>NC_059357.1:42966689-43271909 GCF_019703515.2 Myxocyprinus asiaticus | reverse complement strand
ACTACCAGACCAAGTTGAAATTTATAGAAAATGATTTTAGATAGAAATAGAATAAGAGTGAAATTGCAATTAGCATGAAAAAAGAGCATAGTAGCAGTGGTCAGGTATGATGGGTCTAAACAATAAATAAATTTAATCCATTTATAAGATGTATAGGCTTGGGATCTATTCCTTTTTCATGCATTGATAATCAGAACATTTTCAAGATGATTATTGATCTATATCATCATTTTTTGATATATAAATAGAGCTGCCCGATGCACAATATTCTTTGTCTTTTCTAACATATTTCTCAACATAGGATAGGATAAATTAAAGGGGGTCGCACACAGTAAGCATCTGGCTGACAACATGGCATGTTCAAAAATCTGAAATAAATACTTTCTATTAAGGTACGCAGACATACGACACACCTAAAACTCTAGAGGCTGCTCAAAATTCCGCAGCACCACGGAGCACAAACACATCGTTTTCTATCAAATTCGACCCAAATCATTATCCAAGGACAAAGATTATTTATTCTAGCCATCACTGGATATTTTGTATATGTATCTTTCATATAGCCTACACAATGTATTTTCAGTTGCAAATATGTCTTTTTGTGGTTTGACAGCTTAAATGAAATCTCTAAAAAGGCTACAAACAGAGAACATAATAACATAATTTCTAATTGTTCAGTTTGTGCAGTTACACAGGTTTCATACACTAACCAGCAAACTCATCAACTTCACTTTGTTTATTCTTGAAGAAGTACAAAAACCTTTGTAACTTTTGTGTGTATGGTGACTAGATCCACAGTTTGGATTTGTTTGCCTACCTGCGAACAGCTTCATTAAATGTTATATCACCCTCTTGTGGTCTCCCAATGCTATTATGCCAGACTACATTAAACAAGGCTGTAAAGGGGGTACAAGGGAAAGGAGGAGGCGAGAACCAGCTTAACAATATAAATAATATTTAATTAAATAAAAAGACACACAAACACATACAGGGCAGCTGCCCATAATTCTCTCTCTCTCTCTCTCTCTCGAGCTGCCGTCTTTGGTCGCCTTTATCCCTCGCTCACCTCATCAGGCTGATTGGGGTCCGGACGTCCATCATTCCACCCTGCCCCGCCCTCCTCCACGCTACAAAGGCCAAATGGGACAGTCACGTGACGCCATGTGAAGAACAGATGTGTGAACGGTGAGCTCTGCACACGTTGCTAGTTTTAAAACCTTTTATGACATAAACCGGTGAGATTCGATACACTGTTCTATAATTGTTCTAAAGAATTCAAAATCCTCTGTCTCTGGAGACATTAAAAGACACTTACTTGCTCAAGCTGACACCCCTGAGCAGGCTGTGGGCCCGGGAGTCGATTTGGCTGAAGAGATGTGGGAAATGCTGAGAGAGATGTTGAACATGTCGGCAATGCTGACGAAGGTCGTTGCTGACTTGGAGGATCTTGCTGTGATTTGTCGATCGATCACTGCCATGGAGGCGAAATTTACTAATGTGGTCACAAAAGCGGGGGATGTCGAGAAATTATCTGGAGTCATCGGAGAGGGAATTATCTGCTAATCTGATAGCAACCAAGGTGGATTTGGAGCATGTCTGGGAGAAGTTGGAGGACATGGAAAACCGTAGCCGGCGGAATAATGTCTGTATTGTGGGAATCCCAGAGGTAGTGGAGGGACGGGATATGGTGGAATTCCTGGATGGGCTCTTTCCGAGTCTGCTCGATATAGCAGGCCATAAGCTGGAAATCAAGCGAGCGCACAGGGTTCTGGCTCGGCGATCCGCTGAGGGAGACAGGCCAAATTTCTGAGATCATCCGATAAAGATCTTGTTACATGAGGCGAGGAGTAAAGGAAGGCTCTCTTGGAAGAACCACAGCATTTTCTTGTTCCCAGACTTTGCGAACTTGACAAGAGAGAAATGTGATCGATTCAAGGAATGCAAGAAACTTTTACATCAACAGAAGGTCGCTTTTGCACTGATATCCCTGGCCAAATTGAGAATAGATGCTAAGGATGGCCGTAAAACATTTGCATTCCCACAGCAAGTGATGTCCTGTTGCTGTGGTATTGAGTAGGGCACAAAAGACTTCATTAGATTTATTAACAGCTGTAATGGAAGCAAAGGTTAGTTTGTACTTACCTGCAGTGGAGCAAATGGTTAGTTAGGTATACGTAAATTTATTACCTTTATATATGTCTGTAAGGGAAGCAAATTTTAGTTATGGAAAACGTGTCAATTACGTTCATATGCAGCTTTGAGGAAAGCAAAAAATGTAGTTAAGAATACAACTATTACATTTGTCATGGCGGGGCACTGTTGCTGAGGTATTAAGTAGGGCACAAAAGACTTCATTAGAATCATCAACACCTGTAATGGAAGCAAAGGTTAGTTTGTACTAACCTGTAGGGGGAGCAAATATTAGTTAGGAATATGTACCTTTATAGACGTCTGTAAGGGAAGCAGAAATTTAGTTATGGAAATGTGTCAATTACGTTTATATGCAGCTTTGAGGGAAGCAAAAGGTTAGTTAAGAATACAACTTTATTACGTTTATTACGTTTGTTTGAAAGGGGTGATGCTGTGGCATAATTGAGAGTATGCGGGCAATGCTGCGGCAGTATCGAGCATGGGCGGGTGCTGCAGCACATTATCTGGTGGGGCACTGTGGCTGCAGTATCAAATAGGGCACACATAGTTTATCATATTTAGGCACACCTTATTGTGTGTCGGGCTCATTTAGACTATGAGCAAAGGAAATGCCAATGCCATGGTTAACGGGAAAAGCTAAAAGGCTCTTAAGATTACTGCGCCACCATTACACTCGAACAGGAGACCTCATACTGCGTTTAGGGCGGGAGAGCCCACGGAATGAATGATGTGAAATCTCACACTGCATTTGAATGGGAGAGCCCACCCTGTGATTCAAACGGGAGAGCCTGCATTGCGGTCGAATGGGAGGGCCCACACTGTGATTCGAATCGGAGAGCCTGCGACCAATGCACTGAGGTTCACACTGCATTCGAACGGGAGGGCCCACACTGCATTCGAATGTTGCAGAGTAAAGAACCTTGCTGAATAGCGGTTTGATGGGTATACATTTATGAGCTGTGCCCCTCGAGTCTTAATAAGAGGAAACATAAGAGAAAACAGGAAACATGATTGCGGTGTTGTGGGAGATTTAGTGTTATGGCCCATAAGGTTCCGCAGTTGCGGCAACTGGAAAAACACATTTGCGCTGCTTTGTGGTGGGAGTTCTTTTTTGTTTGTTTTTTGCATGGTCCGAAGGATACCGCAGTTGTGGTACCTGTACAGCATGTTTACGCTGCTTTGCGGTGTGGTGGCAGTTTGTCGCATGGTCCGAAGGACACCGCAGTTGTGGCACCTGTACAGCACATTTGCGCTGCTTTGCGGTGTGGTGGGAGTTTGTCGCATGGTCCAAAGGACACCGCAGTTGCGGCAGCTGTACAGCACGTTTGCGCTGCTTTGCGGTGTGGTGGGAGTTTGTAGCATGGTCCGAAGGACACCGCAGTTGTGGCACATGGACCGCAGTTGTGGCACATTTGTGCTGCTTAGGGATGTTTTGAGCTGAAGGCAGAAGCACCGCGGTTGTACTTTCTTACCTAAAATGGTTGCCATTTTTGGCTCCTCTGTAGGTAATGGTGAAGTCTTGGAACGACACTTAGATAGAGAAAGTGAGAGGTAAACCTGCATACAATCCAGTGACAGGAATTTAAATGGGCTCTCGCAGAGACCTGCTGGAAGTAATATTGGTGAGACCCTGCGGAAGGCACAATTTCAGCCGTTGCTGTAGAAAAGACAAAATAATCGTATTTAGGTGAAACTTTAGAAAAAATGTGCTAGGGAATACAGTACATCTTCATAAACCATGTGAAAAAATAGCATAAAATGATCTGAGAAATAAGAGCTTTGGCTCTGTACTGCATACAGATATGCATGGACTTGCAATCATCATTGAAGGATTCACTTTAGGCCATTCGCTCTTTAGGAGTATAACTGCCACCTGTAGTACAATATACTTCTTGCATAGGAAATGCATTGCATAGCAATAGTTGTGAATTTTCTAGGAATGCATTGAGTTGCAGCTCTGCACTGCATACAGAAATGCAGGAGATATGTGCTGGGAAATACAGTACATCTTAATAAACAATGTGAAAAACAGCATAAAATGATCTGAGAAATAAGAGCTTTGGCTCTGTTCTGCATGCAGATATGCAGGAGAAATGGACTTGCAATCATTACTGAAGGATACAGTTGTGGTCATTCACTCCTAAGGAGTATGACTGCCCCCTGCTGTACAATATACATCAATATATGTCAATAATGCTGAGAGGAAGCAAGACACGTTGCAGAATGATTATGTACGAGTTGGAACGTGGCGCATGATCCGCCTCTTGTGGAGCCGAATTCGGCTCGTGTCTGTTTGGACAGAGGCTGTGTATAACTGCAGTGTGCTGTGGAATGTTCAGAGCCAGTGCTGCGCGGCAGCGAGCTCGCGCTAAAATGTCTGCGTTGGTTTGTAAATAGATTATCGGTAGATTGAAGGGAGTTCTATGCATCATGTCCCTGTATTCAGAATGAAATAAATCACGCTCCAAAGGGCACTTTGGAGGGAGAAACAATCGTGATATTCATGTTAGAGGATGAGGAACAATCGCTGAATAAAGCACACCCCCTAAACAAGCTGTGGCGTTGTAATGAGGCTGACAGGCATCACTTGTGCGTCAGAACCTGATTAAAAATGCTGGGGGTTGAAATGATGGTTAGATTGATTAGTTAATCTTTGTTTCTTTTTCTTTCAGATAAAATTGAATTCTAATGGCATGGAGACAGAACGGCACCCGTTCGCGGAGACAGCTGGCACTGGAGAGTTTAGATAAGAGAACATAAGTGCAGTCATAGAGAGCTGTTTCACATTTTTTTAAAGTGAAGGAGCAACCAGTTTGCGGCAGCAACTTCGCACTATAAACTGCTTCATCGAATGGAGCATAGAAAGACAGACAGGATACATACATATATATATATATATATATAATAAAACACTTAACGTGGTAGCCATCAATACTGTTAAAAAAAACAAAGAGCTGCTGTGAATAACGAAACTTTTTGGATGGAAGAGCTGTTCTGGTGGAGCCAAATGCTTTGCAGGGAAGTTGCATCCAATGATCCGTCTGCCTGGGTCTGTTCGTGGGGAAATGGGTGGGGATGAATGCCGGAAAGACTCTCATGTCAGGAGAGTTGTCACAGGAAGCAGGTAAGCAGCGACTTATATACTCCTGCTCGTGGGCTGTGATTTGTCAGATTAAAATTAACATGCTCCTCCCGAACCTCTGTTAATTTACTCCATATAGAAACACCGGACTTGAGCAATCTGACGGCAAGGATGTCGTGGGGGCTCTCGTAGGTGTGCATGGACTGTTTGAGTTTGGGGGGATGGATGCCAGTTGGTGTGTTAATGCGCACATTTTTCACTTTTCAGTTTTTTTTTTTTTTTGTTCTAGAGGATGTTCAGGGTTTGAATGTTGCACTAATGTTGGAATGTGGTCTTTATAATCTCGTCTTTGACACACAATCTATTTTTTCTTATATGTCAAAATGTCATGTTAATATGAGTGGATTGTCTCTCTCCACGTGGAATGTGAATGGGTTGGGGCACCTCATAAAAAGAAGGAAGGTTATTTCTCTTCTTATTCATAAGAAATATGATATAGTGTTTCTTCAAGAAACGCACCTTTTTTCTGCAGGAAGCTGAAAATTTTTGAAAGATATGGGATGGCATTTTTTTTTTATAGTGCTGGCTCGAGTAAGAGCAGGGGAGTCATTATACTGATAAGTAAACATCTACATTTCAAATGTCTCAAACAGAGTAAAGATAAATTAGAAAGAGTAATTATTGTTTTAGCTGAAATTCAGCAACAAAGTCTTATTTTGGCTAATATGTTTGCACCTAACGTGGATGATCAGGGCTTTTTTATAGATCCTGAAGGGATGTAGCAAGCCGCTGGCACCCCTCATGATATAATATTGGGAGGAGACTTTAATCTTTTGATGGACTCAGTCCTTGATCATAGTGAAGCAAAAGTGTGCAAGCCCCCTAGAGCACCATTGACGCTTCACAGGATGTGTAAAAATCTTGGTCTTTCATATATTTGGAGACTTTTGAACCCATCTGGTAGGGACAATACATTTTTTTCATCAATCCATAAGATTTACACTAGAATATATATATATATATATATATATATATATATATATATATATATATATATATATATATATACAGGTGCATCTCAATAAATTAGAATGTCATGGAAAAGTTCATTTATTTCAGTAATTCAACTCAAATTGTGAAACTCGTGTATTAAATAAATTCAATGCACACAGACTGAAGTAGTTTAAGTCTTTGGTTCTTTTAATTGTGATGATTTTGGCTCACATTTAACAAAAACCCACCAATTCACTATCTCAAAAAATTAGAATATGGTGACATGCCAATCAGCTAATCAACTCAAAACACCTGCAAAGGTTTCCTGAGCCTTCAAAATGGTCTCTCAGTTTGGTTCACTAGGCTACACAATCATGGGGAAGACTGCTGATCTGACAGTTGTCCAGAAGACAATCATTGACACCCTTCACAAGGAGGGTAAGCCACAAACATTCATTGCCAAAGAAGCTGGCTGTTCACAGAGTGCTGTATCCAAGCATGTTAACAGAAAGTTGAGTGGAAGGAAAAAGTGTGGAAGAAAAAGATGCACAACCAACCGAGAGAACAGCAACCTTACGATTGTCAAGCAAAATCGATTCAAGAATTTGGGTGAACTTCACAAGGAATGGACTGAGGCTGGGGTCAAGGCATCAAGAGCCACCACACACAGACATGTCAAGGAATTTGGCTACAGTATTCCTCTTGTTAAGCCACTCCTGAACCACAGAAAACGTCAGAGGCGTCTTACCTGGGCTAAGGAGAAGAAGTGGACTGTTGCCCAGTGGTCCAAAGTCCTCTTTTCAGATGAGAGCAAGTTTTGTATTTCATTTGGAAACCAAGGTCCTAGAGTCTGGAGGAAGGGTGGAGAAGCTCATAGCCCAAGTTGCTTGAAGTCCAGTGTTAAGTTTCCACAGTCTGTGATGATTTGGGGTGCAATGTCATCTGCTGGTGTTGGTCCATTGTGTTTTTTGAAAACCAAAGTCACTGCACCCGTTTACCAAGAAATTTTGGAGCACTTCATGCTTCCTTCTGCTGACCAGCTTTTTAAAGATGCTGATTTCATTTTCCAGCAGGATTTGGCACCTGCCCACACTGCCAAAAGCACCAAAAGTTGGTTAAATGACCATGGTGTTGGTGTGCTTGACTGGCCAGCAAACTCACCAGACCTGAACTCCATAGAGAATCTATGGGGTATTGTCAAGAGGAAAATGAGAAACAAGAGACCAAAAAATGCAGATGAGCTGGAGGCCACTGTCAAAGAAACCTGGGCTTCCATACCACCTCAGCAGTGCCACAAAATGATCACCTCCATGCCACGCCGAATTGAGGCAGTAATTAAAGCAAAAGGAGCCCCTACCAAGTATTGAGGACATATACAGTAAATGAACATACTTTCCAGAAGGCCAACAATTCACTAAAAATGTTTTTTTTTATTGGTCTTATGATGTATTCTAATTTTTTGAGATAGTGAATTGGTGGGTTTTTGTTAAATGTGAGCCAAAATCATCACAATTAAAAGAACCAAAGACATAAACTACTTCAGTCTGTGTGCATTGAATTTATTTAATACACGAGTTTCACAATTTGAGTTGAATTACTGAAATAAATGAACTTTTCCACGACATTCTAATTTATTGAGATGCACCTGTATATATATATATATATATATATATATATATTATATGTAAGTTCCTAATTTCATCTGTCGTTCATTGCTCAATTGGAAACATTTAAGTCTCAGATCACGCCCTGGTGTGTTCAGAGGTGTTGCCACATATGAAGAAAAGGAAATCATATAGTTGGTGCTTTAATGTATCCCTCTTGCAAAATCCTGAATTCCAACAAATGCTAAAGGCTGAAATCAATGTCTATATGGAGACCAACTGGTCCTCAGTTTCTTTGTGGGCATGGCTTGGGATGCACTTAAGGTGGTTCTTAGAGGCTGGCTCATACAGTATGCTGCTTTTACCAAAAAATCCAAAGCACAAGAACTCGTGGAATTGGAGGGGAACATTAAAAGTGCAGAGGCAGAGCTTAAGCGTCAAATATCGTCTAATGGCCTCGGAGAATTGACCTGATTGAAATACAGATATAATACTATTTTGTCACAGAAGGTGGAGTTTTGGCTATTCGGGGCAAGACAGTCACTTTGAGTCGGGGTACAAAGCAGGGAAACTTCTAGCTAGATATATAAAACAGAGATAGTTTTTTCTTCCATTCCCTCAGTGAAATCTGCTAGTGGTGAAATATTTACCTCGGCCACTGATATTAATAATGCTTTTAAAGAATTCTATCTTTATCTTTATTGTTCCTCATCTTTGTCTACTGAGGAGGATATTAGAAACTTTGTGGAACCATTAGAACTTCCTAAACTGTCAGCTGAGCATAACAATTCTCTTGATTCTGAGATAACCTTGGAGGAGCTTGGTGAGGTAATTAAAGCCTTGTCTACAGGCAAGACTCCAGGGCCAGATGGCTTTGCCCCTGAATTTTTTAGATCTTATGCTACAGAACTGGCTCCACTTTTGCTATAAGTTTATACGGAATCATTATACGGAAAGCTTCCACCAACCATGACACAATCCCGGATCAGTCTGATTCTTAAAAAGGACAAAGATCCAAGCAAGTGTAAGAGTTACTGTCCAATTTTTCTGATCCAGCTAGACCATAATATATTGTCAAACATTTTGGCTACCCGATTAAGTAAAGTTATGACATCTCTTATACATATAGATCAGTTGGTGTTTATTTGGGGCTGTAGCTCTTCTGATAACATTAGGCATTTCATCAATATCATGTGGTCAGTGGTGAATGATCAGACTCCGGTCGCTGCCATCTCACTTGATGCCGAAAAGGCGTTTGATATGGTAGAATGGGATTATCTTTTTAAGATTTTGAAATATACGGATATGGGAATACTTTTATTGGGTGGATTAAGTTACTTTATAGACACCTGGTAGCGGCGGTACAAACAAATGGATTAATTTCAGATTATTTTACTCTGGATAGGGGCACCCGGCAGGGTTGCCCCCTTTCCCCCTTATTGTTCTGTCTTGCCCTGGAACCATTAGCAGCCGCGATAAGAAATGAGGATGATTTAACAGGGGTGGTGACGGGAGGTGTGGCACATAAGCTTTTGCTTTACGCAGATGATATTTTATTTTTCATCTCCGACCCCACTAGATCTATGCCTTGCCTCCACGGAATTATTAATTCCTTTTCCTAGTTCTCAGGATACAGAGTTAATTGGTCTAAATCTGAAGCTTTGGCTCTGACAGCGTACTTTTAATTTTATTCCCAGCAAATTTGTGTGATAGAGTTAATTTTGACTCTTTAATAAAAAGGTTTTTGAGCTTTTTGGGCTTCATTACATTTATCTATGATTGGGAAGGTTAATGTTATTAAAATGAATTGTTTTCCAAAATTCAACTACCTGCTACAATCTCTCCCTATAGATGTCCCCCACTCTTATTTCAAGCAATTTGATAGCATAGCGAAGCCCTTCATTTGGAATGGTAAATGTCCCAGATTACATTTCAGTAAGTTGCATAGGCCGATTGACAAAGGTGGGCTAGACCTACCCAAGATTTTGTTTTATTATTATGCATTTGGTCTCAGACATTTGGCTCATTGGTCGCTTCCACCTGAGAGAGCCCCTCCCTGGTTTTGTATTGAACAGGAAATTCTTGCCCCTATTTCGCCTTTCTGCTGGAGTGGATTGAGAGGGAGGTTAATACGCTTGGTGATCTATATGAGAGTGGAGTGTTGAGATCCTTTGAAAATATGGTTCAAAATTTTGGGATTCCCAGATCTCAGTTCTTTAGATATTTACAGCTGCCCCACCTGCTCTGTACTGTTTTTGGGAGAAGCATACACCCCACTAAAGCGGCAGACTCTCAGGGAGAGGTGATTACTGCTTTTGGAAAAGGTCATGACGCATCAGTGTATTACTCCCTGCTAATTCGGAGTCTGGGGGACTGAGCTTCGGCTTCTCTCAGGAGATTATGGGAGAAAGATCTAAACTTAGTATTAGAGGAGGGAGTGTGTGCTAGGATTCTAAAAAACGTCAAGTCTACATCTAGAGATGCAAGGGTGTGACTTATGCAATTTAAGATTTTACATAGAGTCTATTGGACCCCCTCTAGATTGCATAGGCTTGGTCTTAAAGACACACCCACCTGCTGGCGATGTCAATCAGAAGATGGAGACACAACCCATGTCTTTTGGGGATGTGTTAAGATGCAAGAATTTTGGATGAGGATTCAGAGTTTTATGTGCAAGGTTTTGGCCTCTCAAATTTTATTTTGCCCCAGACACTGTATTTTAGGCGATGAGGTGGTCATTAATATAGGGGATAAATATACGGTATATAAAAATTGGGTCCTAACCAGTGTTATGATCGGCAGACAGATTGTTCTTAGGGGATGGAAGTCGGCTGGAGCGCCCTCATTTCAAGAGTGGTGTACAGAGATGGGGAGGGTGGCAGCATTCGAGGAAATGTCATGTAGAAGGCTAGGCAATTTAGATTCATTTAATAAAAATGGGGCAGCTACTTCACCTTCTTGGAGGGCTCTCGGGGAGGGGCAGTGGAGAGAAAAGTGTAGTTTTAAATGTATGTGATTATATATATATATATATATATATATATATATATATATATATATATATATATATATATATATCTTTTTTTTTTTTTTTTTTTTTTTTTTGTGTGTGTGTGTATATTCAAGTGTGACCACAGATATATTTGTTGAGGGTGAGGGTGGGGTTGGGGATTGGGAGGGGGTAAGGGAAAGGGAATATTCATGGTTAAATGTTGATTCTGTGAATATATGTTTTGCTTTTCTTTGTCAATTGTGTGAATCAATAAAACTGTTAATCAGAATAAACTAAAACAAGGCCAAATGACAGTGAATTGGAAAACAGGCAAATTAGGCTTCTAATTTAAATGCTAATTTAAATGTTAATATATCAATGCCTCAACAACTTATTGATAAAATAACATGCGGATCAATAATTGATATATTGATATTTTATGACATGCCTAAAAATGTATAGTTACGACTGATTTTTCTGATTGAATGAACCACGTTCAAACACACATTTGGCATTAAACATTCTTTATTATTACATGGTTCACTGGAATATTCTATTCTGATTGGTGAATCACACCATCTAGCGGTTTTATATTTCTGAATTACAACCGCAGTGATATCAGACCAGCCAATCCAGGTACTGAGGATCATCTTCCTACTTCTCGTATCACTCTGCAGTCTAACAAAACTCAGCTCAAATCAATGCTTTATGTTTATTTTTTTTATTTTTTTTGCCAAGTAGTCTTGTAATAAGTAGGTTAGGGCTAGGGTTAGGAGCACCCTTATGAAAATCAAGAGTTCATGGCACATTTGCCACAAATTTGCCACTGATCATTTTCACATGCAAATAAGCTTTGCAGCAAACTTGCAGCAAATTGTCCATTGTTGCCAAAGGTTTGCCAGAGGTTCGCAAAGAGACGCAAACTTCTGGCGAAGTATTTTTTCATTCCAGTTCTGGCGTACCGCAGGCTCTTTTCCAAATGGTAACCAATTAGAATTAAATAATAATAAAAAAGGTTTACGTTCTTTTTAAAATGACTGTTCTCTGTAATAAGGGTGGGTGTTACACCAGTTGCACTGCTGCCAGATCTTGCAAGAGAAACAACAGTAAATTGAATCTCCCCAAAATAAGGGATTAACTTTTTTCCCATGTGGGGAAGTTATCGGCATAGAAAACCATAAGCATAGAATACAGTATGTATACAATATGGCTCATAATAACGTCTTTTCAATAAATGTATTCTTAGTATTAAATATATGTCCAGGGCATCTAAAATCTATTAATGGCCTTAATCTCTTTCTCCTGCATGTACGCACACACAGGTTTGGACTAAAAGTCATCTAACGTGGGCCAATTTTTTACAATTATTTAAAACTTGGTGTACCCACAGAGAGCGCATACGCAGACCATGCTGTTCTGGAGCTAATTAAGTCCTTAATCAACTTTGAGGAGGACATTTTGGAACAGTTCTTCAGATCAGAATATATTATTAGAGTAATCAATTAATTAAATCGCCTACTTAGATGGGGACATAGTTACTCTCAAGATACTAAAGCAGTGGTGTAGTAGTGTCTGAAGAGGTGGGCATACTGTGAATTTATGAAGGACCCGGTGTCTAAAATGTATATATATTTACATTTATATACAGTACATATGTAAAATGTGTAAGAAATATATTTTTTTCCATAAAAAAACAAAAACAAATATTGGCTGTTGTATTCATAGTCCCACATGAACTTACAAAATATATATCAAGGTAAGTTACTTGCTGGCATGGTGTACAGTAAAAACCATGGCATGGTAACTTGATGTTAAATATATATTTAAATTAGTAGGTCTCATTCATTTTGCTTTCATTAGGCTTCTATAAAAAATTTTAAAACTTTATAATTACTCTAATTAATAAACTAATACATACATAATACAAAATAAACTGTTATATAGTATTACATAAGAATTAATGGATATTTGTTTTATATGTGTATATAATGTGCTTTTCTGTGTATAGTGAAATTTGTTTTCTTACTTAGAAATATAAATTTAAATGATTTGATATAACGAGAAAAAGGCACCACTGATAGCAGTAAAAGGCAGAAAAAAAAATGACATTTGATATAATTAAGGGACACAGATGTCCAGCATCTGCGAAGGGCATCAAAAACTAGCACGGGTGCAATAACATGCTGTATTTTCACAAAGTTTAATTGCATAGGTTAAATATGTGTGTGTGTGTGTGTGTATATATATATATATATATATATATATATATAATTTTAGCAGGGAAATAAATTTATTCATTTCTGATTGGTCGATTAGCTTAGATAGACTGTCTGTCTTGCCAGTCCCATCAGTTGCGCTCTCACCTCCCGCTGCTCTGTGTGCATTAGAGAGAATCACTATGCACTTAAAAAAACAAAACACATTTCACTCAACGGTGCTACGGCATCATGCTAGTAGATTGAAAAAGTTCCGGGTCAAAAGCTTACTTGTTGTCCTGCCGGCCAGACATATCATAACTTATTTTAGGTGGGCATACGCAAAATCCTAAGAAAGATAGGTGGGCATACGGCATATGCCTGGGTATGTCCTAGACTACACTACTGCACTAAAGGTACAGAAGCAAGAACAGCTTGTGGAAAATTGTCATATAAAACAAAATTATAATTATTTTGGTGCTGGAATCCTTAACTAATATTGACTTTAAAAGTAATTGGCACTAACTTGTGAATAATTAATCTCTAATCATTCCCAGAAAGTAAAGGACACACCTCAATGTAACCATCACTGAATCTGTACTAGAATAGTTGTTCTACTTGACAAAATTATCTGCTATTCCTTATCCAAGCTGGGCTTTGTGTGACATTGTGAGGGTATATGCTTATCCTGCAACCTTTGAATTGTGGTTGCTATGGCAACACACTGACAAGTGGTGAATAAATCACCATCGAAAAACTACTCTGGGCACAAAACTGACACTGGATCTCAAACAGTTTAATTCAATTCGCCACATCAGTGCCCACTTGATCAGAATGTCATGGACGGGCAAATTTGTAAGTTTTTGTCTAAATAGGCCCTAACATTAGCCCCTAAGAGAGGGATAAGACATGGATTTGGGATTGTTAAGCATCGCAGATCTTACAATCCTGTTATGCACTTGTTGTGTGGTAGACAATCCTGTCTGATAGCTACATATATAAGTATACTTGATCCAGGGAGAAAGGTGTTGCTGTCCTTAAGTGCACTTTCGCATTGGTGTTGGCCATTTGAGGTCCAGACACAATTACATAAACACATGGGCTACATAATAAGATTTATGAAATAATCTAGACTGTTTATTTGTGGGAGAGATAACGGGGTCTTGTGAGGTGTCCCACAGAACATTAAAAAGGAAAAGATGTCCTATTGATGCATTTCAGAAAAAGTAAGCTGCTTCATCAGTTTTCTGTCCTCTGGACAACACTCTCCTCAGATGACCTCCAATTTTAAGGAGTTCTACTATACCTGGAGTTTTCTATTCATTCCATTCATAATTTTCAATTAATTTCAAAAGCAGTTGCTGGGCTCACTGGTAAAAACATCTACTAGAATATAATTAAATTCTTGCACTTTATATTTTACTTTTTACATTAAAAAAGTTATTTAAAAGTTATTTTTGCATTTTAAAATTGTTACATGTCCATTATAAAAAAAAAACAATAGTAGATATTCTTTTGAGAAATTCTATTATTATTAAGATAATTGTTGCGTTGAAGACATTTAATTGTTCTCATTTGCTATGTATGGGGCTTGCCTGTTGCCCTCCATGTTAATCAATGAGGATCTGGAGAACGCCATGCACATGTGCAATGGGCATTCAATGATAGCCTGAGGGGCACATTTGCCTTTGCCCCTCAGCCAATCAAAAGCTTTGATCATAAGTCATGCAGTCATGGTCCTTGGAAGTTACCACTCTTGAGTGCAGACCTACATAGTGAACTTCATTGGTAAGTCAAGCTAATTTTATTATAATGTGTTGCTGGCGTAAACTTAAAGTGCACCACTCATCATTTAAATGAATTGAATACAATTGCTTTGAGGAGTAGTTGAAGTATTGGTTTGTTTTAGATTACATTAACTGCAAAATATTTAGTGTCTTTTGTTTTGATTAGTTTTGTTACACTGTTATTCAAGTTAGTGAGATAATATGCATAGCCTTTGACAATGTGACTACAGTATACCTGCTTTGCTTTCATGGTCACTTGAGCTTTTTGACTCGTGTACATTTTAGTGATGTTTTGTGCTGAGATTAAATTATTAGGGATGTTTGTGTGTGGCATCATGTTTGGTTAGACAAGTGATAGTCTGTGCCCCCCAGAAATAATTATTTGCTGTGGCACATTCACCTCTATACAAGGTTACCCTGCAATAGTTTACTTCCACATTCCGAACCAGTAAATGTGAAAAGGACACAAAAGGACTGACCGAGGCACCTCTCGGCATAGACGCGCTGGCACACAGCTGGCCCCCTGGCCTGCGCAAATATGCGTTTCCCCCAGTGAGCCTACTTGCTTACAGACTCTGTGCAAGATAAGGGAGGACGAGGAGCAGGTTGTCCTGGTAGCACCCTACTGGCCCACCCAGAGTGGTTCTCGGACGTCACGCTCCTCGCCACAGCCCCCCCTGGTGAATTCCCCTGAGGAAGGACCTTCTTTCTCAGGGACGGGTTACCATCTGGCACCCACGACCAGATCTCTGGAATCTCCATGTCTGGCCCCTGGACGGGACGCAGAAGACCTAAGTGGTCTACCACCCATGGTGGTAGACACAATCTCTCAGGCTAGGGCCCCCTCTCGAGGCGCCTGTATGCCTTTAAGTGGCGTCTGTTCGCTAAGTGGTGTTCTTCCCGGCGGGAAGACCCCCAGAGATGCGCAATTGGATCGGTGCTTTCCTCCCTGCAGGAGAGGTTGGAAGGGTGGCTGTCCCCTTCCACCTTGAAGGTGTACGTTGCTGCTATAGCAGCACACAATGACACAGTGGACGGTAAGTCCTTAGGGAAGCATGACCTGATCATCAGGTTCCTGTGAGGCGCCAGGAGGCTGAACCCCTCCAGACCGCATCTCGTTCCCTCATGGGACCTCTCTGTAGTTCTTCAGGGTCTACAGAGAGCCCCCTTTGAGCCTTTGCAGTCAGCTGAGCTTAAGGCACTCTCCTTGAAGACTGCCCTCCTGACTGCGCTCACTTCCATCAAGAGGGTAGGAGACCTGAAAGCGTTCTCTGTCAGCAAAACATGTCTGGAGTTCGATCTGGGCTACTCTCACATGATCTTGAGACCCTGACTGGGCTATGTGCCCAAGGTTCCCACGACCCCTTTTAGGGACCAGGTGGTGAACCTGCGAGCGCTGCCCCAGGGGGAGGCAGATCCAGCCCTGTCGTTGCTGTGTCTGGTGCGGGCTTTACGCATCTATTTGGATCACACACAGTGCTTTAGGATCTCTGAGCAGCTCTTTGTCTGCTTTGGTGCACAACGGAAAGGAAGCGCTGTTTCCAAGCAGAGGATCGCCCACTGGCTCATTGACGCCATAGCTATGGCATATCACGCCCAGGACATGCCGCCCCCGTTAGGGCTACGAGTCCATTCTACCAGGCGTGTAGCGGCCTCCTGGGCCCTGGCCAGGGGTGCCTCTCTAACAGACATTTGCAGAGCAGCTGGCTGGGCAACACCCAACACCTTTGCGAGGTTCTACAACCTCCGGGTGGAACCCGTTTTGTCCTGGGTAGTGGCACGCAATACAAGCAGATAAGCCTGGGATAGCCAGCCGGGTGTATCACTTGCACATAACGCCTTTCACCACCTCTGAGCTGAAGACACGCGCCGTTAATTCCAAGTAGTGTTCACAAACTACGTTCCCTGGTTGACTTCCTCCGAGCCCTGTGGCAGTCGAGTTTTCAGAGAGACTCGCTGCCAGCCCAGTACACATGCTAACCAAGAGCCCTGTTCTGGGGTAGGTGCTCCGCATGTGGCGATTCCCTGTTAGGTAACCCCATGCGATGTATATCTTCCACTAATTTGTTTCCCTGTTGGCAAACTGTGTCTTCCTTGGGCAGAGCCCCCTCTGCCACAGTCTCCATGTTTGTAGTAACTCCTCCCCCGTTGGGTAGGATCTACCATGAGACTTCTCCACATGACATACTTCCGACATAGTTCGGCAAGACCATGTGACGTATTTTCCACTTCAATATCCCCCCTCTCTCTGGGCGAGGTGTGGTCTCTGCGGTGTCCTCCCCTTGTGTCCTCCCCTTGGGAGGGACACCCCCCGACTAGACCTGGTCGGCCCATTCGGATATTCCCCCTTTTTTTAGGGAGTGGAAAAAAGAAAGGGAAAAGAGGTCACGACTGGGTTAAGCCTGTCTCTATCTTTTGGGTAGTCGACTTGTCCCCAAAGGGCCGTTCAACACTCATAACTATGTTGGGGGAGGTTACGTGTCGGCCTGGTGCGCTGGCTACGAGGCACACAGTTGTCTGCCCATCACACACCGCCAGTTCACGTAACACAGTTCAGCCAGTTGCGGCGTTTCATATAGGGACCCCTAGTGTCACTACATCGACACAACGTCGAGTGAGTGACAGATAGGGAACATCATGGTTACTTGTGTAACCTCCATTCCCTGATGGAGAGAACGAGAAGTTGTGTTCCTCCTGCCACAATGCTGAACTTCCCGCTGAAATGGCCAGACCTTGTCTCGGCTCCTCAGTATAAAACCTGAATGAGTGGTTGCACGCCAGCCCCTTTTATACCTGAATGTCTGGGGGAGTGGCATGCAAATACCACTTGCCAATTTTCATTGGCCTTTTTTTCAAAGACCAGAGGTGTCTCAGGCTCCCAAGAGTGACCCCTAGTGTCACTACATCGACACAATGTTTCGTTCCCTCCATCAGGGAACAGAGGTTACACAAGTAACCATGACGGTTTTTTTGATGACGTACTGTGTACTTAAGGTGTGTGATATCAGTGTTTCCCAAAGTCTAAGTGGGAGGTTGATTAATTGAAGTCTCCATATATTGTGTATTCATTGCAATGTGCATAGAGGCATTCACTAAACAGTTCTGCCACTTTTGCATGTAGTATTTAAGAACAAAAAGCTGTCTTATTCACTTACCACCAGCAATCTAGTTTAAGCAGGTGCAATCAGCACTGAAATGGCTCTATCTTGAATATTTAAATTAAGTAATTGTCCTCCTTTCTTTGTAAATTAGGTTTATTATAGATTCACCGCTAACACGTTTATGTTCTTAAAACATTTTCCAACATTACAATGTGGTTGTGGGAACGTGAAAATGTCCAGTTTTCTTAACATTAGTAGAACGTTATTTAAGGTTAATAACATTATTAGGATGATCCATTAAAGTTTTATTTACAACATTTTGTTTTAAACCTTTAAATTATGTTAGGCAAAATTGTTGGAACATTCCATTTTACGTGGGTTGCACTTCATTTACAAAAATTGCCAGTCACAATTTACATCACGCTAATACGGCCAGATGAAAGCAGGTATATACGGCCAGATGAAAGCAGGTATGGAATGCACATGATTCGCATCAGGGTGTCAAGCGCCGCTTTGAACTCCACATGAAAAGCACTGTGTTTTGTCCTGCTTTATGCGCTGGCTCTGCCCATGTAATGATACTTCTTTTGAATTGTCCACTAATTGTTAGTAGACGCTTCGAAAAATCAGTGGTAAAGGGTTCAAAGTTCAAATGATTTGACCTGGGAAAATTCAATCAAGCAAGCCCTCCACAGCGTTCCCTTTAAGGTGACAAAAGGCACTTTTGACTTCACATGCTGCTGTGGTAATTAAATTCCACAAGACTGCAAGGTACTTGATTTTTGTCAGAAGTCCCATCTGGGTTTGTTTTGTAAGAGGTTTCTCCATCACTTGATCATCAACACAGAATCGCCATTGTCTGTTTGTTTGTGGTGTGTACATCAGTGTTATAATGACCCTGGACACACCGCAAAGGTTCCACACTATTCCAAACAGTGTTTAGAAAGTTGAATAAATGTCAGAATGTAATGTGAAAATTGGTTAACGTGTTAAACATTTATAATTAATCGCAAATCTAATATACAGTATACTTACAGTATATATAGATATATATATATATATATTAGGGCTGGGAAATTTAACAAGTACATTTCTGTAATTAATAATTGACTGTTTAACACGTTTATTTATTTTATTTTTTTTACACAATTAATGCAGTATCTGTTTTCCACACTTCCCTGTGGCTAAAACTGGCATATATATCTATTTCCAAGAGGTACACACTCAACTCAACTGCACATCCTTGCACAAACTGATTGTGTGGAGTAGTGTATGCTTATACATTGCGTGTGATCCACGTCCTGGGCATAAGAAAAACGGGAGCAGATTTAATATGGAGAATGGAGACTTTAACCGCAAGTGGTGAGCCAGGTGTAGGAGAGATGCAGGCAAGCTGTTGTATCTCTTCACATCACCCAAAAAAAAAAACCTCACTCACTGTCATCTGAACCAGTGTCTAAATTGAAACTGCACGAGAGAGACCCAGCGTATGTGCGATAGAGACTGAAAGATAGTAGAGATAAACTAATAGTTTTGAGATTTTAAATTTCAGCAAATTAAGTTTCAGCATTCAATTTGTTTTATATCTGTATGTATAGTGTCTAATAATGCTTTCGCATTGTACAACTAAGTTTATCTTGCCAATAAAGCTTGATATGAATTGAATCTGGCCATTTAATCATATTATTTAAAAATGTACTGTAAAAACGGCAGAAGATTTTGCCCAACTTTTATTACAGCATGTCCATAGATTTTGTCAAGTCTACAGTTGTATTAAGTGTTTATACCTGTAAAAATGTGTCTAATTAACTCTATATGCAAAAAATAAAACATACATATTTAAATAACTAAAATAAATGAAGACTAACCAATTTCTTGCAAGTTCTTTAAGACAAAGTATAAAGTAAATACATTTATGATTATACTTTTGTTTGTTTTAATGTACCATGTACCATGATTAATCACAATTAATCACAGAAAACTGTGATTAGTTACATTTTATTAATCGATTCACAGTATATATACAGCGATGAGCCAAAACATTATGATTTTCTGCATGTCACCAAAACAGCGCTGACCCGCCAAGGCATGGACTTTACAAGACCCCTGAAGGTGTCCTGTGGTATCTGGCACCAAGACATTAGCAGCAGATCCTTCATGTCTTGTGAGTTGCGAGGTGGAGCTGCCATGGATAGGACTTGTTGGTCCAGCACATCCCACAGATGCACAATCGGATTGAAATCTAGGGAATTCGGAGGCCAGGGCAACACATTGAACTCTTCAGCATGTTCCTCAAACCATTCTCGAACAATGTGTGCAGTGTGGCAGGGCGCATTATCCTGCTGAAAGAGGCCACTGCCATTAGGGAATACCATTGCCATGAAGGGGTTTACCTGCTCTGCCATGATGTTTAGGTAGGTGGCAAGTGTCAAATTGACATCCACATGAATGGTCGGACTTAAGGTTTCCCAGCAGAACATTGCCCAGAGCATCATACTCCCTCCACCGGCTTGTTATCTTCCCACACTGCATCCTACTGCCATCACTTCCCCAGGTAAACGGCACACATGTACACGGCCATCCACCTGATATAAAAGAAAATGCAACTCATTGGACCAGGCAACTTTCACTGCTCCAAAGTCCAGTTCAGACACTCACATGCCCATTGTAGGCGCTTTTGACAGTGATCATCATGAGCACTCTGACCAGTCTGCAGCTACATAGCCCCATATGCAGCAGGGTGCGATGCACTGTGTGTTGTGACACATTCCTCTCGTAACCATCTTTTTTTTCTTGGGTGTGGGGTCTTTATTTTATAGGACAGTAGAGTATGATAGGAAATTAGGGTTGAGAAAGAGAGGGGGAGTTGGATCAGGATCTGACCCAGGTCGGACTCGAACCTGGGTCCCTGTGAGCAAACAGTCTTAAACGTCCTGAGCACCGCAGCACAGCCCTCTGCACCATGGCTCAGACCCCATAACCATCATTAAATTTTTCCGTGACTTGTGCCATAGTAGACCTTCTGTCGGTCAGATGAGATAGCCTTCATTGCCCTCGCGCATCAATGAGCCTTGGGCGCCCAACACCCTGTCACCGATTTGTGGTTTGTCCCTCCTCGGACCATTGTCGGTTGGTACTCACCACTACTGACTGGGAGCACACCACAAGCCTTGCCATTTCAGAGATGCTCTGACCCAGTCATCTGGCCCTTTTGGTCCTTGTCAAAGTCACTCAGATCTTTAATCCTGCCCATCTCTCCTGCATTCAACATGTTGAGTATAAGATCTGATTGTTCGCTTACCTTCTAATCTACCCAGACCTTGATATTTGGCCTTGTTAGGAGATGATCAATGTTATTCGCTTCACCTGTGAGTGGTCATAATAGGTGTGTTTGACTTCACGCAGCACTGTGCAGACCGACTGGCGCCGTAGTTGAAGCAGTGCATGTCAGTTAGAATTTTTGTCCGACTTGAGATGGCGCCATCGCTGCATCTCCGTGATGTATGCCATCAAAGTACCGTGAGAGCGATTCGAGAGCAGCCATCTGGCTCAGCCGGCGCAGTTTCTCCAGGGCGGCTGCACAAGCTCTGAATGACGACAGCTTATTTGCAATTAGCCAGACTCACAACTTGACAATGGTTACACGTGTTTCTTGGGCTGTGTTTGCAACTGCATACTTCACATACTACTCTTACTACTTCTGCTTTGTCAGTCTATGGCAGAAATAAGAGTAGTATGGTAGTATGCCATTAACAAAGTGTTTATTTGGACACCTCCAGTTCTGTGAAAACTCTCATAAATCCGTGTTTTTATAACAGTACATCATGTTTATATCATGTTATATTATGTTGTCATAGTAATATCATGTTTATTCATAAAAAACATTCAAAATTATTAAAAATACTGACTCCTTTTTTGGTATTAAAACAATACAGGCTTTTATTGGACTTTCCTCTTGTAGACACAGCAGGCACTGTATTAAGCAGTACATAAATCTTCAAATGAACAATGTTTCTGATTATTTTGTGTAAAATTCATGCATCTGCCTATCGGAATTCCACTTCGTCTGCACACATTGCGTGATCTTCCGTGACCGGTGTAGGTTCAGCAGACAACGGGAAGAGCAAAGTGTCCAGTTTGGCTGCTCTCTTTTCCAATTAACATTTTATTTTTTTTATTTTTTATTGATTCAACCATTAAATAGAAATAACAGAACACACTTATACAGAATCAATATCCAACCCCCACTATCCCCCACCTGACCCCCAACAACACCCCAGTGGTCACACAACCATAGACACACAACAATAATTAATTAATTAATTAATTAAAAACAAAAAAATAAAACAAAAACACACATAAAACCCCTACACCTCTCTCTCCACTGTCCCTCCCCATGAGCCCTCCAAAAAAAGACAGATATCTGTGCCACTTCTTCATAAACATGTCTAAACTACCCAGTCTTCTGGATACCCCCTCCCCAAGAGCTGCCACTCTGGCCATCTCTGAACACCACTCCTGAAACGGGGGTGCTCCAGCCGACTTCCAGCTCCTCAAAGTGATCTGTCTGGTGATCATAACACAGTTAGGACGCAGTTTTTCATGTGCATATTCTCCAAATTAATGACTGCCCCATCTCCCAAGATACACTGTCTGGGGCAAAATAAAATTTGAGAGGCCAAAACCTCGCACATAAAACTCTGAATCCTCATCCAAAATTCTTGCATCTTAACACATCCCCAAAAGACATGGGTTGTGTCTCCATATTCTGATTGACATCGCCAGCAGGTGGGTGTGTCTTTAAGACCAAGCCTATGCAATCTAGAGGGGGTCCAATAGACTCTATGTAAAATCTTAAATTGCATGAGGCGAACCCTTGCGTCTCTGGATGCAGTTTTGATGTTTTTTTTATAATCCCAGCCCACTCTCCCTCCTCCAATACCAAATTTAGATCCTTCTCCCATAATCTCTTAAGAGAAGTTGAAGTTCCATCTCCCAGACTCTGAATTAGTAGGGAGTAATACACTGATGCCTCATGACCTTTTCCAAAAGCAGTAATCACCACTCCCAGAGTATCTGCTGCTTTAGGAGGGTGTAAACCACTCCCAAAAACAGTACAGAGCAGGTGTCGCAGCTGTAAATACTTATAGAACTGAGATCTAGGAATCCCAAAAAGTTGAACCAAATTTTGAAAGGATCTCAACACTCCATTCTCATATAGGTCACCGAGTGTATTAACCCCCCTCCCAATCCACTCTGACCAGCAAAAAGGGAACTTGTTGATGCATAGTTTGGGGTTCAGCCATATACTCGAGGCAACATTCAAAAAAATGTCAGAATTAAACAGTCTGGACACTTTTGTGCATACCGAATTCAAGTGCGAGATAACGGGATGTAACTTAGCTTCTCCGATTTATTTGATAGAAAGGCTCTGCAGTGGCAAAATAGGGGCAATAACTTCCTGTTCTGTACAGAACCAGGGAAGGGCTCTCTCAGGTGGAAGCGACCAATGAGCCAAATGTCTGAGACCGAATGCATAATAATAAAATATAATCTTGGGTAGGCCTAGCCCACTTTTGTCAATCGGCCTATGTAACTTATTGAAATGTAATTTGGGACACTTACCATTCCAAATGAAGGACTTTGCTATGCTATCAAATTGCTTGAAATAAGAGAGGGGGGACATCTACAGGGAAAGACTGCCAATCATAGATAAATGTAATGAAGCCCACCTGCTCACATCGCTCGAAAACCGTTTTATTAAGGGGTCAAAATTAACTAACTAAATCACACAAATTTGCTGGAAATAAAATACCCAAATACTTAATGCCCTGTTTGGGCCACTGGAAAGCACCCGGCTGAAAAGCCGTTTCTGGGCAGTACGCTGTCAGAGCCAAAGCTTCGGATATAGACCAATTGACTCTATATCCTGAAAACTTAGAAAAGGAATTAATAATTCTGTGGAGGCAAGGCATAGATCTGCTGGGGTCGGAGATGAAAAATAAAATATCATCTGCGTAAAGCAAAAGCTTATGTGCCACACCTCCCGCCACCACCCCTGGTAAATCATCCTCATTTCTTATCGCGGCTGCTAATGGTTCCAGGGCAAGACAGAACAATAATGGGGAAAGAGGGCAACCCTGCCGGGTGCCCCTATCCAGAGTAAAATAATATGAAATTAGTCCATTTGTTTGTACCGCCGCTACTGGGTGTCTATAAAGTAACTTAATCCATTCAATAAACGTACTCCCGAACCCGTATATTTCCAAAACCTTAAAAAGATAATCCCATTCTACCATATCAAATGCCTTTTCGCCATCAAGTGAGATGGCATCGACCGGAGATTGTTCATTCGCTACTGACCACATGATATTGATGAGACGACTAATGTTATCAGAAGAGCTGGGGCCCCGAATAAACCCCACCTGATCTAAATATGTAAGAGATGTCATAACTTTACTTAATCGATTAGCCAGAATTTTTGACAAAATTTTTACATCTAACTGGGTCAGGGAAATTGGACGCTAACTTTTACACTCACTTGGATCTTTGTCCTTTTTAAGAATCAGACTGATCCGGGCTTGTGTCATGGTTGGCGGAAGCTTTCCATTCTTTAATGATTCAGCATTAAACTTCTAGCAAAAGTGGAGCCAGTTCTGTAGCATAAGATTTGAAAAACTCAGCAGCAAAGCCGTCAGGCCCCGGAGACTTGCCTGTAGGTAAGGCCTTAATAACCTCGCCAAGCTCCTTCAAGGTTATCTCAGAATCAAGAGAATTTTTTTGCTCAGTTGTCAGTTTAGGGAGATCTAATGGTTCCACAAAGTTTCTAATATCTTCATCAGTAGACGAAGACGTGGAACTATAGAGATCAATGTAGAATTCTTTAAAAGCATTATTAATATCAATGGCTGAAGTAAATATTTCACCACCAGCAGATTTCACTGAGGGAATGGTAGAAAAAGACTCTCTCTGCTTTATATATCTAGCCAAAAGTTTTCCTGCTTTGTCCCCTGACTCAAAGTATGACTGTCTTGCCCTGAATAGCCAAAACTCCACTTTCCGCGACAAAATAGTATTATATCTGAATTTCAATTAAGTAAATTCTCTGAGGCCATCGGATGACAAACGGCGCTTCAGCTCTGCTTCGGCATTTTTAATATTTCCTTCCAACTCCACAAGTTCTCGTGCTTTGGATTTTTTGATGAATGAGGCATACTGTATGATCCGGCCCCTAAGAACCGCCTTAAGTGCCTCCCAAGCCACGCCCACAGTGGATACTGAGGACCAGCTGGTCTCCATATAAACATTGATTTCAGTCTTTAACATTTGTTGGAATTCAGGATTTTGCAAAAGGGACACATTAAGGCGCCAACTATATGATTTCTTTTTCTCTGTATGTGGCACCACCTATAAACTCATCAGGGCATGATCTGAGACTAAGATATTTCCAATTGAGCAATCCACAACAGATGAATGAGACTTGGATATAAAAAAAAATATATATATATTCTAGAATAAATCTTATGGACTGATGAAAAAAATGTGTAGTCTCTACCAGATGGGTTCAAAAGTCTCCAAATATCTGTAAGATCAAGATTTTTACACATCCTGTGAAGTGTCAATGTTGCTCTAGGGGGCTTACACACTTTTGCTTCACTATGATCAAGGACTGAATCCATCAAAAGATTAAAGTCTCCTCCCAATATTATAACATGAGGGGTGCCAGCGGTTTGCAACATCCCTTCAAGATCTATAAAAAAGCCCTGATCATCAGCGTTAGGCTCATATATATTAGCCAAAATCAACCTTTGCCCCTGAATTTCAGCTAAAACAATAAAGACTCTTCCTAATTTATCTTTAATTTGTTTGAGACATTTGAATTGTAGATGTTTATTTACCAATATAATGACTCCCTTGCTCTTACTTGAGCCAACACTAAAGAAAACATGCCCACCCCATATCTTCCCAATTTTTCCGCTTCCTGCAGAGAAAGGTGTTTCTTGAAGAAACATTATATCATATTTCTTACATTTATGAATAGTAATAACCTTCCTTCTTTATATGGGGTGCCCCAACCCATTCACATTCCATGTGGAGAGAGATAGTACACTCATATTAACAACATATTGATATAATAAAAAAAAAAACTGTGTGTCAAAAACAAAATTATACAGACCACATTCCCCATTAGTGAAACAATCAAACCCCGAACTTCCCACTGAACAAAACAAACAGAAAAAAGAAAAATGTGCGCATTAACCCTGCGCATGAGAGCGCCAACTGGCGACAATCCCTTTAAACTCAAAAGGTCCATGAATGCCCACGAGCCCCCACGACTTTGCCATCGGATTGCTCAATTTTGCCTCACAAATTTGTGAAGCAAAATTACATAACAGCCAAAAGGAAGAATGAACACAAAGAACATGTAGATTAATTCACAGAACTGTTTTAAAGGTGTGATCCTCCACAAAACAAATTCCAGCTGATATAAAACCGTTCAGTTTCACGGATAGACAAACGAATGTTCAGTGAGCCAGCTGTTATGAGTTCAGCAGATGATGTAATCATTCCAGTGTCCCGTAAACGGCACAAGCTCCAGCCGCTAGGCGGAGCCAACACAAAAAGAAACAAAACCGACATCCCGGTTCCCCGGATGGTCAAGTCAATTCACTCGGAGGCCGCATAAAAGTATATACCATGACTTACTCAATCCGTCAACTTTATAAAAGACATCCTTTGTGTGAGCATGTAGATATTTTGCGGTCATCCGTAGTGTCCACTCTCAAACTGGCCGGGAACTTCAATGCAAAAGCTTCTTTAAGGAAAGTGTTATTCACAAAACAAACTCCAGTGATACAAATTTCACCGATCGGTAAGGCAAGGCGCAGTTGAACTTGACCTAAACCTATTGTTTTGGCTCATCAGTGTATAAAATGAC
The DNA here is from genome assembly GCF_019703515.2 of Myxocyprinus asiaticus. NCBI lineage: Eukaryota > Metazoa > Chordata > Actinopteri > Cypriniformes > Catostomidae > Myxocyprinus > Myxocyprinus asiaticus. The sequence continues at coordinate 43,245,066 of NC_059357.1, read as the reverse complement.
CCGTACTTTAGTCGCTCAGACTAAGGAGAAACAACCCAAAAGAAATTTACCTTGAAGAGAAAAAGAGAATAACAATTGAGAGAAACCAGAGACTAAATTGTGTGGAGAGCAGCCTGCCACCTGTGACTACAACCTAAACATTTACTCTGCCTGCTAAACTAAAAACACAGGCTTCATTGTCCACCTGCTCAGCTGCTGACATTGATTAATTTATCAGTCTAATTATTGCAGATATGGGTGTGTCAAGAGTAACTGGAGGTTGATGAGGTTGAACAGGTCTTCATTTACTCAACACTCACTCAGTCTATATTCCACAGGTGGAATTATAGTTTATCCTTAATGTTTATGTCCAGTTAATGTTTCTTCAAAGTAGCTGCTTTTGACCATATTAATGCAATAGTTGCAGTTGCCACAGTTAAAAATTTAACAGCTTAAAAGACACTTCTAGTCTCTCCACTGTTTGACACCCTGGTGATGGCCTGTTAGAGCCAATACACATTGATGCTTTTTAAAGATGTAGCCCCTCTAATAAAAGCTTTTTAATATTAAAATTCCACGCGAGTAGTGCCTGGATGTGGATTTATTTTTTCAACATGTAGAAGGGGTGGGTAAAAATTAATGCTGTAAAGAAGCCGTGTGAATCCACTCTCACTAATTTGTGCTCAACCAAACACTTCTGTGAAACACTCACTGAACTTCCACTATTCTTAAAGAGAAAGTAATGTATTAGCACTTATTTTATATGTCAATGTAAATAATTGCAAATAGCACAAATTATGCATATAAGCAATAAACATGTAACAATATATATATATATATATATATATATATATTGTTACATGTTTATTGCTTACATGCATAATTTGTGCTATTTGCAATTATTTATACATACAGGGCTTTAGTTGAGGGTTGATGTGGGGGGTTGCCATCCCCCTTGTTGAAAGAAATGGCAAAAAGCATCCCCTTTATAAAATTGTGGCGGCCGCTGGACAAGGATCAGTCTGCATGGCGGCTGCTGGACAGGGATCAGGTTGGGTGATGGACCCTGGTGACTGGACAGACTAGACAGTGGCTGCTGGTGAAGAGTCAGATGGAGTGGTGGTGGCTGCTGAGATGGTAGATGGAACACCAGCAGCCTTCAGGGGAGCTTCAGCGCATACCACCCCCCTCGTGGCAAGCTGCAGTGGACTCCGACCACTCCAGGGATGCTACAGCGGTCTTGGCCGCCTCCTGGTGGTCAGCCGCGAGTTTGGTCACCTCCTGGCAGTGAGCAGGGAACTGGACAGCTGTGTTGACGGCTGTGGGTGACCAGACAGGTTCGTCGATGGCCGTCGGCTCCTCCGCCACCTGCCGGTCAACAGTGAGCTCGGCTGCCTCCTGGCAATCAGCAAGGAACTGGATAGGCTCGACGACGGCCGCGGGCTCCTCTGCCTTCTGGCAGTCAGCTGCAGGCTCGGCTGCCTCATGGCAGTCCGCGCCGAGCTTCCTCCTTCTACGTCAGCGAGATGCCCAAGAAGAGCCATGGGAAGGTCTGGGCATGGGCAGAAAGGAGTGGTTAAGCTTGGAGTTCAATCACCTGAGCAGGACTTCCACCACTACAAGCCGACAGTAGTGGTCCACCAGGTCTCAATATGACCACAAAAAAAAATCTCACCCAGCTCCTCAGCACTGAGCAGGTTGTCCAGGCCCAGTAGGAAGAGATGTTTAAGATTGGTCTCATCATAGCTCATGGACCAGCTCCCTGGCATAAATGCCAAGGGGCCGCCCATTCTGAAAGATCTTGTCCTGGGTGGCACCATGACAGACCAGCTTCATCTGGACTGGAGCTTGGTGGAGAAAAATGTCCATCTGGCCTCCGCTGGGTACAAGGATGGCCAGTTTGTTATGTCACGTGTGTGAGAAGGGAAGGACCCAAACGCAGAGGCTAGTAAAAGGATTTTATTACAAAATATAACAAAAATACAAACCAAAACTCCCACAAGGTGGAAAAACAGAAAACAGGAGGAACCAACCAACAGGGAAAACACACAAAACAATCTGGCACAGGACTGAACACACAGGGAGGGGTAATAGGAGGTAGGTTCTGCAGATAATGAGCAGGGTACAGAAACGAGCAATCGTCAGGGCAACGGAGCTAGCGTTCTCCCCGTGGCACCTGCAAACACAAGAGGAAGAGGGTAAAACACAGAAACAGGCACACACAAAAAACAAACAGGCAGAGGAGACTGTTATGATCCTGCCACAGCATGAATAAACGAAGACAAAAGAGGCAGCACCATGACACTACGTTCCCTTAACTTCTTAATTTCTAGATCCTTTCTGCATCCATGCTGCAACCTCAATAAACAGACAAGCCATTGATAAATTCATTATTTATTATAATGAATTATATTTATTGTATAATCATTAAAATCAGCCACGACACATTTTGGAAGACTTATATATACTTTCTGCAACCCTTCTGTGCTTAAACACTGAAAACTGTGCCTTGTTTTTCAGTTTCCTAAAAACTTCCTCATCACCATTAATACACAGATATGAAAGGAAATTATTACAAATAACCAATGTCTCCAACACAATTTACTGACAGACATAAACATCAATAAACCATTGAATTACCCTTAACCAGGCTAACGTTAATTTATTACCGTACAGTTTTGTGGAGACATCTCTTTTTCTCTACAGCCAATGAACAGAAAATCTCTCGGTTAAACTAACACATCATATTCATTTTTATTTTATGAGTCAAATCTGTATCTGTATTATTTATTGAGGAAAGCGATAGAAAGAATGTCAGCAAAGTCTTTCTAGCATGTCAGTCCACAGTCGGCCATCTTCGGTACGTTCTCGGGACGCTATTTCCAGTCATGACAGTGCAGCTCCTATCTACTTGAATGGGGAAATCTCAAAAACGGCTGGTCAAGATTACGATCAAAGAACATATTTCAAATCATCAATAAAATGTGATAATATTGGAATCATAAATTGGGCTTCCTTACCTCATATTATGCTAAAACATGCAATTTTCCCAACTTGTATAGATAATATGCATGCGTGTTCTCGAGATGATTGACAAGTGATGTTTGTTTCTAAAAGGTGATTGGCTCTTTTACCTGTAAGGCAGGACTTTCTTTCTACATCCGCTGACCGTTGGGCACTAGAGCTTCTTGGTTGGGCGTTCCAATTTCTCCCATTCAGTTTAATAGAAGTGGCCTGTCTCTGCTAAATAGTCTCAGATGTCAGTCAGTGAGTATGTCCCCGAATGACCATCAGTTTTAAATTGCACAAGAGCACAAATTTCTTTGGCTGAATGAAGTGCATGCAGATTAAATGCGCGTTCATATACAGTACAGCTATCATACAGCGACTAAGGTAATTAGATATTAAGATAATATATTACGGTAGGAAGCAAATTGTTTAAATAGGCCTAATCACACACACACAATTATACATACATAGGCATATACTGCATATATACACATTCATATTGTGTGTGTATAAATATATATACAGTATATATATATATATATATATATATATATATATATATATATATATATATATATATAATATTTATACACACACACACACACACACACACACATTTTTTGGTGTGCCACCCTAAAAAAGAATACCGGAGGCACCACCGACACCACTGTTTAAGTATCATGCATAGAAACAGCCCAAGCCTACTACCATTACTAGTTTGGTTACTGGAGTAGAAAGGATCGTGTAGGACTGTGAGCGAGAAAATGAGAGAGAGATAACTGTAAGGGGGTTCAGTGGAAAGGAGGAGGTGAGAACCGGCTTGACAACTTAAATAATAATTTAATAAACAACCTAAACACACAACCAAAAACACACAGTACAGCTGCCTGTAATTCTCTCTCTCTCTAACTGTCGTCCCCGGCCGCCTTTATCCCTCGCGCGCCCCATCAGGCTGATTGGGGACCGGGTGTGTCTCATTCCAGCCCGGCCCCGCCCTCCTTGGCTCTACAATAACCTTATAATTTTAAAGCGGATACTTTTCACAAAATTCACAAAATTCATCATAAAATGCAACAGACAGTAAGAGGTGCATATTATGACCACGTATCTTTTGCACCATGAATAAACATGACAAATTGCATATAATCTACTGTTTCTAATGTGGATGATGCAGAAAGGATAGAATTTAAAGAAAATGCTGCATGGAGCAAATGACATCTGCAGTGCCAGTGACAGCTTTGTCTTTTATAGAATTCATATAATAAACAAAAATACAAGAATATGTAGACAAACCATATTATGCCATAAAAATGTTTTTTTTTTTTTAGTACATGTTCCATCAGTCAAAACAGAATTTTATGCTTACAAAGATTATAAGGATAATATTGTAATGGAATGGTATGCAGAAATCCCTGTCATGTGGCCATGTGGCCAGTGAGGTATGCATGAAGTAATACATTCTTCTTCTAATGTCCATATTTGGCATGACAAATGATAACAGTGGCTTCCCTGTTCTGGATGCATGTAACTTACACAATATGAGAGTACTTGAGTGCTTTAGCACTTCAGAATTTAGTGCAAAATGGACATGAATGACAATTCTTTCTAAAGAAATGTTAAGTAAACAAATGAGAATCCATCAATATTTCTGTAAATGTGCACACTTTTGGACTAAAAATTCTATTGGATGTTGTTCACTGAAGCCTGCAAGGGATAAATCATTGGGAGTTTACACTACTAAATGGGTATGTTCATCATTATTACGATTTAATTTTCATAAATTTGAAATGTAAACAATATAGATCGGGAGGCAATATATGCAATTTCAAGACATCATATTTATTGATGAAATACATGGAATTTGTATACTTTGAACAAGCTAAAATGTGACTGAAATAAAAACAATAAAAAATAAAAATAAAATAAAAAATGGAAAAATCTATATTTTCAAAAATTACCAAGTTAGAAGGTCCCTGAGAAGGATTCAGACTGAATCAAGCTTGTAAATTGTAATCGAATCAAAAAACCTTAATCAATACTCATCCATACCATATAATAAAACATCCACTATATTTTCATTTAAAAACAACTCGGGTAAAACTGATTCTGTAATGAAGTGGCTGTGTGTTCTCCTGACATATTGATCTGTGCAACTGATGTGGATGACACAGGTTATGGCTTTGTGATGTTTACTGATCCCATTTTCCTCACTCTCATTCCCCAATAATTTTTCATCAGTCTTTATACTGTAGCTTGCAAAGTGAAGTAAGATTTGTAGGTAATCAAATGCAACAGCTTCACTTCATTGCCAGTCATTTGATTCCTTCATTGCCATATTGGCAGCAACAAGTACTTATAGAGTACATTAACTACTCTTCTCCATTTTATTACCATTCAAATAAAATCAAACTTAATTCCACACCCTTGAAAAGTTGGACATTCAGAGGTAAGACACAGATTTCTTTCTATCAATGTCAGGATGACACACCAGATAACTCTGGAAAGAGTTTATTAACCAAATGGCTGTAACAGAATATAGCCTTTTTATTTCACCGTTTATAGTCAACCAGCCAAGCGTGTTCAGGGTTCAGGCAAATGTGTAATGTGACATCTGATTGTAGTGATTTATTAATGCAGAGGAGGGTTATTAATTCAATATATCCATTTGAAGGCATATTAAACTGTAATGTTGGAGGCAAAGACTTGACCTTGAGAAAAGGAACGGCAGTTTGGAATCATGTAGCTTTTGCTGTGAATCCCGTGAATAAACAGCAAAACATGAATCAGCAAATCATAATTCTATTTGAATGTAGATCACACCAGTAAGAATTGGTATAAAGCAAATAGCAGAGGACTTTATTCAGCTTGAGAGAGGGATTTAAATTACATTTTATTTTAACAGGAAGGTACCTTTTCACTTAAAAGCCATGATGATAATCTGATATATGCAAGGGTTTGGCCACCTTCAATTCAACAAAGAAAATCAGTCATTGGCTGTTTGTTTGTCTATTTATTCCACTGGAATTTGAATGCTCCACTCCAGGTTGTGATGCATCAGATCTTTGAGTTCCCTATCTGTCACTCACTCGACATTGTGTCAATGTAGTGACACTAGAGGTCACTCTTGGGAGCCCGAGACACCTCTGGTCTTTGATAAAAGGCCAATGAAAATTGGCGAGTGGTATTTGCATGACACTCCCCCGGATATACGGGTAAAAAAGGAGCTGTATGCAACCACTCATTCAGGTTTTCTCTTCGGAGCCGAACGGTCATGCTCATTGAGCTGAATACTACTGTCCATTCACCTCTGCTGGATCTGACGGCACATTTCAGTGGCTTCTCCCTCCTCTGCACTGGTGCACTGCAGAGAACGCCCCTGGGCGCTTCGGCAGAAAAACAAGAGAGTATATTTTCTGAAAGAGCTTTTCCTCCCCTAAAAGAGTATATATTTCTCTAAAAGAGCGGCACACATGGAACGTCTTTTTAAAGACGTGTCTTTTTAAAGACGCCTTTCCAATTGTGTGTTATTCCTGGTTGCAGTCGTTATCTCTCAACTTCGGATGGTCATGATCGCTGTCTTTCGTGTCTTGGCGCGACCCACACGGAGGCAGCATTTGTGGATGGTTCATGTTCTCACTGCGAGAACATGACCATGGCAACATTGCGGTCACGGCTTGCTTTCGTAAGAACTCGGTCCTTCTACCCCACCTCGGTCCTTCTACCTACGGGTATGAGGCCAGCGCAGCTAGCACTGGGGGCGATTTGGGGACCCCAATGGGATCGTCTCCGCCGGGTATCCCCCCGCAGACATCCCATTCCCCAGCACGCTCGTCTGCCCCAATCAGGCTTACGGATGAGTTTGCCGGCTCATCTCACGGCGAGTCTGGCTTCTTGTTCGGAGCCCGCGAAGATGATGAACTCTCGAGCACAGCACTGGAGAGTGGGCTTGTCCAGTCGGACGCAGAAGTCTCAGCTGGGCTTCCCCCTTTGGGGACGATTGCCCAGTTACAGGCCGATGCCGAAATGACGGACATGCTTTTCCGGGCGGCAACGAGCGTCAGGTTAGAGTGGAACCCTCCGCTCTCACTTGAACCCTTGCAGCTTGATGATTGGTTCCTTGGCTCGCAGCGCCACTCAAAGCAGCCACGCCCCGCTCAGTGCCATTTTTCCCGGAAGTGCACAAGTAGCTGACGAAGTCGTGGGAGGCACCATTTACTGCCCGGCCCCGATTCTGCAGTTCCCCCACTCTCACTACTCTCGATGGCGGGGCAGCCAGGGGCTATACGGCGATTATCCCGGTGGATAAGGAGCTCGTGGTGCACCTATGCTCGCAGAGCGCCGTCACTTGGTGCGGATGCCCTAAGCTCCCGTCCAAGCCCTGTAGGCTCACGTCGTCCCTGACGGCTAAAGCCTACAGTGCTGCTGGACAAGCTGCCTCTGCCCTGAACGCCATGGCTCTCCTGCAGGTCCACCAAGCCAAGGCATTGAAAGAACTGCATGAGGGTAGTTCCGCCCCAGATTTGATGCAGGAACTGGGCTCGGCGACTGACCTCGCTCTCCGAGCGATGAAGGTCACGGCACGGTCTCTCGGGCGGACTATGGCCACACTAGTGGTCCAGGAGTGCCACCTTTGGCTCAACCTGGTCGAGATGGGCGAGGCCGACAAGACACTGTTCCTTGCTGCCCCCATTTCCCAGGCGGGCCTATTTGGCGACACCATTGAGGACTTTGCCCAGCAGTTCTCGGCGGTGAAGCAGCAGACGGAGGCCTATCCGGCACATCCTGCCCCGGCGCGGCTCAAGATCCCACACCCCATCTGCTCGTCGCAGAGGGCGTCCCCCTGCGGTGACTGCACTGGCTCCGCCGCAGCCCACCACAGGAAGCAGACGCCACCCATCTCACAGCCGGTGCCTAAGAACCCACACAATTCACTTCACCTTGGTCAAGAGCGAAAATGCTGCCACCTTCCGCGCGAAGATCACTACCCTCCTACGGAAGGGCGCAATAGAACCTGTCCCTCCAGCCGAGATGAAGAAAGGGTTTTACATCCCCTACTTCATCGTACCGAAAAAAGGCGGTGGGTTGCGGCCAATCTTGGACCTGCAAGTACTGAACCGGGCTTTACACAGACTCCCGTTCAAGATGCTGACGCAAAAATGCATTCTGGCGAGCGTCCGGCATCAAGATTGGTTCACGGCGGTAGACCTGAAGGATGTGTACTTCCACGTCTCGATCTTTTCTCGACACAGACCCTTCCTGCAGTTTGCATTCGTGGGTCAGGCGTATCAGTACAAAGTCCTCCCTTTCGGCCTGTCCCTGTCTCCTTGCATCTTTACGAAGATCACAGAGGCTGCCCTTGCCCCTTTAAGGGAGGTGGGCATTCGCATTCTCAACTATCTCGATGACTGGCTAATCCTAGCTCACTTCAGAGCATCTCTTTTCTCGATTTGGAGTTGGACTCAGTCTCCTTGACGGCACGCCATAGGAACAAGCGTGCCCAGTCAGTGCTGGACTGTTTGAAGGCATTCAAACAGAAAACAGCAGTTCCACTGAAACTTTTTCAGAGGCTCCTGGGGCATATGCCACTCTCGGCGGTGGCCACCCCACTCGGGTTGATGCATATGAGACAGCTTCAGCACTGGCTTCAGACTCGAGTCCAGAGATGGGCATGGTGCCACAGGACACATCGCGTGGCCATCACGCCGGTCTGTCAATGTCTTTTCAGCCCTTGGACTGACCTCTCGTTTCTACGGGCAGGTGTTCCTTTAGAACTGGTCTCCAGGTGCGTCGTGGTCATGACAGATGCCTCCAAAACAGGCTGGGGCACTATTTGCAACGGGCACACATCCGCTGGCCTGCGACTGCATTGGCACATCAACTGCCTCGAGTTGTTGGCAATTCTGCTCGCCCTGCGGATGTTTTGGCCTTTGATCCAGGGCAAACACATGTTAGTTTGGACAGACAACACGGCAACGGTAGCATATGTCAACCGCCAAGGCGGTCTGCGCGCTCATTGTATGTCACAACTTGCCCGCCGTCTCCTCCTCTGGAGTCAGCAGCACTTCAAGTCGCTGCGAGCCACTCACATCCCGGGCAACCTCAACACTACAGCGGACGCGTTGTCACGGCAGGTTACCCTCAGGGGAGAGTGGAGTCTCCACCCTCATGTGGTCCAGCTGATTTGGAGTCGATTCGGACGGGCACAGGTGGACCTGTTCGCCTCTGAAGAATCCTCTCACTGTCCGCTCTGGTATGCCCTCACCGAGGCTCCCCTCGGCATAGATTTGCTGGCACACAGCTGGCCCCCTGGCCTGTGCAAATATGCATTTCCCCCAGTGAGTCTGCTTGCACAGACCCTGTGCAAGGTCAGGGAGGATGAGGAGCAGGTCATCCTGGTAGCACCCTACTGGCCCACCCAGACGTGGTTCTCAGACCTCACACTCCTCGTGACAGCTCCCCCCTGGCGAATTCCCCTAAGGAAGGACCTTCTTTCTCAAGGACGGGGCACCCTCTAGCACCCGCGCTAGACCTCTGGAATCTCCATGTCTGGCCACCTGTGGTGGTAGACACGTTCACTCAGGATAGGGCCCCCTCTATGAGGCGCCTGTATGCCTTTAAGTGGCGTCTGTTCGCTAAGTGGTGTTCTTCCCGATGCGAAGACCCCCAGAGATGTGCAGTCGGATCAGTGCTTTCCTTCCTGCAGGAGAGGTTGGAAGGGAGGCTGTCCCCTTCCACCTTGAAGGTGTACATTGCTGCCATAGTAACACACCACAACGCAGTCAACGGTAAGTCCTTAGGGAAGCACGACCTGATCATCAGGTTCCTAAGAGGCAAGGAGGCTGAATCCCTCCAGACCGTGCCTCGTTCCCTCATGGGACCTCTCTGTAGTTCTTCAGGGACTACAGAGAGCCCCCTTTGAGCCTTTGTAGTCAGCCGAGCTTAAGGCACTCTCCTTGAAGACTGCCCTCCTGACCCGCTCACTTCCATCAAGAGGGTAGGTGACCTGCAAGCGTTCTCTGTCAGCGAAACATGCCTGGAATTCGGTCTGGGTTACTCTCATGTGATCCTGAGACCCCGACCGGGCTATTTTCCCAAGGTTCCCACCACCCCTTTTAGGGATCAGGTGATGAACCTGCAAGCGCTGCCCCAGGAGGAGGCAGACCCAGCCCTGTCGTCGCTGTGTCCGGTGCACGCTTTACGCATCTATTTGGAACGCACACAGAGCTTTAGAATCTCTGAGCAGCTCTTTCTCTGCTTTGGTGCACAGCGGAAAGGAAGCGCTGTCTCCAAGCAGAGGATCGCCCACTGGCTCATTGATGCCATAACTATGGCATATGTCGCCCAGGACATGCCGCCCCCGGTAGGGCTATAAGCCCATTCTACCAGGGGTGTAGCGGCTTCCTGGGCTGACATTTGCAGAGCAGCAGGCTGGGCAACACCCAACACCTTTGCAAGGTACTACAACCTCCGGGTGGAACCGGTTTCATCCCTGGTAGTGGCACGCAATACAAGCGGATACGCCCGGGATAGCCGGCCGGGTGTATTGCTTGCACATAGCGCCTTCCACCTCCTTTTGAGCTGAAGACGTGCGCCATTAATTCCCAGTAGTGTTCACATGTTTGTTCCCTGGTTGACTTCCTCCGAGCCCTGTGGCAGTTGAGTTTTCGGAGAGATTTGCTGCCGGCCCAGTACACGCGCTAACTAAGAGTCCTGTTCTGGGGTAGGTGCTCCGCATGTGGCGGTTCCCTGTAAGGCTAACCCCATGCGATATATATCTTCCGCTGGTTCGTTTTCCTGCTGGCAAACTGCGTCTTCCTTGGGCAGAGCCCCTCTGCCCCAGTCTCCATGTTTGTAGTAACTCCTCCCCCATTGGGCAGGATCTACCTTGAAGACTCTCCACATGGTTGGAAAGACCATGTGACGTATCCTTCCACTTAAATATCCCCCCCCTCTCTGGGCGAGGTGTGGTCTCTGCGGCGTCTTCCCCTTGGGAGGGTGTCGACCTGGTGTGCTGGCTATGAGGCACACAGTAGTCTGCCCACCACACACCGCCAGTTCACGTAATACAGTTCAGTCAATTGTGGCGTTTCATATAGGGACCCCTAGTGTCACTACATCAACACAACTTCGAGTGAGTGACAGATAGGGAATGTCATGGTTACTTGTGTAACATCCGTTCCCTGATGGAGGGAACGAGACATTGTGTCCCTGCTGCCACAACACTGAACTACCCTTTGAAATGTCCAGACCTTATATCGGCTCCTCAGCATGAAACCTGAATTAGTGGTTGCATACCAGCTCCTTTTATACCCGTGTATCCGGGGGAGTGGCATGTAAATAACACTCGCTAATTTTCATTGGCCTTTTATCAAAGACCAGAGGTGTCTCAGGCTCCCAAGAGTAACCCCTGGTGTCACTACATCGACACAACGTCTCATTCCCTCCATCAGGGAACGGAGGTTACACAAGTAACCATGACGTTTTCCCACCTCCACAAGCCCAATTTAACCCTGGGATATATAGACCATTTTCAAACAGAAAGTTTTATTAGGTTATATTGTTGTGATAATGTGAGTTCTGACTCATTTGTGTAATTTTTTCTTTTCTTTTCTTGAACAGTTTTTTTTAACTCTTAGATGGATCAGTTTGAACATTTAACACTGATTTACATCAACTTAAGTTTAGGTTTTTGGCCTTAAACTTCATGAAATCCTCCACAGGGGTGATCTGAACCTGGCAATGTAATATTTTTTAACATATCATGTATTTATTAACATAGCTAGAAAAAGAAATAAAATACCTACAGTGGGTATCCATTCAGAATAAGCTTTCTACCGCCGTGATCACCTCATGAATGGGTCATTAGCAGCTCTAAACCATTAAGGGGCACTGTAACCATAGAATTTCAACAGGCCAGAGCTGAACGCCTCAGAGCTCTTTCTCCCAACATAACAACCTTTCAGTTGGAGGCAGTTAGGGCAAGTCACGCTTATTTTGCCAACCGCCATAAAACGAAAAATGAGGAGGAACAGAACAAACACTGATTTGCTGGAGGGATGCAGCAATGGAGACCATGATAAACACTTTCCTGCAACATTCAGCATTTCATGAGGACGCCCATGTATCAGGACTTATTTGTTTCCATTTATCCATTCACATTTCATTAGGGAGAATTATCATTTGTGAGTATTTTTATACAGATGTTATGAGCAAGCGTCATATAGGCTGCATATTCAAAAAACTTCCAAAAACTGCGAAGACTCTAAACCTGTGCTTTCTTTGAATGTGCTGATGGGCTAGCCCATATTTTCTATTCTTAAAGGAATAGTTCACCCAAAAATGAAAATTTGCTGATAATTTACTCACACTCAGGCCATCCAAGATGTATCAGAGTTTCTTTCTTCATCAAAACAGAATTTAAGATTTTTAGGATTTCATTTCAGGCCTCCTCCTTTAAGCAATGCAAGTGAATGTACTCCATTTTTTGATGGTCCAAAATGCATATTTAGGGTGCATCAAAATAATCCACATGACTCCAATCGACAAATAAAGTTCTTCTGAACACAAATGATTGATTCTTTTTAGAATCAAAACAATACTTATATTCTTTTTAACTATAAATGTTCGCTTCCGTACATCTCTGTGACGTGCACTCATGAGAGGGATGACATAAACTCGTTGGTAAGGTCACGCGTCTAAGGACATCGAAGCACTTACCTGGCTCCTTGTGGCCACCTCCGGAACAGCCTGGGACGGGGGAGGAAGAGGCCTGTCCTCGTGACCCGTGGAGACCGTCATATCGGGGGCGGATTTGTGCCACAGCTGGGCACTCAGGGGCGGGAAACCGCCTCTGGAGCGCCAAACCTGCCAAATAGAATGGTGGATGGTGGTCGTGATGACGGCCATGCACAATGGATACGTGACCCAGGGACAAGGAAACTGCTCTTGCTGAGCTCTTGAGAACTGCAGCCACTTGGGCATGCAGCGCAATTAAATGCAAAAGGTAACAACAAGATGGAGAGATCTGCTTACCAGCTCCAGAGCAGCGGGTTTCGTTATCCCTGGGTCGCCCGTCTCAAGGGCGCTTTGAAGCCTTTCACGGGTTCTGGGCGGCTGCGAGACGGGTGGTGTCTGCTCCGGGCCGAAGGGGCGGGCTGCGGCAGAGCCGGTACAGTCACCGCAGGGGGACGCCCTTGGCAATGAGTAGACGGGGTGCGGGATCTTGAGCCACGCCGGGGCAGGATATGCCGGCTAGCATCTGTCTATTGCTCCACCATCGAGGACTGCTGGGCAAAGTCCTGGACGGTGTCGCCGAATAATAATAACACCTTGGGGGCAGCAAGGAACCGTGTCTTGTCGGCCTCGCCCATCTCGACCAGGTTGAGACAAAGGTGGCACTCCTGGACCACTAGTGTGGCCATCGTCCCCCGAGAGACCGTGCTTTGACCTCCGTCACTCGGAGAGCAAGGTCGGTCGCCGAGCGCAGTTCCTGCATCAATCCCGGGGCGGAACTACCCTCGTGCAGTTCCTTTAGCGCCTTGGCGGACTTGCAGGAGAGCCATGGCACGCAGGGCGGAGGTGGCTTGTCCAGCGGCACAGTAGGCCTTGGCCGTCAGAGACGATGTAAACCTACAGGCCTTGGACGGGGGCTTTGGGCACCCGCGCCAGGCGGCGGTGCTCTGCAGGCATAGGTGCACCGTGAGCGCCTTTATCCACCGGGGGATTACCGAATAGCCCTTGGCTGCCCCACCATCGAGGGTAGTGAGGGCGGGGAAGCTGAAAAGATCGGGACCGGGCAGTAAAAAGTGCATCCCGTGACCTTGTCAGCTATTCATGCACTTCCGGGAAGAAAGGAACGGGGGCGGGGCGTGGCTTTGAGCGGCGCCGCGAGCCCAGGAACCAATCACTGAGCCGTGAGGGTTCAGGGAAGAGCAGAGGGTTCCACTCTAGCCGACACTCGCGGCTGCCCGGGAAAGCATGTTGTCATCTCCGCATCAGCCTGTGACTGGGCAATCGTCCCCGAAGGGAGGAGCCCAGTTGAGGCTTCCAACTGGATAAGCCCGCTCTCCAATGCTGCGCTCGAGAGCTCATCACTTTCGCGGACTCCGAATAAGAGGTAGAACTCGCCATGAGACGAGCCGGCGGACTCATCCGGAAGCCCGATCGGGGCAGACGAGCATGCTGGGGAATGGGAGGTCCGCAGAGGGATACCCGGTGGAGGCGGTCCCATTGGGGTCCCCAAATCGCCCCCAGTGCTAGCCGCGCTGGCCTCAATACCCGTGGGTAAAAGGACCAAGGCAGGGAGACTCTGGGGTGGCTTGCTTTCATACGAAGGCGAGCCGCGACCGCAACGTTGCCATGGACATATCCTCGCAATGAGAACATGACCATCCACGAATGCTGTCTCCGCGTGAGCAGTGCCCAGACACGAAAGACAGTGATCGTGACCATCAGAAGGCGAGAGATAACGAGTGCAACCAGGAATAACACACAATCGGAAAAGCATCTTTATAAAGACGTGTCTTTAAAAAGACGTTCCGTGTGTGCCGCTCTTTTAGAGAAATATACTCTAGTAGGGCTTTACTGGTTGTTTAGATCAGTGTTATTATCAGAAATAATGAATAATTATTTCTTTAGTTATTAATTTATATTTAAATTAATTAATTGAATCTAACTCATTAAAACCTCATATGGGGCTCCAGTAAATGTAGTGCGCTACGTTTAGGAGCAAGTTTGGTTATTAGCAATAATTAATAATTATCAAAGACAATTATTAATTATTAAAATCAATAGAACATTGATGAGAATCAATGTTAGCTTTTCTAATCCTTTAAATCAACAATTATCAAAGATAATTGTTAATTGTTAACATCTGTGACACATTAATTAAAATTAACACTAGCTTATTGATCATTCAAATTCAACAATCATCAAAGATAATTATCAATTATCAAAAATCAACAGAATATTAATAAGGATTAACACTGACGGGGCACCACCCTGGAATCAGGGACTAATAACCAGATAGTATAACAATCTCAATATTAGATTGTTTTCTTAGGAAAATCGACATCCGAAGAATATGTTTGCATACCAGCTCCAGCTCGACATCCGAAGAATATCGATTTTTGGGAAAAAAAACAATGAATGAAGGCTTGAATCCGAGCACTGACATCCCGTCAGCATGACACAGGAGTATGCAAAACAAACCAAAACACTTCTCTTTGTAATATAACAAAGTTTATTTATGCAGCAATATCAATTAATAATTAATACAATGCAGTCAATAAACTTCCGACTTACAACTACAAACTAAATAGTGATATGATTAGATATGGAAATCAAAATAATGCTATAACACATGAGGGTGTGAGAGTAAGTGTGTGTGTGTGTGTTTAGTACGAGAGAGAGAGAGAGAATTAAGTGACGGCCCTAAAGCCGATTTTGCGATCGTGGGAGAGAAAGCAGCTGTTAGTTTATCGCTCAGAGACGTGGTGGACGGCTCGTACAAGTCCTGAGTTCTTTGACTCTTTAGTGGATAAACTCAGTTTGCCGGTCTCACCCGCGATGGCGAAAATGCACAACAGTCCAATTTGGTTGGACCACACAGCAAAACAGATTTGTGATAATCAATACCCTGAGTATTAATAATGAGCGGACATGGCGGTCCGTAAACTGTACAAGCAAAAACCTTGAAACACAAGAATAATACACTATAATATTCTATCTCTGCCCAGACGTAAACCTCTTACTTGAATCGCATGAGGATGCAGAATGTGTGTTCATCCGTCCTTTAATTCCGACCCAGTTCCTTGAGGCTCGGGTGATGACGGGAGGCCGTTTCCTCGCTCTGTTGGTGGGCGTACGGCTGACTGTTTCTCGGCGGGCTGGAGGAAAAATCAGAAATGTCGACTTGACTGAAGATGGAAGAGAAATCTTTAATCTCTTCACTTCTGCAGGCAAACGGATGAAGATGCGGATTGCTCAGTGGTCTCCTTCGGATCCGTTAGAGTGTTCAATTGAACACAGAGTAATCTCAACTCGTCCAGCGAGATGGAGATTGTATGGCCACAGTTTCTTCCTTGTGCCACGAGGTTGCACCTGAGAGCAGCGATGAGCTACGTCTATACTCGGCGAACAAAGTTGCTGGAAGCAAATCCCGGAAGCATTTCAGAGGTATTTCTATTGATGATGTCATGGTTTGAGGGACGTTCTGTTGTGTGCCTCATCCAATAGGAGTTGAGAGTTCGATCCTTTAGTGAGCAAGGCTTCATGGGATTTGTAGTCTGTTTTGGACTCCCTTTGATTTTGGCACGATTTTTATCAGTATAATTTACGACTTGGTATGTGGGGACCTGAGTTAGGTTTTTACGACTGTGTTAGGCCTGCCTTTGTCTTCTACCTGAATACATGAGGCCCAACACTCTTTTAGAGAAATATACTCTTTTATTTCTGCCAAAGCGCCCAGGGGCTTTCTCTGCAGTGCACCAGTGCAGAGGGGGGAGAAGCCGCTGAAATGCGCCGTCAGATCCAGCAGAGGTGAATGAACAGTAGTATTCGGTTCCGAAGAGAAAATCTGAATGAGTGGTTGCATACTAGCTCCTTTTATACCTGTATGTCCGGGGGAGTGGCATGCAAACACCACTCGCCAATTTTCATTGGCCTTTTATCAAAGACCAGAGGCCTCCCAAGAGTGACCCCTAGTGTCACTACATTGACACAACGTTGAGTGAGTGACAGATAGGGAACTGAGCATGCGTGTACCGAGGGTTGGAGGTTGTGGGGACAAAATGAAAAGCTTCTTATGTACAGAGCAGCATATAAGGATAACAACACATAAAACATTCTGGAAATATGTTGTGTCATAATTGTCATAGTGTTATCGATGATTATCTGGTCGCAAAAATTCACATCAACATTACATTGACAGTCGCGAGTCTCTGACAGCTTACGATCCAGTACACAGTACACACTGAACTGAGAACTGTCTCTTTCGGACGTGTCCGAAGAACTGATGAGTCACCAGTACACTGAACTGAGAAAACAGTCTCTGACATGTCGGCTGAGAACCGATGAGCTGCTGATAACCAGCATGCGTGAACCGATGACTTGAATGAAGGGGCAAAATGTACGTTTCTTTATGGTTTCTCATGGTTTCTGTGAATTAAGTTCATGAGCTGATTAAGAAGACTTTTTTACTTTATATACTTTAGACATGTAGCTAAAACATCCGCATTTGCACATCAATGCATTTTTGGGTGCTTTAGTTGGAAAACTTTAATGTAGGAAACTTATCCAAGATTATTATTATTATTATTATTTAATTTAATAAAAATGTAAATCAGCTATATGCGCTTACACACGGCTTTATTTGAATGTGTTTTGACCGTGTATTTTCATCCGCCGGGATAATAGCATTATGTATTAATGACGTCACTGCGTGATGACGTAAAAGAAATGGTGAATCGGTTTTTTTAACCGGTTCATTGAAACGAACTGTCCAAAAGAACCAGTTTGCGGAAAAGAATCGGACTTCCCATCTCTAAAACACACACATTCACACATAAATGCATACACACATACATATAGAAATGCATACATACATTAATCTATGCATATAATGCACACAAACACACCCACACATTCACACATACATGCATACACATATAAATGCATACATACATTAATTCATACATAAACACACACGCACCCACAAACACTCATTGATAGCAGACACAAATGCAAACACAATATTTTTTTATTCATAATCATTTGTTCAAAAGTTATTTTACTGTTAATTCAGCGTTCATTATATGTTTATTAAATGTTTGACATGTTCAAATGAGATGTAATAAACACCTGTTATTTTTTTAATGCAAGTTATTAGTTATTGGATTATTTTGTTTGAATAATCAATCAAAATAATTTCAAAGTTACATTTTGAATAAAAAAGTGAATAAAAAAAAAAGTCTCAATATCTGCTTCTTTAAGCCCCAAATAGCCACAAACTCTACATCAGCTCTTACCTTAGGTTGTTTTATACAATATGAGTCAATTTTTACTTGTCTCTCAGCTTGTCAAGATAAATAATCCTCTGTTATGTCTCAGATGTCCAGCAAAATTTGTGTTTTTGCAAAAATCGTATTATAAACAAATCATCATTCAAATACATTCAACTGGTGATACAATGTTATACATCATTGCAAAGCTGGGGTTCATAGCTTTTAAATTACACAAAAGTCACATGTGTGAGGCAGAGATAATAAAAAAAAAAAAAAAATGGATGTCTATGGACAGTGTCACAAAACACGCTGTATATAGTGATAGAGAAAAAAAAATGTCTAGCATTTGCTGCCACCTAGAGGAACGATTTAAGACCAGAAATAGAGAGATAGAGCAAACAGAGCATTTATTACAAGCTTTTGAATTTGAAGATAAAAATGGGTCAGTTTGTCCCAGCAGGTTCAAAGAAGTGACTTGATCGGATTTTTACCACGGTTAAAGTGTTTTTTTCACTCAGTGCTTCTCGCCGTGCCTAAGAACCTCCCTAACTGTGGTATAATCACTGTAACGCATGGCCTTGATGCTTTAAAATAACCTTCATTTGTCAAGGAGACACTAACGTGGGAGAGGCGCGTGGCACCATGTGAGGTTCAGATATGTGAACGGCGAGCTCTGCGCACTTTGCTAGTTTTAATATTTTTTGTGTCATAAACCGGTGAGATTCGATACACCCTGATTCTTAACTGTTCTAGGAAGACAATATGTCAAAGAATTCAAAATCCTCTGGCTCTGTAGACATTAAAAGTCACTTACGTGCATAAGCTGAAGCCCCTGAGCAGCAGGCTGCAAGCCCAGGAGTCAATTTGTTGGCAATGCTGATGAAGGTCGTTGCTGACTTGGAGGATCTTGCTGTAATACGTTGATCGATCACTGCCATGGAGATGAAATTCACTGAGTTGGTTACAAGAGTGGCGGATGTTGAGAAATGGATTATCTGGAGTCATCGGAGAGGGAAATAGCTGCTAACCTGCTAGTGACCAAGGCAGACTTGGAACGCGTTTGGGAAAAGATGGAAGACTTGGAGAATCACAACCAGCAAAACAACGTCTGAATTGTTGTAGTTCCTGAGGATGAAGAAGGGCAAGATATGGTGAAATTCCTAGATGGGCTCTTCCCGAGTCTGCTCGACATAACAGGACATAAGCTGGAAATCGAGCGAGCTCACAGAGTTCTGGCTTGGAGATCCGCAGAGGGAGACAGGCCCCGATCAATTCTGGCCAAATTTCTGAGATCATCCGATAAAGATATCGTGTTATGCAAGAAGAGGAGTAAAAGAAGGCTATCTTGGAAGAACCACAGCATTTTCTTGTTCCTAGACTTTGCGATTTTGACAAGAGAGAAACGATCGATTCAAGGAATGCAAAAAAATCTTGCATCAACGGAAGGTTGCTTTTACACTGATGTTCCCGGACAAATTGAGAATAGATACTAAGGATGGCTGCAAAATATTTACATGCCCACAGCAAGCAATGTCCTTTATAAAGTCAGTGACTAAGTAAGTTATTTGTGGTTCTCATGTTGCAGCCGAGTGGGCCTGACTCTCTGAACATTCACTTGACTGTTCGAAGAATTGAGCGCTTTTTTGTTTCTTTCTGTGCTGGTTCCACCTAGTGGCTGGAGTTTGTTTTGTGGAATAACACTCCTTCGGGACAGTTTGTGGATGAATCTGCATGTTCTTTGTGCTTATGCCTCCTATTGGCTGGAGTTTGTTTTGTGGAATATTTCTTGCAGGACATTGGAGTGATTAAGTCATTTGTTGCACTCATGTAACAGCCGAGTGGGCTTGACTCACTGAACATTCACTTGACTGTCCGAGGAAACTGAGCACCTTTTTTGTTTCTTTTTGTGATGGTTCCGCCTAGCGGCTGGAGTTTGTTTTATCGATTATTTTCTGTTGGTAATTCTGTCTCACAAAATGTGTATAGAAACACCAGACTTGAGCAATCCGATGGCAATGTTGTCGCGGGGGCTCTTGTAGGCGTACATGGACTGTTTGACTTTATGGGATGGATGCTGGTGCTGTCGTGCGTGGGGTTAATGCACACGTTTTTCTTTTTTCATTTTTTTTTTTTTTGTTGTTCAGGGGGATATTCGGGGTTTGATTGTTGCACTAATTTGGAATGTTGTTGTTATAATTTTATTTTTGACACACAATCAATTTTTTATATTATGTCAAAATGTCAAATGTTAATATGAGTGGATTGTCTCTCTCCATGTGGAATGTGAAAGGGTTGGGGCACCCATAAATAGAAGGAAGGTTATTTCTTTTCTTAAACGTGATATAGTGTTTCTTCAAGAAACCCATCTTTCCCTGCAGGAAGCTGAAAAATTTGGGAAGATATGGGGTGGACATGTTTTCTTTAGTGCTGGCTCAAGTAAGAGCAGGGGAGTCATTGATATAGTATTGGGAGGAGCCTTTAATCTTTTGATGGACTCAGTCCTTGATCATAATGAAGCAAAAGTGTGTAAGCCACCTAAAGCAACAGTGACGCTTCACAGGATGTGTAAAAATCTTGGTCTTACAGATATTTGGAGACTTTTGAACCCATCTGGTAGGGACTATACAATTTTTTCATCAGTCCATAAGATTTATTCTAGAAGTCCCTCATTTCATCTGTTGTTGATTTTTCAATTGGAAACATTTTATTCTCAGATCATGCCCTGGTGAGTTTAGAGATGTTGCCACATACAGAGAAAAATAAATCATATAGTTGGCGCGTTAATGTATCCCTTTTGCAAAATCCTTAATTCCAACAAATGCTAAAGGCTGAAATCAGTGTCTATATGGAGACAATCTGGTCCTCAGTATCCTCTGTGGGCGTGGCTTGGGAGGCATTTACGGCGGTTCTTAGGGGTCGGATCATACATTATGCCTCATTCATCAAAAAATCCAAAGCACGAGAACTTGTGGAGTTGGAAGGGAATATTAACAGTGCCGAGGTAGAGCTGAAGCACCGAATGTCGTCTGATGGCCTCAGAAAATTGACCAGATTGAAATATAGATATAATACTATTTTGTTGCGGAAGGCGGAGTTTTGGCTATTCAGGGCAAGACAGTCATATTTTGAGTTGGGAAACAAAGCAGGGAAGCTTTTGGCTAGATATATAAAGCAGAGAGAGTCTTTTTCTACCATTTCCTCAGTGAAATCTGCTGGTGGTGAAATATTTACCTGATATTAATAATGCTTTCAAAGAATTCTATCTTGATCTCTATAGTTCCACGTCTTCGTCTACTGATCAAGATATTAGAAACTTTGTAGATCCATTAGAACTTCCTAAACTGATGACTGTGCAAAAAAAAATTCTCTTGATTCTGAGATAAATTTGGAGGAGCTTGGCAAGGAAATTAAGGCCTTGCCTACAGGCAAGTCTCCGGGGCCAGATGGCTTTGCTGCTGAATTTTTTAGATCCTATGCAACAGGCTCCAATTTTGTTAAAAATGTATATGGAATCATTAAAGAATGGAAAGCATCCGCCATCCATGATACAAGCCCGGATCAGTCTGATTCTTAAAAAGGACAAAGATCCAAGCGAGTGTAAGAGTTACCGTACAACTTCCCCGATCCAGCTAGACGTAAAAATATTGTCAACAATTCTGGCTAACCGATTAAGTAAAGTTATGACAACTCTTATACATATAGATCAGGTGGAGTTTATTCAGGGCTGCAGCTCTTCTGATAACATTAGGTGTTTCATCAAAATTATGTTGTCAGTGGTGAATGATCAGACTCCGGTCGTGGCCATCTCACTTTACACCGAAAAGGCATTTGATATGTTAGAATGGGATTATCCTTTTAAGATTTTGGAAATATAAGGGTTCGGGAATACTTTTATTGGATAGATTAAGTTACTTTATTGACACCCGGTAGCGGCGGAACAAACAAATGGATTAATTTCAGATTATTTTACTCTGGATAGGGACACCCTGCAGGGTTGCCCTCTTTCCCCATTATTGTTCTGTCTTGCCCTGGAAACATTAGCAGCCACAATAAGGGGTGGTGGCGGGAGGTGGGGTGCATAAGCTTTTGCTTTATGCAGATGATATTTTATTATTCGTCTCAGACCATATTAGATATACGCCTTGCCTCCATAGAATTATTCATTCCTTTTCTAAATTCTCAGGATACAGAGTCAATTGGTCTAAATCCGAAGTTTTGGCTCTGACAGCGTACTGCCCAGTAACAGCTTTCCAGCCGGGCACCTTCCAGTGGCCCAAACAGGGCATTAAGTATTTGGGCATTTTATTCCCAGCATATTTCTCTGATTTAAATAGAGTTAATGTTGACCCCTTAATTAAAAGGTTTTGAGCAATGTGGGCAGGTGGGCTTCATTACATTTATCTATGATTAGGAAGGTTAATGTATTAAAATGAATTGTATTCCAAAATTTAACTACTTGTTACATTCTCTCCCTGTAGATGTCCCCCACTCTTATTTCAAGCAATTTGATAGCATAGTGAAGTCCTTCATTTGGAATGGTAAACATCCTAGATTATATTTTAATAAGTTACATATGCTGATTGACAAAGGTGGGCTAGGCCTACCCAAGATTTTGCATTCGGTCTCAGACATTTGGCTCATTGGTCGCTTCCACCTGAGAGAGCCCCTCCCTGGTGTTGTATTGAACAGGAATTTCTTGCCCCTATTTTGCCATTGCAAAGTTTTCTATCAAACTAATCGGAGAAGTTAAGTTGCACCCTGTTATCTCACATTTGCACTCGGTATGGACAAATGTGTCCAGAGTGTTTAATTCAGACATTTATTTAAATGTTGCCTCCTGCATATGGCTGAACCCTAAATTATGTATTAATAAGTCCCCATTCTGCTGGTCAGAGTGGATTGTGAGGGGGGTTAATACACTCAGTGACCTATATGAGAGTGTTGATCTTTTAAAAATTTGGTTCAACGTTTTGGATTCCAAAATCTCAGTTCTATAGGTATTTACAGCTGCGCCACCTGCTCTGTATTGTTTTTGGGAGTTCCTGACTCCTCCTCCACATGACGCGTGACCTTACCAACAAGCTTACGTCATACCTCTCATGAGCGCACGTCACAGAGATGTACCGAAGCGAACATTTGTAGTTAAAACGTATATAAGTATTGTTATGTTTCTCAAAATAATCAATCGTTTGGGTTCAGAAGAACTTTATTTGTCAACTGGAGTCGTGTGGATTATTTTGGACCATCAAAAAATGGAGGACATTCACTTGCATTGTTTAGAGGAGGTGGCCTGAAATGAAGTCCTAAAAATCTTAAATTCTGTTTAAACCAACTCTGTCTCATACTGTACGTGTTGATAAAAAGTTTTATATATTAAAGTTTATGCTATTCGGCTATTAAAATAACTATAGAAACTTTTTTGCCCCATCAATGAAATCCTTGGTACACTCCAAAAGCTCTTTGAATCAGCTCACTCATTGGTTCCTAGCTCATTTTGAGTCTGACATGTCCAAGAGACACAGATCTTGGTACAATGAGTCAGAACCACTCAAACCAATTCATTCGCAAACAAATTGTTCAGACTGGTTGTTAACCGGTTGGACAGATTCACTGAAAGTATTTGATTTAAAAGAACGTTTTCTTTACAAATCGGACATAGCTAGCGGTGACAGTGGAACTGACACTAGTCATGTTTCCAGCCAAATTACAAATTTAATTTATGCCAAAATACAGAAATATCACAAAAACTATTTGGAAGCAAAGCTGCGTTTCCATCCCATGTGTTGGTAACACTTTACAATAAGGTTTCATTTGTTAACATTAGTTAACATTAGTTTTTTACCTGCAGTCTTTGTTAATTGTCACCATTGTTGAGTTTTTATGTCTGTGTGTGCCTTGTTGACAACTTATACTAAATGTTGAGTGATAACAACCAATCGAAGCATAGCCTAAGCACTGCAAACATCCTCCGCAAACATGAATTTACTGTCTGGAAATGTCAAATTCCACCGGCACATATACATTTGTAATGATACCAATTCGGATGTGCAGTATGTGGCCAACATTAGTTAACTAACAACAATACCTATACAGCATTTATTAATATTGGTTAATGTTAATTTCAATATATAGTTACAAATTTGTTCTTAATCAAAAGTTGTATAAGTTATCATTAGAGCTGAAATGATTAGTCAACGTTATCAACAATAAAATATTGTCAACAAAAATTTTCGTTGTCGAATAGTCGTTTGATCTCATTTAACGTAACATGATATCACATTAAACTGTAATGATGATGCGCGAGAGCAGCACTGCAGTTCGTGCCTGACTGAGGAGAGGAAGAATTACACAGCTCACAGTCCAGATGCTCTCTAAACTTTCACAGCTTCAGGTGATGTAGATCGCAAAGTATGAGGGAATATATAATGCAAAAATACAAAATAACTAAATACACTAAGTACACTACAGTCTTCAAAGACAAAGGACAACTGGCTCTAACAAGGACAGAAAGAGATGTGGAAGGCCAGATGTACAACTAAACAAGAGGATAAGTACATTAGAGTCTCTAATTTGAGGAATAGACCTCTCACATGTCCTCAGCTGACAGCTTCATTGAATTCTACCTGCTCAACACCAATTTCATGTACAACAGTACATATATATATATATATACAGGTGCATCTCAATAAATTAGAATGTCGTGGAAAAGTTCATTTATTTCAGTAATTCAACTAAAATTGTGAAACTCGTGTATTAAATAAATTTAATGCACACAGACTGAAGTAGTTTAAGTCTTTGGTTCTTTTAATTGTGATGATTTTGACTCACATTTAACAAAAACCCACCAATTCACTATCTCAAAAAATTAGAATATGGTGACATGCCAATCAGCTAATCAACTCAAAACACCTGCAAAGGTTTCCTGAGCCTTCAAAATGGTCTCTCAGTTTGGTTCACTAGGCTACACAATCATGGGGAAGACTGCTGATCTGACAGTTGTCCAGAAGACAATCACTGACACCCTTCACAAGGAGGGTAAGCCACAAACATTCATTGCCAAAGAAGCTGGCTGTTCACAGAGTGCTGTATCCAAGAGTGCTGTGGCCAGCAAACTCACCAGACCTGAACCCCATAGAGAATCTATGGGGTATTGTCAAGAGGAAAATGAGAAACAAGAGACCAAAAAATGCAGATGAGCTGAAGGCCACTGTCAAAGAAACCTGGGCTTCCATACCACCTCAGCAGTGCCACAAACTGATCACCTCCATGCCACGCCAAATTGAGGCAGTAATTAAAACAAAAGGAGCCCCTACCAAGTATTGAGTACATATACAGTAAATGAACATACTTTCCAGAATGCCAACAATTCACTAAAAATGTTTTTTTTATTGGTCTTATGATGTATTCTAATTTGTTGAGATAGTGAATTGGTGGGTTTTTGTTAAATGTGAGCCAAAATCATCACAATTAAAAGAACCAAAGACTTAAACTACTTCAGTCTGTGTGCATTAAATTTATTTAATACACGAGTTTCACAATTTTAGTTGAATTACTGAAATAAATGAACTTTTCCACGACATTCTAATTTATTGAGATGCACCTGTATATATATATATATATAAATATATATATATATATATATATATATATATGAGGGAGCCAGTTCATTACACTCCATTACTTACCACTCACTCTATTGCATATGTACTATACACTCAATCTAACCATTTGACTCAAGTTTATATGAAATGTTACATCTTCATTTTACATCCAACATCATTCTGTGATTTTCTGTGTTACATTCTACATCATTTTGAAACCTTCGTGTTACATTCTACTTCATTCTGAGATTTAGATTTTAAACAAAAGGCCAAATTAGCATTGCTTAGCAGAGCCATTCAAATACTTCCTCATCTACAGTAGTTCTACTCTCTCCGGAACCCAAGAGACTGGACAGTGATATACCATCCTTCACTTGTGAACCCCAATCTAAGAAGCTCTTGCTAGGACCTCACATCTATTATAGTGCATGTCCACATCAGTGGCCGCTGGGATAAGATCTCAAACATGAAGAATCTAAATTTCAGATTGCCGTTATAGTTTGCTTTGTAGATCAAAGGCCAGGGACTGGCTCACCCGTTCAGGGATATTTTAAAGAAGGATCAGAGGCTTTAGGTGTTGCCAAGGCAGGGGATTTTCCTTACTTAACCTGATTAGCAGCTTGGTGGAAGTTTTCGAAGCTGAGCAGAGAAGAAAACCAAATTATATGACGTAAAAAAAAAAAGCCTCCTTGTTACTCTAAAATATCCACTTACTGTGTAGAAATGCACATTCCTGAAATAATAATTCATTATTACACCACAGGACTATAATTCTCTCCCTTCCCTAGGGCTGTAACATGATCATAAAGCTGTGAAAATTTTTCTTAATTGTTATCGCAGTAGGAAATGAAACCGGAGATTAAAAAGCTTCCAGCCTCCACTAGATTCAGAGAGGATTGTCTATGCAGAACAATAAAAATTAATTATATGTGCTGCCTAAGGTGGTGGAGACAAATGTCCCAAATTTCATTGCAATAGTTCTAAAAGGGATACAGTAAACCTCAAATGTAGTTCCACCCAAAGTACTTTGGAGAACTATGATGCCTGTGTGCTTGTAACGATTTGAGTTGTTTCTTTATTACTTTATTTTCTCATTGGCTATATACTTACACAATGCAAAGCCAAACTTTTAGATATTTCTGATTGTGTTGCACGTGGAACAAGGGAATCATTTTACATATACAGTTATTAAAGGGATAGTTCATTCAAAAATGAAATTTCTGTCATCATTTACGCACACCCAATTGGTTCCAAGACTTTTTCTTCCGTGGAATAAAAATGGAGGCATAATGACAGCCTCAGTCACCATTCACTTTCATTGTATGGACAATACATCCCTTTTGTGTTCCACGAAAGAAATTCAGTCATACTGGTTTGTCACTGTAAACAAAATTGTGTGAGTTAACAGTATATTCCTGGCTACTAGTTGCCAGACTTTCACAGTATATTTTAGAATAGTTTTTCAACAATTTATTGACTTTATGCTGTGTTGTAGAATCACAATTATCAAATTTATTTATTTTTTACCTGCAGTCTTTGTTAATTGTCACCATTGTTGAGTTTTTATGTGTGTGTGTGCCTTGTTGACAACTTATACTAAATGCTGAGTGATAACAACCAATCGAAGCATAGCCTAAGCACTGCAAACATCCTCCGCAAACATGAATTTACTGTCTGGAAATGTCAAATTCCACCGGCACATATACATTTGTAATGCAGTATGTGGCCAAGGTAATCTTTCATGCAATGGCCATTTTTGCCATGCAATTAATCTCCTGAAGGAGTTTTGCTGGGATATTTTTAGGGCCCTTTCTCACTAAATGCAATTATTTGGCAGAAATGCTCGGCACAGTTAAGATTTTGCATACAAACAGTGGATTCCTATGGAGCCTTTCACACCGGAAGCGAGTATTCACCCATCAGCAAAGCAAGTTTTTTTCTTCTTACGGTATGTGTGTAAAATTATATGTAAGCATTGGGTGACTGTCATGTTTAAATGTGTTTTTGTTCATGTTTTCTGGTCTTTTATTTTGAAATTATTTCACTTCCTTGTTTAGTCATGTGATTATCCTGTTTCCCTCTTGTTCATGTGCCTTGTTCTTTTTAGTTTATAGTCTTGTTATCTTGTTATTAGTTTAGTCTTGTTATTGGTTCATGTTTCATTGTCTTGTTATCAGTTTTGTATTTTCATTGGTTGTCTTGTTAACTTGTTTACCTAGTCTCTGTATTTATAGCCCTCATGTTCTCTGGTCCTTGGTTGAGTATTGTTGATATAATGTTGTCAAGTCAAGTTGTTTATGCTTGTTTTGGATTTATTGCGCTTTCTAAAATAAAACTGCACTTGGGTTCTCACTTCATCACCGTCTCATCCTTGTCCTCGTCCATTGTTGTCTTCAGCCTGTCCTGCCTTGCCTGAATGTTACAGAATACTTGTCCCCAACATGAACCCAACAGTTTGCCTCATGTGGTTATGCCAGGGAAACCGTTCCATGGAGGAATATGTGGAAGACTTCTGCGCTCTGGCCAGCAAGGTGGATTTCAATGAGATCGCCCTCAAAGACTTTTTCCATTTTGGGCTAAATGAGCCCATATCCTCCATGCTGCCTGGAGGCAGATTTAGTTGAACTTTGGATGAATATATTGACTTTGCTCTTCGATTGAGTGGCTCAGCCTTCACTGTGGGAGTGGCTGATAAGAAACATGGCACTCCTACAGTAGCAGTCACATCTGAGCCCTCAGCCGCCCTGATTTGGCCATCGGCCGCCAAGCCAGAGTTCCCCGTCATGGCCACCAAGGTCCACGAGCCAGTGCCCACATTGTTGATGTAATGTTTATGTTTTGTTTTGAATTCACATTTTTGGATTTATTACACTTTCTAAAATAAAACTGCACTTGGGTTCTCACTTCATCTCGTCCGTTCCTGTCCTGCCTTGCCCGAACATTACAGTGATGCGCGTAGAGATAATTTCGTACACATCAGTATACACGAGTGCGCTAACATTTAGGAAACATTTACAGTTTTGCCTTAAAGACTTATAATTCCCATAAATCTTTCTTTCTAGGGCTGTCAATTGAACACGTTAATTATATTAAATAACGTTTAACGCAATTAATCATGCTTCCTGACCCGTAAGTACGTTTCATTCAGAGTGTACATTTACCTACTACTGGAGCAATTCAAACTTGAAGTACATGAAACTTCTTGTTTTTACAAGCCGTGTCAGCAGGGGGCAGTGTGCCTCAAACCTCACAAGCAGGGCAGACACAGAATGAGAACCGGTCACACAGGACATGTTCTGACAACTCGATTAAGCCGAGACTAATTAGCCAGAGACAGACCACTGGTATTAAAATGAATGGGAGTAATTGGAATGCCCAATGGCCAACAGATGTAGGAAGTCCCGCCCTACAGGTAAAAAAAGCCAGTCACCTTTTAGATACAGACAGAGTTGGGAGGGTTACTTTTAAAATGTATTTCACTATAGATTAAAGAATACATGCTTTAAAATGTAATTTGTAATGTATTCCGTTAGATTACTCAAGGTCAGTAACGTAATCTAAAACCTTTGGATTAGTTCTTCAGCACTGGTAGATTTTTTCCACTTGTTTTGACTATAAAAAATCTGCCAATACAGTAAGACAAAATACACGTTAAAAATACATTCTCTGAAAACCTAAATATATTATGCAGTGTTGCTTCTAAAACAAGATAAAGCAAATTGATCTTGTTTTAAGGATTATGTTCTAATGTGGGTAATCTTGATAAAAAAATATGATCAAGCCTGGTAACAGGTGCATGTAAAATGGCTAGAAATCGTATTTTAGCTTAGCATAAAGCTAAATATTCACATGACAATTTACACAAGGTTTATTTCTATTTCTGCTGCTCCAAACTTCAAACTTACTTCTCTGTCTGCTCATATGAATGTAACACATCTTAAGGAAGTGTTTGCATGCTTTTCAAATGCTCTTTGGTTCACATAATTTAAATAGATACATTTTTTTCCAATTGAATATACTAAATATTAAATGAAACAAATGGCAATAGAATGCAAAGTAATCTCTTAATCAAAATACTTTTTGAATGTAACTGTATTCTGATTACTAATGATTTAAATTGTAACTATAGTGGAATACAGTTAATAATAGTTTGTATATTAAATACTTAATCCTGTTACATTTATTCATTTACAGTACTCCCCAACCCCAGATACTGTACAAACATCGCCTCTTAGTCAACTCAAGAACGTGCATGCGCTTTAGCTGGACCAGCCTGAAAAATAGCATTTTTCAGCATGATCTGAGCCAAAGCAGCATACTTTATGATACCATTGTTGTCAGATTTTACTGCTGATTTGAAATATGTTCTTTGATCATAATCTTGACCATCCATTTTGGAGATTTCAGTCTTTCCCCGTTCAAGTAAATAGGAGCTGTAATTTCATGCCGCTTGTTTACATCGAAAATAGCTGCCCGGGAGCCTTCCAAAGATGGCCACCAGTGGACTGACTTGTCTTGAAAGGAACTTGAACAGAATGCAGGGATCTCTAGATTCCATTTTCAAAGTCTCAACTACTTTTAACTTGAAACAGCGGCCTACAAACGTGGTGTTTATGGCACTGCACACCAGTGAGACCCCCCAAGAGCATCCATCTGACGCATTTGTACATAGACTGACAAAAAATAAATAAAAAATAGCACATCCTGTCGAAACAGAACAGATAAATGTAATCAACTGAAAAATGGATTGTTGTCAACTATAGGCTTGTGTTCAATGATATAGAAATAAAACAAACAATATTTTGACTTTTAAAGCCACTTTTTATTTTGACTAATCAATGTACTATGTCTTTCACAATACAGTATTTCAATCTGAATGACATATTCATTACTATTTGAATTAATGTGTATTATTTATAATTAATTTTCTTTATGTGGGGGCTTTCAGAATTGTTTTTTTAAATACATGTGATTGATTGTGATTAATTTCATTAATTAAACACCTTGTCATGTAATTTATTTGATTAAACATTTTAATCAATTGAAGGCCCTAATTATAACATAATATAAATCTGTGAACAAAACAGCAAAATCTGTAGTAAATGTATTTCTTACAGAGCACAGAAACCAATGAGGTATGATTATTACTGCTGTGCTCTTATTTTACATGATAGCCTGCGACACGTTTTAATCAAATGAATGAGCATTCAAGATGTGAAAGTCTAGTTCCTGTCATTGTTGGATAATTAACTATGAAGGATTGTCTCCTCTATCTATCAGATCTATGAAGACTCAGCTATAGCCATGTGTCACAGAGGAAGAGGAGGACAAACAGGGATGAAATCCAGTCAGGGATGATTAGTCCAGTGCACTGTTCAATAAGAACCTCATCATTTATGTTTATCATTAAGTTATTATCCTGAATAATCGTTTATATTGATGTTTGTGAATTATAAAATGACAGTTTTGACTATGCTGTTTAAATGGAAATAATTAACATTTATTTATAATATTGAGATATTTAGAGATTCGCAAGTCAGGAAATTCTGCCCTCTTGGTTAACAGAAATGCCAGATTGTGTGAATAAAAATGTTAGCTCCCCTTGTGTCAAGCATTAAGTGTATTTACATGCAAACCAATATGCTGTTAACTGCCAAAAATCAGCTCATTCAAAAAGTAGCAAAAAACCCGTTACATGAGATTTGAATCATCAAATTATTCTCTGCTTTTAACGTCATAACGTAACAGTCTTGCGCAAAACACTTGCGTACATTGGATAAGCCGATAAGAACGCTGGTAAAGGTGTTGAGTGAATGCAAAATTGGGGTAATGGGCAAAAA
This sequence comes from Myxocyprinus asiaticus, assembly GCF_019703515.2. NCBI lineage: Eukaryota > Metazoa > Chordata > Actinopteri > Cypriniformes > Catostomidae > Myxocyprinus > Myxocyprinus asiaticus. The sequence continues at coordinate 43,213,635 of NC_059357.1, read as the reverse complement.
TTTAAGCATGCCGATAGTTTTACGCTTAAACCGTTTATGACCTTACACCGACAATGAAAAAATTTACATGACCTTGGCGTATTAATTATATTCGATATTAAGGTTTTGCATTTAAATGCACTCATTGTCAATGGATAATACACTTTTATTTTAATTTTTTTATTCAGTTGTTGTTACTGAATTTTGAGTAAACTTTTAAAATGTTTCATTTGACATTATTAAACAGTGTTTTGTCTGTAATCAAACTTTTTCTACATTTTCTGTGCTGATTTTTGTGGGATTCTGTGGAATGGCTTTAATCCTCCTATGGTATTCAGTCATTTTGACGGAAATATATTTTCCTCATTTAATAAAAATGGTTTCCTTTGTCTAAGCAGTACAAGACTTGGGGCGTTTCTCAATACCAAGTATGCCAAGTTCGGACTTGCGTACTTGGTAGTTTGGACTTGGCAAGTTCGACTCGGGAGTACAAACTCCCAATGATGGGAGGACGCATTACGGTCATTCAGCAGCGTACTTGATGACGTCACCATCTCAGCTCGTCTTGGTAATACGTGCCTACTCCGGTTATCCTCACTATAATGTATATTTACAATAAAACAAAATGATATAAAACACAACCCTTCCTCTTTTCGTTTTAAAAATATTAATAATTAATAATAATTGTATTTATTTATCACACATTATACATATACAGTGAAATTCTTTTTTTCACATATCCCAGCTAAGCTGAGGTCAGAGTGCAGGGTCAGCCATGATACGGCACCCCTGGAGCAGATAGGGTCAAGGGCCTTGCTCAAGGGCCCAACATATGTTGTGCTGAGTGACTCCAGCCAGGTCAATTGCTAGGGAGGGTAGAGTCACATGGGGTAACCTACTCGTGGTCACATTTAGTGGTTCTCGCTCTCAATGGTGTGCATGGTAAGTTGTGCGTGCTCTCGCGGAGAGTAACATGAGCCTCCACATGCGGAGTCCCCACGGTGTCATGCACGACGAGCCACGTGATAAGATGCGTGGATTGATGGCCTCAGAATCAGAGGCAACTGAGACTTGTCCTCCGCCACATGGATTGAGGTGAGTAACCGCACCACCACGAGGACCTACTAAGTAGTGGGAATTGGGCATTCCAAACTGGGAGAAAAGAGGATTTAAAAAAAAAAAAATGTAAGTATTAATATGTATATATTTTGAGTTTTCCTAGATCTGTAGCCTACATATAAAAAGCCAGTGGCGGGAAAAAGGTTGTGGAAGGTTGTTGTTGTGGACGTTGGTGAATGAATGAATGAGGAGAAACAAAATGAATGCAGTTTAATACTGTATAAAAGCTTTAATGTTTTAGAGAGTTGTTGATTTATTGTCAGCTGTAGTTTGTGGTGCTGTTGAACTGTTCTGGGTTATACTGAGAGGTGTTTCTAATATTTAGTCTATCCTCATTCATATAAATGGCATGAACAAACACCTCTCAAAAACAGATTACATAAAAAACTTAACCTCAGCAAGGTTATAATATTAACATTTATTGCAGGGCTGTTGTATTAGACTACATTAGATTTATCTATGTCTACATAATGAACTGGAAAGAACAGGGGAGGTTTGACAGATAATAATATTGAAATGGTTTAGCCTATATTCCACATACATACCTACCATTTGTCTTCTTGGTACTCAAACATCAAGAGGTTGATAGTCAGTATGACAGGCTTTGTACAGTTAGGTGCACAAACATCACTATACATAATGTTTAGTAGTACAAGTAGTACCTGTACCTCATCTGTCACGTACATCATTAGGCATTAACCAGGACAGACTTAAACACAAACAGGACATTTCATGTCTATGATACAGTAATCATGTAGGTTACAGTAACTTTTTGACTCAGAACCTGGGAAGACGTGTGCTCTTATTCTGCCTATGAAAGAAATAGAAACCCTCTCAAGGATAAGCAAGTACATGATCAAACAGGTCAGATGTTAGAGGGAAATGCAATTCTGGTAGACTTCAACAATTCATATCAGAAAATATATTTAGAATACAGTTGAGAAAATATTAAATAGTAAAAACACATACATAAGCAATAAATTCAAAATAAATATAACAACAATTAATAAACAATGTTTAAAAAATTCTAAAAAGACATTCATTTATTTTAACTGGACCAAAGTCCCTTACAAAGGCATGCACAAATGAATGAGCATGTGCCTGTCCTCGCCATGTTCTTTTCTGGAGCTGACTTGAAACCAGCCTTCAGGCTATCCAGGAACAGCATCAACATGCTGGTCCAGATGCTGCCCAAGCAAAAAGCCCATGGATGGAGCTATGAAACTGAGGTGCTGGTCACGGTCTACTAGCTTGCCTGTGGAGCCTCCTATAGGGTAACTGCAGACATCTTTGCCATGCCACTAGCCACAACGTCGTGTAGGAAATGATGACCATCCTCCACAGAGCTATTAATTTCCCCAAACCAGAGGAGATGGAGGAGGTTAGGGCCTGCTTTGTTCACCTTGCTGGCCACGAGGCATTCCGCTGTGCTGCTGGTGCCACATCAGGATTCTTCCTCCTGCAGAGCCACAGAAGAAATGTTACATAAACAGAAAACTTTTCCCCTCAGTGCTACTGCAGGGCATCTGCGATGCCAAGGGCGCATTTATGAATTTGTACATTGGCAATCCAGGATCTGTACATGATGTGCTTGTCCTACAAAAACATAAACAAAGAGTGACACACTGCCACTTCAATAAGATATCAATCATTATGGATGGAGACTGCCCAAATCTGGCTCCAACCCTTCCCCAGACATACAGGCAATGACACAATCACTTAAAATCAATACTCACTCCCATCCACTTTTTGAAGAATTTCGCCTGCCGGTGAAAAGGCTCTTGTTGGCCGCCTGCCAGTCAATGAGGGCCCGGGTTTCCTCAGTTATCCCTTGATTAAAATATTGCTTAAATGCTTAAATAATGCACAATAATAGCCATTATAACAAGTATAACATGTCTGTACAATAGGGAATAAAGACAAGAAAACAATTTGGTCAAAAGGACAAAGGCAGCGCTCTAGTACAATGTTAAAGTTAAATAAAAATATAAAGTTATGAACCTTAACTTTGCACTCAGCCAAATCGATTAGCCCAAGAACAAATAATAGATTTAGATCTGAGATCAAAGATTGCCTTTTATATATACCCAAAACGAATTATATCTCATGTTTAACCACTCAGAGACATCAGAGCCAGAGGCAAATTTCAAAAGGACTTGCCGAGATAAGGCTGTTTTCAGCGGGGTACCATGAGCGCTGACCACCCGGTCATCTTGATAGCTAGTGGGACCTCACATCTCCGAAAACATCGGAGTACATTTTAAAGTAGGCTCTATCTTGATAAATCAACCACAGATTTGAAGTTTAAACAACTAAATTCTCACCTAAAAAATCTTAAAACTATATTCCGTGACACAACAACAGTAGTATTTTGAAAATTATAACTTATTTCCACCATTGCCGCTGGTTGGTGCGAAATGCATTCTGGGATACTTGGCTGTCCCAAGTCCACACAAGTCACCTCCAGATGTGTCCTCAATAAAACGGGTGGAGCAAGAACACATCCGGGCATTTCGACTGTACTTGGCTAGATGCAGTCTTTGAATTGGAACAGTAATTGGGCTGTGACTAATGACATTTTGCAAGTCCACAAGAACACAAGTACAGACAAGAACACATACTGATAAATACCTTTGGTGACTTTTCCTCCATTTGCCATCTGAACATAAAAAAATGGGCTTGATTCGAGAAGTCTATGTGGTCGTAAAAAAAGCGACACCTTTGGTATTCACTGTCAAAATTGGCCAACCATTGAAAATGAATGGGAAAGATAAAAAAACAGAGTTTTTTTTTTATCTGTCAAATAAAATCAATAAATAAACCACAAAGAGAAAAAAACAGACAGAAATTACAGGGTGAGACTCTAAAACATCCTCAGTGCAAAATATACACACCCACTTGCACACAAACATGCTTACATAAACACACAAATGAACTGGTGAGACTATAACTCAGAGCTTTTTTTTTACATTTGTCAAAAAAAATAAAAAATAAATCAGTCACAATGCTAAACACTAGAGCCCAACCGATATGGGAGTTTTGAGACCGATACCGATTTTAGAGGGGGAAAATTCACAGATTACTGATATGGTGGCCGATATAGTTAATTTTTGAGCTGGAATGAAAACAGACATTTTCTATGTGGATTGTTCAACGATTTTGCACCGATATGACTATGCAAAGGTACTCAGAAGGCTGCTTTCTTAAACAAATATTTTTATCAAAGAATATTTGACAATATTATTGTACATTGTCAACAAATTCTAGAAATGAACACTGAGAACATAAATAATAAATTCATATAAAATAAATAGCTAAATAAACATCAGTACTGTTTAGTATCAGTCAGTTGCTGACCATTAAAATAAAGAATACATTCAAATGAAATAAATAGCTAAATAAACATCAGTATTGTTTAGTATCAGTCAAATGCTGACCATTAAAATGAAGAATAAATAAAAATAAAATAAATAGCTAAATAAACATCAGTACTGTTTAGTATCAGTCAAATGCTGACCATTAAAATGAAGAATAAATAAAAATAAAATAAATAGCTAAATAAACATCAGTACTGTTTAGTATCAGTCAAATGCTGACCATTAAAATGAAGAATAAATAAAAATAAAATAAATGGCTAAATAAACATCAGTACTGTTTAGTATCAGTCAAATGCTGACTATTTTAATACTGCCAGTCAATTATTGGCAGGTTGTAAAACAAGAAGCATTTACACCTGCCGAGACAAGAGAAAAACAGTGGCAGCGGTGTTACACTGTATTCTGCTATACAAGTTCAGGGTAAACTTTCAACTGTGGAAAACCAGATTGTTAAATATTACATTTTATAAATGCAATGGCTGGAATTATTCGGTTGAAGTGGGTACCAAACTGTGAATCCTGAACAAAACAGTTTGGTGAATACATGTTTACACATTAGCTTCCAATCAGCTGACAAGCAATGAAAGTAGCTACATGGTTAGCTAGTTAGCTATAAGCTCATTGTCATGGAAAGTATAAGATGGACCAGCATTGCGTCTCACCAACTAGATAACAACGTAGCGTGAAATCAACACTCAAAAGACACAATCTGACACAATTCACCACCGCACCGTTGTCTGCTGAGCTGCATAAAGATGCTCTCATGTTTACCTTTCAACCTGCTACATTAGGCTACTGACTGCACTGACAAAATATAGCTGGCTAACAGCAAACATACATGAGTCACATGGTTGTCAGGGACAGGGTTAACGTTATATTAATTATATTGAAAAGGGAAAATGATGGGGTCATTTTTAATTAACTTTCCAGTACGTATTTCACAAACTAGTTAGCAACTTACCGAGAAGACACCGCTGAACTCCGCCCTGTCTGCAGAGCCACCATCAGCTCAGAGTCAGCTCTGTAAACAATGGAGTCAGAGTGTGCTCTGCTGGACAAACTACGTAATGACACCATTTCTAAAGCATTGTTTTCTGCATTATATGTTCTGAAAAAAGTTTTCATATCTGCGCATATCGGTAAACATATACGGCGATACCGATATGTGGCTACAGCCATCTACTGTCTGTTACTGGTATGACATGGATTTCAAGTCATGTTATTTATATTTTGTTCACCAGATGGCAGCAGTCTGCCTCTGATTTTATTTATTTATTTTCAAAATAAATGTTTATTTGTATATGTAAATTAATGGTTACATTTAGAATTTATATGTAAATAAGATCAAAATAGCATTAAATCCCAAAAGAAATGCATAATTGTATTGTTCTTACTTCCTGGAAAAAGAAATGGTTTCATTATCATCATCATCAAAAAAAATAAAGGGTTACACATCTGACCCTTCCATTCCAAAATGACCCCGAATACCAAAGGTAGGTGCCATTTTTCAATACCATAGGAGGGTTAAACAGGGTAAAATGATAAACAGAGCATTGAATACACTAATATTGGTAGTTAAACGCATAATCAAATTGCAAAAATCAAATGGGGTCAGTGATGCAAACACACATGCACAAATTAGATTGATGATTATGATTATTTTAATGCCAATAATTTCAAAGGTTATGAGCAGATTTAACCATATTATGCAACTTTTGACCTATCGGTGGCGCTGCCATGAAATTTAAATGAGTATGCCAAAGTTTTGACAAGATGTTACCCATCTGGCATCCTCACTGTTACTTTAAAAAAATTGCCCCTAATGCGGAGTTTTCCCGCATTCCAGCATCCTGTTGGAAAACATGCAGTAGAATGATAATTGTAGTTGGACTACCCAATTGGAATATTGTGCGGAAATTTACAACTTGCGGGAATGATGATAAACAGTTAATGTAAAGCAAATGATATGCATCAATGAGTTAAAGTAATTTTTTGCAAGATGTCATAAGTCAAGATGGTAGCCCATTTAGTGGGCAGAGATGGCATTAGGTGGTACTAGTACAAGTACAGAACCATCTTTTACTACAACCGAACTTTCTGTTCTCCCACAGTCAAGCAATGCATTTCCTGTCAAGGGAATAGTCTCGCAAAGCCATACTATTACATGTTAAAAAATAACTTTCTAGAGGGGAAAGCACTTGTATATACCATAAATTACTTTAGTGCATAATGCATCATATCATGAGCAAGATGGATGATTAATAATACATTAATCAAACTCACTTAGATTGCTGACAATTCCTCACACATTTTTTGTTGCATCATTATTTATTATATCCCTGCATGTGGGTAGAGAAAAATCATAGAAAACAATGATATCGCTCACAGTGACAGAAACTTCTCCTCCATCTTGCCTAGACTTTACTACAGAATCTCACTGGAGATGAATCACGTGTGCTACACTCCAATTTGTTGTCAGAATCGTGCCACTGATCATTTCCATAAAGTATAACTTTTTTCAATGTAGTTACATTGGATATTTTGTTGCAAAGAATGGCATTGAGACCTAACCCATTCCCAGCTTGTTCAAAGTCAACCAACTTCTACGTTCAACATAGCCATAGTTGAAGGAATAAATTCTATTGCTTTCGTCCTGCCAGGATATGATGCGGTTGTCATCTCCAACTGTCCTACTCCTTCTAATACAATCACCGACCACTTTATTAGGTACACCTGTACTAGGGTGACCATACGTCCTCTTTTTCCCGGACATGTCCTCTTTTTCGGACCTTAAAAAAGCGTCCGGCCGGGATTTCTAAATTTGCGAAAATGTCCAGGATTCGGCTTTAGTTGCATTATGATGTGCATCTGGTCTAATACTTCATTGTGTGTGCGCGCATATTTGCATTGCATTGAGTGGAAACAATGCCTGAATGAAAGTGCAAATTTACAGAAGATTTGCACAAAAAATTCCCATGCTTTCGTCCAGGTCGAGATCCGTGGGAAGCAGAATGTATGACATGTAAAGCTGGCACTTACGTATGTGTCAGTTACTAATAAAGGTGCAAGTGATTTAGAAGAACACATTAGCTCTGCGAAGCATAAAGGGTCAGCAAAAGGTTAAAGTTCATCAATTAACAGACTACTTTCTGCAACCAGGTAAAATTGTTATCACATTGCTTCATTTTCCATGGCCATTCTAAATAATAGTAATAGTAAATGAAGGTACATTTTTATTTATTTATATATAATTATGTTATGCTAATAGAATGTCTTTCTCACTGTATTAAAGTTTGCATTCATAGTAACACTCTTTTGAACCCTATTATTCCCTTAATTAGATTATCTAATCAGCTAATCGCATGGCAGCATTGCAATGCATAAAATCATGCAGCTACTGGTCAGGAGCTTCAGTTAATGTTCACATCAACCATTAGAATGGGGGAAAAAATTTGATCTCAGTGATTTCAACCGTGGTATGATTGTTGGCGCCAGAGGGGCTGTTTCTTTTTATTTATTTTTTTTTATAGAATTTTCACATATTTCAAAACAATCAAATAAACAATTACATCAAAACATCCACCCCCACCCCTGCTATGCCAAAAGGGAGAAATTAAAACAACAACAACAAAATAGCACTAATACATTATAAATTAACCTTGTATAAGACATTCACACATTATACCTTATTACTAAACACTGTACGTTTCATAATATTTCCAAAGAGATCTAAGTTTTCACAGTACTCTTTGTCCTTTTTCAATAAATATAACTAAGGGTAAAACCAGATCTGATTTTTGTTTTGTTTTGTTTTTTGTTTTTTGTGATTTCCCCATCATTTCTAATTTTTTCCAATATGCAGTGCATTATTCAGTTCAGTTAACCATGTCTCAAATTTTGGATGTAACTCTTTATTCCACACCTGCAGAATTATCTTTTTAGCTAATATCATATCATATTGAATCACTTGAATCTGATAATGACTGTTGATCTTTGAAGATGCTTACTAACCCAGAATGGCAATAACAGGGTCTGGTAGAAAATCAACTTTATATAACTCGGAGTACAAACTAAAAACTTAAGTCCATAATGTATTTAATTTGGAACAAAACCAAAATAAATGTGCCAAAGTGTCCTCATTACATTTATATTTAACACAAAGTGATGATACTGATGGACAAATAGAATGTAACTTACTTTGTGAATAATGTAATCTGTGTAAAACTTTGTATTGTATTAATTGAATACCTGAGTTAATAGAGCATGTTTTTATCCCCTGTAGGGCTCCAGACCAAATGTCATCCTAAATCTTTTGCTTAAGATTCCATAAGGTATTGTGTAGATGGGCGTACAGACTCCTGAAAGAAATCAACAAACCTAGATACCAGACTCTTCGTATCTAGATTCAGGTTCATACACATATAAAGATTTCCAGGGTGTTTACACTCTTCAAAATTAGTAATATTTGTTTTAACATAGCTTCGAATTTGTAAATATCTTTAAAAAAAAATGCAATGGAGGTACTTCATATTTTTGACCAAGTTCAGAAAAGGAGGCATACACATTACCAATATTCAAGTCCCCTAATGGTAACAATTCCTTTTTCTTTCCATAATAAAAAACCCTTATCAGTTTGGGAAGGAGGAAATGCATGATTAAAGACAATTGGAGTAAAAATACTTGTTTGTGGGAGTTTAAAAACTCTCCTGATTTGATTCCAGATTTTAAAAGAGTCCACCACCAACAGGTTATCTTGTATGATTGTTTTGATAAGCTTCATTTCTGCAAATAATAAAGTAGGGAGGGAGGAACCCTGGATGTCCTGCTCTATAGCTAACCATGCGGGAGTTGAGCTAATAGCATTTCCTGGAAAAGCAGATCGCCAGAACATCAAAGCCCTCGTGTTAGCTGCCCAATAACATTTTTAAAAATAAGGCAGAGCAAAGCCCCCTTCATCTCTTAATTTGCAAATATGTGCTTTTGCAATACAGTGTACCTTGTATCCCCAGATAATAGGCATAATTATGGAATCCAATGTTTTAAAAAATAATCTTTAAAAAAAAATCAGACAAAGAGCCAAATTCTTTAATGAGATCAAACAAAGTGGGTAAAGGTCTTTCTGGTTTTGAGAGAAAAAGGAGAATGTCATCAGCATATAGCGAGATATGATGACACACTCCCCCATCTTCACAGGGACAATTTGAGGGTGGTTTCTTATGCTAATTGCCAAAGGTTTCATATCAACTCCAAAAAGTAATGGACTCAAACGGCACCCTGACGTGTACTGCGATGAAGAAACAAGGGAGTTTTTTTTTTATTTTTTATATATAACCATTGGTAAGTACGGAGGCAGTGGGGCAGAGATACAACATCTCAACCCACGAAGAGAAATTTTGTCCTAAACCAAATCTATAGTAGATTGTATATATTTCCACTCTACTTGGTCGAAAGCCTTATGGGCGTACAAAGCTAGAATTGCTAATTTATTATTTTTTACATTATTTTTATAAACAATATTCATAAGCCTTCATACATTAAAAAAGGAAAATCTCCCAGGAACAAAACCTGTTTGATCTACATGAATAATAAAATGGATACTTTTGTTCAATCTATTTGCTAACAAATTAGTAAATACTTTCAAATCGTTACCAAGAATTACAATAGGTTTATAAGATAATGGATCAGTTTCATCTTTGTCTTTTTTCAAAATTAATGCAATATTTGCAGAATAAAGCGAATCTGGTCATTTCTTATTTTCAGTGGAGATTTTTAAACATCCTTTCCATAAGAGGAGCAATTTGACTAGAAAAAGACTTGTAAAACTCTGTACAGAAACCATCTGGACCTGCTGATTTACCATTAGGGAAGCTCTTAACAGCTAAGAGAACATCCTCTTATGTTATATCTGTATTTAAACTTTCTCTTATTTCGTCTGTTAATTTAGGAAGACCTAGTGAACAGAGAAATGTTTTAATATCAGCAGGATCTCCACTACTCTTAGATGTATACAATTCTTGATAACAATCCATAAATTGTTTATTTATATCTGGATAATTTATCTCTGTATTTGTGGTCAGTTTTCCTGAACTCATTTTAATATAACGTATTGCCCTACTTGCTTGAGAGCCTCTAAGTTGTTGAGCTAATAACCGATTTGGTTTATCTCCAAGTTCAAATTGTTTTCGTTTAAATTTTAATAATAAGATATTAATTTGACTAGACAGAATGTTGTTGTATTCATATTTCAATTTCATGATACCAGCTAGGTCAATATTAGATGCTGTCAATTTAAATTTATTTTCTAAAATTGCTAACTCGACCTCTATCTCAGATAATCTTTTACGTTTCTGTTTTTTCAGGTCTGTTTCAAATGCTATAATATGGCCTCTAATAACAGCATTAAGAGCTTCCCATAAAGTTGAGTGTGAAACATCCCCTTTGTCATTTAAAGCAAAATATTCAGCTACGGGCGGACCACTGCTCTTGAAATCTTTCCTTATTTAATTAGGTAGGGTTAAAACGCCATGAATATGGACATTTTTCGATACCAAAATCGACCAATATTGAGACTGGGCAATGATCTGAAATTAAAATATTATGATATTTAGAAGTTAAGATTATATGACTTAATTTAGAATCTGTTAGAAAATAATCAATCCTAGTGTACGACTTATGGACTTTTGAAAAAAAATGAATATTCTTTATCTGTTGGGTGATGAAGTCTCCAAATATCATGAATATTTAATGACTGGATAAGTTTATTAATGACAGTTATAGAGTTTGAAGGGTTAAATGGCCTGGGAGATTGTCTATCCATAAAAGGATCCAGAATCCAGTTAAAATTCCCTCCTATAATCAAGTGCATGTAAAGAGTTCAAATGAGAGAAAACTTTGGACTTCTTATCAATTTTATTTAAACCACGTACACTCCAGATGGCAATGTTCAAATGTTTCTTTAAAAAATCCATCTATACATTGGGCCTACATTTAATAAGTAAAAAGGTAATCTTAAACACACCAAAAGTAGTCCAAATACATTATATATATATATATATATATATATATATATATATATATATATATATATATATATATATATAAACAAGACAAAAAACAAAACAAAACCATTAATAAAATACTAACAAAATAAACTGGCATAGCTTTAACCCACTGAACCCGCTTTCACAACGTGAACTAGTTTCACAACACCCCATTAGAAATGTAAGGCAGCTGAGCAAAACACAGAGATAGAAAAGAAAATAGTAATAATAATAATAATAATGAAAATGCCAACAATCTGCAAACTAACTGTGCTTCCAAACCAGTTCTCACAGCTCCATAACACCCCTCTAAAATTAAATGAACACTTCGCTCTTAAAGCAATTCGGCTGGATCAGCAACCTAATAGTTCTTCACTTATATACCTGACAATGTACAAAAATAATGATGATAATAATAATAATAATATCAATAATTGTTATAATAAAAAATTCAGGGGACCTGGGTAGCACAGTGGTAAAGACACTGGCCACCACCCCTGGAGCTCGCTAGTTCAAATCCCAGGGTGTGCTGAGTGACTCCAGCTGGGTCTCCTAAGCAACCAAATTGGCCCGGTTGCTAGCGAGGGTAGAGTCACACGGGGTAACCTCCTTGTGATCACTATAATGTGGTTCGCTCTTGGTGGGGCATGTGAGTTGTGTGTTGTGCGAAGATGGCGTGAAGCCTCCTCACACACTATATCTCCGCAGTAATGTGCTCAACAAGCCACGTGATAAGATGCACGGGTTGACAGTCTCAGATGCAGAGGCAGCTGAGATTCATCCTCTGCCACCCGGATTGAGGCGAGTCACTTACACCACCATGAGGACTCAGAGCACATTGGGAACTGGGCATTCCAAATTGGGAGAAAACACAATCTGTAGTTTTAGAATGTCTTGTGCCTAATGTCTCTCTTTCCAAGATGTAGTACCATACATTGATCCTCATGTTGGGAGACTGTCAATATAAGATTCAGCTTCCAAGGGACATTCCTCTTTCCATGGGTGAGGATAAGACTAGCAGGGTACAGCAGACCATGTTTTATTCCTTTAGCTCTTAATTTCTCCCTCACACAGTTAAATTGTTTGCATTGGTTAGACACCTCCATTGGAAAGTCTGAGAAGATACTTATATGGGCCCCTACGAAAGTTAGTGGACTCCGGTCGTGGGCAAGACGAAGTATTTCAGCTTTTACGGAGTCATGGTGAATCCTGACAATCATCACCTGTGTTTTATTATTAGTAATGGGACCAACACTATGTGCACTAATCTTAATCTAATCTTAATCCCGTGTGGAAAGTTTGACGACACCAACAATCCTGGTAACATTTCAGAAATATAACACGTCAGGATTCCTTTTTCAAAATTTTCCGGTAGTCCTACTATATTTATATTCTGTCTTCGAGACCTTGCCTCGAGACTAGTCAACTTGGTTTTTAAGTTGTGTTTTCCTTTGCTATATTGGTGCAGAGCTGCTCCAGATGAGAAATAAAAAGCTCAAAATCAGAGGTAGCCTCTTCCAGGCTAATAAGGGATGTATTTACGGTTAAAGTTGATTGCACTTCCAAGATGTTAAATCGTGCATTCATAGAATAGTCAATTTCGTTTCTAGCCAGAAGGATAGTTTTTTGTGTGACTTCTTCATTCAAAATTTCAAACGCTTCAGCTTGTGCCGTCTCAGTAGTCAGATCTGATTGGTCGCTAGCATTGGCTTCGGGTAAAATTGCCTCTGTTAAAGCCTCACTAGTGGAGCCAACGGCTATAGGTGGAGACCTTTTTCCAGTTTTTCTGGATTTCATCTTTCTTCTCAGCTTTAAACACGGATTTTAAGCCATATTGCTAGTCAGAAGCAAAGTTTTAAACTATTTATTCTCACGAGGGTGAGGAGCTGATCGGAATAGCATCATTCTCAATGCATTACTCTCTAGCTCCTCAGAGGGGCTGGTTTGAGTATTTGTGTAACTGCTTACCAGACTGGTTTGAGCTGACAAAAAGGCTACAGTAACTCAAATATCCCCTCTGTACAACTGTAGTGAGCAGAATAGCATCTCAGAATGCACAACACGTCGAACTTTGAGCCATGGGCAGCAACAGAACAAGACCACCTTGGTTCCAAAAACAGAAAGGTGATGCTGCAGTGGGCACAGGCTCATCAAAACTGGACAGTTAAAAACTGGAAAAACATAGCCTGGTCTGATGAATCTCGATTTCTTGTGAGATACACAGGTGGTAGACCCACTGCAGACTCAGCTTTCTGTTCTTGACTGACAGAAGTGGAACCCGATGTGACAGCCTTTCTGTCAGCTCGAACCAGTCTGGCCATTCTCCATTGAACTCTCTCATCAACAAGGCGTTTCTGTCCACAGAACTGCCACTCACTGGATGTTTTTGGCACCATTCTAAATGAACTCTAGAGACTGTTGTGTGTGAAAATCCCAGGAGATCACCAGTTACAGAAATACTCAAACCAGCTCATCTGGCACCAACAATCATGTTGTGTCAACAGCATGAAGACCTACAATTTTCCACAACTCTTATCTTCTTTGGGTTTTAAAATATATGGTTGAAAATATCACTAGCTTTCACCAAGATGGGATCATAATTTTTAAGGTTCATTTCCCAAAAATGCTTTGCAAATAACAGCTAAAACTAGTCACTTTACATTGAGCATGTTCTGAGTCTCCCACAATGCAACACTTTTGACGACAAACTGTTGTATTTGAGAATTACAGTAGATTGCTGTAAATGTACAGCATTTATTTATTTTTTTTATAGTGTACTGATTTAATATCTTAATTTTTATGTGATGGGGTTGAGTTTATACTCTTGTCAACACCTGATTACACTACACTTCAAAATATTAATAAAAATTATTATATTTCTTACCAGTTTCAGCACCATGCTGTTGAAGAAATCTGAATGATGTTGCTTCTGGTTAATGATGTCACTTATGGGTGAAACCAACATTTTTATGGGCAGAGAATGGTTTGACATGAGTTCAGATTGAGGGACATAAATTATTAGCCTGTTTTTTTTTTTTTTTCAATCATGATTTTTTTTTTAAATATCTGTCTCAGCAAAGGAACAAAGTTCATACATTAATGTCAAAACATTATAAGACACTGTGCCCATTGTATTAGTTATTTCCTAGGTACAAATTCAGTGAAGTGCCTCAGGGAAATGACAAAATGCTTGGTGTGAAATAGAAAGATGTCATTCTTTTATAATAAAGACTACTTATTGCAATAATTATTTAAAATGTCATGGAGATGGAAATATGACCCAAGAATGACCCAGCTACCACCACAGAACTCTTAAGATTTCTCTATTTTCATTTGCTGTACAAAATCTTTATGTATTTCTGCATTTTTAACACAAAACTTAAAGTCTGTTATAAATGAACATGTATGAATTTATCAGTGAATGGAAGCTTATCATATGTACCTGTGGTTCTATTCGGTAAAGTGTCATATCTCACTCCTAAGGAATTTCAAAAGTTTCTACAACACCCCGGTTCTCATAGTTTTTTTCCATTTAGGCTCAGTGATTGCGCTGTGACACATGACAGTAAAAAAAAATTAAAAGCACTTGAACATCTTGTATAAACTGCTCTGCACAGATAAAATAATTTAATAGAGAATCTTGGCCCGAAGACCTCTGACCCATGGACCTTCATGGGTGATGCACAGATCCTTGCAATATTTGTTGGTACCAAGTAATATTGTTCACACTGACAGCACTATGATCCTATACTCAGATAATAAATGCTCTTGTGTCAGTCTAAATTCAGTCATGACAAATATCCACAGGCATCTGTCTAATATGAAATTATTCCCTGCAAATCAGTTTAAATTCCCTGCAGGTACATGTTGCTTATTTTAACTTGTAACTTCTGCTGTTGAATGTTTGCAGGCAAACATGCTAATGCCATAATATGAGTGCCCTCATATTCAGCTTCTATCGACAAACATTTTACCTTCTCCCTCATTCATTTAGCTTACAAACTCAACAAGCACATTACTCAGGATTTGGAGTGACCTGTTGACTATGGTGGGCGGCAGGAACAAGGACACGCTGTTGTTTGTGACTGATCCTGTGGTGGTGTTTATCTGTGATCCATGTTCTGTAGTTGTAATGCTGTAATTGCTTTAAGAGGAGAGGCTGAGGACTGCAACAGACAGATTTCTGCCAAGCAGAAGGGAAAATAGGGACACCAGTCATGGGATTATGACGACAAGATTTCCAAACATAATGGTTTGCTGGTCACAGGTAAACCATAGTCCTGGAATGGAAAGTCACTCTTGACTGTATGCTATCACCAAAGACTGATTTCAATTAGAGATGAGAGATGTGGCTAAACAACACACACACACACACACAAACACACATACATTATATATATATATATATATATATATATATATATATATATATATATATATATATATATATATATATATATATAGTATGTCAATGTTTTTTAGTCTTTTGACAATATTATGTATATCTTAAAATGTATGTAGGCTATTTGTTCTGAAATGGCTTGAGAGGGTGATCCCCCGCCCATCCCCCCACCTGCCCTTGAAAGAGAGATCAGTTGATTGTATGTGTGTGTGTGAATGTGCGTCAGATTGTGTTTGACTGTGGTGAGGCCGTATGTTGGTGATTAGCTCTGAGTATGCACGACAGATGCTCTGTGAGTACTAAACTCGTCCCAGCAGACATGCAAGCAGCCTTTTCTCTTTCCTCATCAACTTCAGTATACCCCAGTCTAAACATGTGCGTACACACCCCAACTCAAAATAACACACAACAGCAGAAGCATAGAGTTAATTCGGTTTCCAAAACATGCTTATCAATAAAGGTTTGCTTGTTGTTAGATGTGTATATTTTTCTCCAATTTGGTCTCTGGCTAAGAGTCACTAGTTTGTGTTTATTGTGTAATTAAGTAGGCTTTAGCTACTTTATGGATAAATGTTTTGCCCCCTGTAACGTATTAAAGAACATGGGGGCAAACAGAGTACTTAAGGCCCCAGGCTTGTAATGTATCAAGTTTAACTGACTGAATTCCTCAATTAATTTATAAAAATAAAAAAAAGAATTTAATGGAATTATATTGTTTTATTTGATATATTACTATATTGGGGCTGTTAACTGATTAAAAGTGTAATCAAATTAATTACATTATGTGCTGATAAATAAAATGTTATGTTATATTTACTATATGTATTTTATTTCATGTCCATGTATTTATTTATTTAGAAAGTAGGCGCTAATAAGTGTTATCAGAGACATGAATCAAGCACAGCGATGTAGGACATCAGTTGCCTGGGACAACAGTCAATTGTACTGATAATACATTTATACAATACATTATACAATAACTGATTGGCTTAGTGCTATTCCAAGAGTACTGATATTTAGAATAACAGTACTGGGAAACCTCACTGTTTGTATCAATCTGTGTGTCTGTGTTTGTGGCGTTCTGAACCAAGAGTATGAGAGCAATTCAGACTGTATGCGAGAAGGAAAGAAAGTGTTTTCTTTATGTTGGGGGTTCTTGGTTTTCTCTCGGAAGTGTAAGTGGATCAGGGGGTGGAGTTATGTGATTTTGCCTACAGCAAGAAGCAGGTTTTCGAAAGTTAGAGTGTTTTCTTGTGGTCCAGGATTGCACTGAGTGAGGTTTCTCTGAGGAGGTCTGGGTTTCTGTAATGAGTTTTGAGCGAGAAATGGAAAGCCGGGAGTGGAGCTGGAGCAGAGTGATAATATGATATAATATAATATAATATAATATAATATAATATAATATAATATAATATAATATTTAGGTTGGCTGGGCCCCATACTTTAAGGTTTACCAAAAAGAGATTTTTTTTTTTTTTTTTTTAAATATAATATAATATATTGTAAAGAATATATGTTTGTATATATATATATATAATATGTTTGTGTTGTGTACTTATGTTTCACCAAATTGGCATTCAACTGATCACAGTGTATAGTCAGGACATTAATAACGTGAAAAATTACTATTACAATTTGACTTTTTTTTTTTTTCAGAACTTCTTAAAGAGGCCCTATTATGCTTTTTGGGATTTTACCTTTCCTTTAGTGTGTAATATAGCTGTTTGTGCATGTAAAAGGTCTGCAGAGTTACAAAGCACAAAGTCTACGAAAAAGGGAGTTATTCTCTCCCACAGACACTGCTTAAGAACTACAAGAAACGGCTGGATTGTAGTCCAGCCATCTGTTCAGTAAAGTATCTATGTCACTATGTAACACATTTGCATAATGCCCGCCAAAGGGCTACTTTGGCCCGCCCACCAGGATGAGTTGGGTTAGTGTTGTCGCCATGTCGAGAAGACACTGTTTTCCTCACTGTGAATGCAAAACCTCTTGTTTGGACTTCCAAAAGCAGACGAACTGAAGAATCAGTGGTTAAAATTTATTTTTACCACTATTACTCAGCAGTACAACCACAACCAATGCCGGATTTTCAAGATGGTTACTCCTGAAAGATGGTGCAGTTCCCAATTTGTTGGGACAATCTGGCACTTCAGGATCACAACCTGTAAGTATGCTTGATTATTTGTGGATTTATCTGCTACCGAGAATTCAAATACGGAGTTTTGTGTTGTAGCTACAGTGTACACCCAGTGCACAGCTGTAGGCCTCTGCTAACCTGCTAGCTAATGTTATTGTGGTGAAATAGCTTTGCTAGTCAGCTGCGGGCCCACTTTTACCGACAATTGTGTAGAATTATGCAGATTGTTTGCCATTCTTACTATCATGAATAGTGATCAAGTGTGGAGATGGATTTACTTTTACAAATTGTCATTTTACTTCAGCAATCCACGGTAGTGCTCGGTTTGCTATGCAATGCTATAGTTTTGGTAAGGGTTTACTATTCAGCTGTGGGCTGGCTTTTACCTAAATCTGTGTAGCAAAATGGTCAATCTCAAGAGTCTTATATAATTATAGAATTACAAGCTGTAATGTTACGGCCGCTATCGGTAGTCCACGGCTAACTTGCTCAATAACTCTCTAATACACCCGGTAATTTCCAACCGGGAGTAAGCCTCTGTTCTCCGTTCATAACTCGGGCGAAAAAAGTTCGGCTACACCCATTCCAGCAAAAGATGACTAACTTAGATGCACTACGTGTCTTTTACTTGAAGCTTTGTTAGGTTCACAATAATCAACAGTGTACTTGTATGAAAGCTATTAAATTAAAACTTACCACTGTGAAACGTCCTGCTCAAGTCATGCTTGCAAACATGGTTCGGGTTGATCAGCTGGTTCTTCCAAACTTTCATTATCGGACTCGGACTAGAGCTGGCACGGCAAAAACCGATGCCACTGTTACCATTGTTACAATAGTGTTTACAGCTGTTAAAGAAGTCTGAAACTCAGTTATGTAAGGGCCGTTACATTTCCAACTTGCGGTTGACCAATCACAACAGACTGGGCCAGCTGACCAACTCGGCCTACGGCCTCATGCCTGCGGCCGAATCACAGCAGTGCTGATGTAGGGCCATATCGCACTCTTTCTCATGTGATATTGCTTTAATATAAATATATGTAGGGCTTTACTGGTTGTTTAGATCAGTGTTACTATCAGAAATAATTGGTAATTATTTATTTAGTTATTAATTAATATTTAAATTAATTAATTGAATCTAACTCATTAAAACCTCATATGGGGCTCCAGTAAATGTAGTGCGCTACGTTTAGGAGCGGGTTTGGTTATTAGCAATAATTCATAATTATCAAAGATAATTATTAATTATTAAAATCAATAGAACATTGATGAGAATCAATGTTAGCTTTTTCTAATCCTTTTTCTAATTCTAATATCAAAGATAATTGTTAATTGTTAACATCTGTGACACATCAATTCAAATTAACACTAGCTTATTGATCATTCAAATTCAATAATCATCAAAGATAATTATCAATTATCAAAAATCAATAGAATATTAATAAGGATTAACATTGATGGGGCACCACCCTGGAATCAGGGACTAATAACCAGATAGTATAACAGTTTCAATATTAGATCGTTTTCTAAGGAAAATCGACATCCGAAGAATATCGATTTTCGGTAAAAAAACAATGAATGAAGGTTTGAATCCGAGCACTGACATCCCATCAGCATGACACAGGTGTATGCAAAACAAACCAAAACACTTCTCTTTGTAATATAACAAAGTTTATTTATGCAGTAATATCAATTAATAATTAATACAATGCAGTCAATAAACTTCCGACTTACAACTACAAACTAAATAGTGATATGATTAGATATGCAAATCAAAATAATCCTATAACACATGAGGGTGTGCGTGTGAGAGAGAGCGAGTGTGTGTGTATGTGTGTGTAAGGAGGGACGCGCACAAAATGGCGGACGTGACTCTCGTGGAGAGTATGTCACGCGAGACTTCCGGCCAGAGAATATGGCCGTGAATGTGGGCAGAGAGAAACCAGTCAATAGCGTCTACCAGTTACCATGTGTATCTGCTTGTATGATAGCTTAGGGACAAAGCTGAGCTTTATCACGAAGCTATCTACTAGCCAAAAATGTGTCCAAGAATGTTTGTGAGGGATCGCGTGCACGCGTGTGTGTGGTTAGTACAAGAGAGAGAGAGAGAGAATAAAGTGACGGCCCCAAAGCCGATTTCACGATCGTGGGAGAGGAAGCAGCTGTTAGTTTATTACTCAGAGACACGGTGGACGGCTCGTAAAACGTCCCAGTCTTTGATTCTTTAATGGATAACTCAGTTTGCCGATCTCACCCGCGATGGCGGAAATGCACAACAGTCCAATGTGGTTGGACCACAATACATCAAATCAAATTTGTGATAATTAATACCCTGAGTATTAACAATGAGCGGACATGGTGGTCAGTAAACTGTACAAGCAAAAACCTTGGTACACAAGAATAACACACTGTAATATTCTATCTCTGCCCAGACATAAACCTCTTACTTGAATCACATGAGGATGCAGAATGTGTGTTCATCCGTCCTTTAACTCAGACTCGGTTCCTCAAGGCTCGGGTGATGGCGGGAGGCCGTTTCCTCGCTCTGTCGGTGGGCGGTATGGCTGTTGATTCTCTGCGGGCTGGCGGAGAAATTAGCAACGTCGACTTGATTGAAGATGGAAGAGAAATCTTTAATCTCTTCACTTCTGCAGGCAAACGGATGAAGATGCGGATTGCTCGGCGGTCTCCTTCGGATCCGTTAGAGTGTTCGGTTGAACACAGAGTAATCTCAACTCGTCCAGCGAGATGGAGATTGTATGGCCACAGTTTCAAGTTGGACGTTACTTCCTTGTGCCACGAGGCTGCACCTGAGAGCAGCGATGAGCTGTGTCTACACACGGCGAGCAAAGTTGCTGGAAGCAAATCCCGGAAGCATCTCAGAGGTATTTCTACACCTGATGATGTCATGGTTGAGGTGCGTTCTGTCGTGTGCCTCATCCAATAGGAGTTGAGAGTTCGAACCTTTAGTGAGCAAGGCTTCATGGGATTTGTAGTCTGTTTTGGACTCCCTTTGTTTGATTTTGGAGTGATTTTTATCAGTATAATTTATGACTTATGTGGGGGCCTGAGTTAGGTTTTACAACTGTGTTAGGCCTGCCTTTGTCTTCTATCTGACTACATGAGGCCCAACATATATTAAGGCTATCAGTCGATTAACATTTTTAATCAAATTAATCACATGGTTTGCTGATTAATTAATCGAATTCTTCTTCTTTCGGCTGCTCCCATTAGGTGTCACCACAGCGGACCATTCGTGATCCGCATATTTGTCTTGGCACATGTTTTAAGCCGGATGCCCTACCTCAATTTATTAACCGAATTAATCGCAATTAATGAATTATTTGTTGAGAATATTAATATTAATTGCTGAGAAAGCCCCTTAAATAACAATAATTGAATATCTAATGATTAAATAATTATAAAGTTATATTTAAATAATTATAAATAAAATATATTATAATAAATAAAAATACAGATAATTAAAATGCATCATATTATTTTGGCACACAAGTGAAGTGTTAAAAATCACAATCCACAAAGTGTATAACTTTAAAACATACTGTTTTAAGGTTGCTGTGTCAAGTTAAATGAAGTTTAAGTTAGCTTAGAAAAACACGTCTTGCCTGCCTTCGGATTTGCGCTCCAACAAGCTCTGTTTATATGCAAGTAAGTGTTCTCATTTGTGTTTTCTGTGTGGTTTGTTCTCTGTCTCTTTGAGCTGCACATTGCCTATACAGCAAGTTTTGCTTACTGGCCCCTAGAGAAGACATGTGGTACTCCAAGCTTGAATTGCTTATATTGAAGGAATATTCCTTATTACGTTCCTGGAACATGATTAATTGCATACATTTTTTTTTAACGCATTCTTTTTATATAATTAACCGCACCGAATTAACATGTCAAATTGACAGCCCTACATCTTGAGATCCCTGCCTTCGGACTTGTGCTCCGTCAAGCTTTGTTTGTATGTAAGAATGTGTTCCCAGCTTTTGTTGTCTGCTCTTGTAAGTGTGTCTAATGTACAGCATGTTGAGTTTACAGATAACCTGTGCCTTATTTCTTAAGAAGCCCGCTCTTTCATCTTCTTGTAAACAAATAAATAGCATACTGTACCACTAAACTGATGGTAAATTTCATCCTCTGCGCAGATGGCGGAGCAGCTCTCTTGTCCCTGAATGAGACTTGCATGATCAGTTTTATTGATTTTATTCCGGCAGTTAGGCCAATACAATTTTGTATTGTTCGATGTTAGTTGTTTTTGTGTTATTGCATTCCAAGGACAATAAAGATTGAAAGTGAAAGAAAAAATAAAACGGTATCAAGGTGCATTGCAATGTTATTAATATTGAATAACTGAAACATTATATATATATATATATATATATATATATATATATATTTATATATATACACAACAGATAATTTGCAGTGATACTGCCCTGCAACAGTTAAGATGTGCATTCGATTCAATTATTGCTTTTGTAATTTAGATTGATTCTAAACAGGTATACCTTCCTAAAAAAATAAAAAATAAAAATAACTACACAAACCAGGTAAAACTATGTTTTTTTTTTCTTCAGACATTAGCATTTATTACAATCAAAAAAAGAAATGTATTATTTGGGACCTAATGTGTTGGAAAATAGCATTAAATACAATTTCTGTCACTACGACACACCCTTCACGGTATCGGCTCTGTTTTCATTCACACAGGCACTTTCCGGGATTGATCCAGGCAATGTTATTAGGGTCTGATCCTAGGAACAAATTTTCTGGCCTTCTGGCTTGCATTCACACAGAAGGCTCTCCGGCAGTTATCCTGGGAATATCCCGGGATCAGACCCCAAGGTTTAGGTGATATAATAAAAACAGGGGGAGGTGAATACCAGCAGAACAGTCATGTGATCTCAACATGGCAGCCACCATAAAGGGGGCCTTGTATAGAATAAAACAGCTTTTTTCACTGATATGTCTGGAGTCTTCTCATGTGAATGCATTATTTTTTAACATATTTGTTTTAAAAAGGCCTTTAGATTTACAACTTTTTAACAGTGGACAAAGAGCATCTTAATGTTTTCTTTGTTAGAGGGGCATCAGCTTATGTGAGAGTGAATATCATGAATCAAAATCACAGGTCAAAAAAGTAATCAGCTTACTTGCAATATACAGGTGCATCTCAATAAATTAGAATGTCGTGGAAAAGTTTATTTATTTCAGTAATTCAACGCAAATTGTGAAACTCGTGTATTAAATAAATTCAATGCACACAGACTGAAGTAGTTTAAGTCTTTGGTTCTTTTAATTGTGATGATTTTGGCTCACATTTAACAAAAACCCACCAATTCACTATCTCAAAAAATTAGAATATTTTGACATGCCAATCAGCTAATCAACTCAAAACACCTGCAAAGGTTTCCTGAGCCTTCAAAATGGTCTCTCAGTTTGGTTCACTAGGCTACACAATCATGGGGAAGACTGCTGATCTGACAGTTGTCCAGAAGACAATCATTGACACCCTTCACAAGGAGGGTAAGCCACAAACATTCATTGCCAAAGAAGCTGGCTGTTCACAGAGTGCTGTATCCAAGCATGTTAACAGAAAGTTGAGTGGAAGGAAAAAGTGTTGAAGAAAAAGATGCACAACCAACCGAGAGAAATGCAGCCTTATGATTGTCCAGCAAAATCGATTCAAGAATTTGGGTGAACTTCACAAGGAATGGACTGAGGCTGGGGTCAAGGCATCAAGAGCCACCACACACATACATGTCAAGGAATTTGGCTACAGTTGTCATATTCCTCTTGTTAAGCCACTCCTGAACCACAGACAACATCAGAGGCGTCTTACCTGGGCTAAGGAGAAGAAGAACTGGACTGTTGCCCAGTGGTCCAAAGTCCTCTTTTCAGATGAGAGCAAGTTTTGTATTTCATTTGGAAACCAAGGTCCTAGAGTCTGGAGGAAGGGTGGAGAAGCTCATAGCCCAAGTTGCTTGAAGTCCAGTGTTAAGTTTCCACAGTCTGTGATGATTTGGGGTGCAATGTCATCTGCTGGTGTTGGTCCATTGTGTTTTTTGAAAATCAAAGTCACTGCACCCGTTTACCAAGAAATTTTGGAGCACTTCAGGCTTCCTTCTGCTGACCAGCTTTTTAAAGATGCTGATTTCATTTTCCAGCAGGATATGGCACCTGCCCACACTGCCAAAAGCACCAAAAGTTGGTTAAATGACCATGGTGTTGGTGTGCTTGACTGGCCAGCAAACTCACCAGACCTGAACCCCATAGAGAATCTATGGGGTATTGTCAAGAGGAAAATGAGAAACAAGAGACCAAAAAATGCAGATGAGCTGAAGGCCACTGTCAAAGAAACCTGGGCTTCCATACCACCTCAGCAGTGCCACAAACTGATCACCTCCATGCCACGCCGAATTGAGGCAGTAATTAAAGCAAAAGAAGCCCCTACCAAGTATTGAGTACATATATAGTAAATGAACCTACTTTCCAGAAGGCCAACAATTCACTAAAAATGTTTTTTTATTGGTCTTATGATGTATTCTAATTTTTTGAGATAGTGAATTGGTGGGTTTTTGTTAAATGTGAGCCAAAATCATCACAATTAAAAGAACCAAAGACTTAAACTACTTCAGTCTGTGTGCATTGAATTTATTTAATACACGAGTTTCACAATTTGAGTTGAATTACTGAAATAAATGAACTTTTCCACGACATTCTAATTTATTGAGATGCACCTGTATGTATATATGGCCTTGACCTTACACTTTCAACCAGAGGATCAAATCCAGTGTTGCCAGCACAGTTGAGCTACTCTCAATAGATTTGTGTGGGAGGAAATGTGCTTGGGTTGGTTGTCAAAATGTGGGCTGCTTTGGAATGATTTTGTCGGGTTTTTAAAATGATAAAATTAAGAATTTCCATTATATTCCACTATGTATTAGCGAATTCACCTTACTTAAATGACTACAAAGATTTACTGTTTTCTTGGAATTTGGAATGAGCCATAACAGCATAAAAAGGTAGGACAGATTATATATAACCTTTATATGACATATTAATTCAAAAATAGGCCTATTGGAAGGCAAAAATGTAACTGAAATCATAGCACAATGGCATACTTTCATTATTTGGCTTCTTGAAATCCCAGGGCAGCATATCTGTTCCTTTTCTCTGCGTGTGTGTTTGTTTATATGTGTGAATAAAGAAAAATGGGTAAATGGAAAGGTTTTAGGAAACTTTATCTTTGTGTCGCTTAATTGTGTTGTCAAGGTTGTAAAGGCAATGCTGTAGTATTATAGCAAATGTGCATTTCATTATCATATACACTATTTGGCCGTTTTTTAATGCATTCGGGCAGGTTTTGAGCAATCATTTGAGCTGGAAAATGTCAAGCGAATCTGGCAACACTGATCAAACCACTAAGCAGAATGTTTTATTTTTTTTTTTTTCAGTTGCCACATAGAGAACTTCCAAACTCTCAGCCTCTTTCTTTAGTCTGGTGTGAATTACATCCAGCAGATACAGTATATGGCTGGTCTGAAATTAAATAACCTGGCCCTGCCTTTGTACTGTAGTGTGAACATTCTTCAACATTTCTCCTTTTGTTTTCCAAAGAAAAGTGTTTCAAGTTTGGAAAGATATGAAGGTGTCTCTGTAGTCATACATAGATACATGTCACACATTCTGTGTGCATTAGGAATTGAACAAAAACATTTAAACCGTATCAGTTTAATTTTAGCCATCTTGGCTTTGCTTATCTCCAAACAAAGTTACAAACAAAACTTGAAACCAACCACAGGCTAATCAGATATTTGGCAATGTGTTAATGAAACATGACTCTCTCTGTCTCTCTCTATTTCCATTTTTATGGGTTGGAATTGGAAAAAAAAATAGCCTATGACACCAGAGCGGGCAGGAGCGGGACAGAATCTTATGTGAGCGGGACTGACAATTTTGCGTAGAACTCTACCTGCGGGCAGGAGCAAGCGGGACAAAACGTGAAAGTTGCGGGCGGGAGCAGGACAAAATATGGCATATTTTTAGTGGGTGCAGGTATGAGTGGAACAGAATCTCGCGGGAGCGGGTCTGAAAAATCCATCCCGTGCAGACCTCTAGTGTACAGATACATATTATACATGCTATTAGTTACTCAAGGTGGCACTGTTGTGTCAGTGATTGACTTGATTTACATTTGACATTGCTATTTGATGGAGAAACAACATGGAACTAAACTATAGCAAGTACAAAACATGAACAGCATGATGTGGCTATTGCCATTTTCATGTGCTACTGAAATTATGTAAGTTGTACATCTATTTAGATTTTATAATTGCCCGTTTCTGATGCATCTGGCAAGCGCATTGCTTTCAATGAGATACCTTTGGCGTCAATAGACTGACACAAAGAGCATCAGAATTTTATCATCATGTTGGGGTAAAATATTTTTATTGTACCTATTATAGTTCTTCAAATATTACCTGTCATGTAGTGTGTTATATAGCTGTTTGTGAATGTAAAAAAGTCTGCAAAGTTTCAAAAATCAAAGTGCACGACAAATGGAGTTATTGACACCCAAAAGAAAGAACCGATTCTGAACACCTGAAACGAGTCGTCAGTAATTCTAGACTTACTTCCTGTACTAACCTACGTAATTTGGTAACAAAAAACCCACCTCTGGTCTTCATTGGCTGCTCGTGAACAGCTTTGACCCGCCCTCAAACACTACACTAAGTGGAAGACCAATCACAACAGACTGGGACATCTGACCAATCAGAGCAGAGTAGGCTCTCTGAAAAGAGTTTAGAATGAATCCTTTAGAACAGATCATTGAACGAGTCGTTTTTGACACTGGGGGAAAAAAAAAAGGTAATGCTGCAATTTAAATTATGAGCAAATTAAAGTGTTTTTTGACCTTGGATGCATGTAAATCTATTGTATGAGACCTTTAAAACAAAATTAGGCAGGTTTAAAAACCATAATAGGTGCACTTTAATTTCAACTGAACAACATTTACTCACAGTGGTTAATGTTTACCAACAACACTTATTAGTTTGCAGTGTTGCAATGTTTAATCTGTTGTTTTCTATACACATTCTGCTCTGCTGAAGTGACCTGTTTTGTTCCAGGTGTATTTCATATCTTCCAATCCCTCTGTAAGAAGAACTGGCCAACATTTTAAGTTTTAATTCAAATACGTTTTTATACATTGTTTACAGTCCCCCGGTGTCCGCCGTAACACATCTCGCTCTCGGCTCCTCCTAACATATTCAAAAATTGCTGTCTCCAGAAGCATTCATTTATGAGACAGGTTTGACTTCAGTGATGTCAAAAGCCACTTGCTTTGCGTGTCTCGTGACAGATTGTGATGAGCTCAAGTTCTAATGTATCTTTTTAATGAGATGTGACTGGTAGAGCTCCTAGCTAGGATCAGGATCACTACATTCATGGAGAGAGATTTTCAGCAATTAAAACCTTCAGTTTCACTCTGATCCTCGCTCTATGCTATAGTATGGTTTGGAATACTGTTACAGTGCTTTTGTATATACATAAAAAAAATTGTTGTTGTTGTTATTGTTGTTGTTGTTTTTGTGACTTTTGTGGCAATTTTTTTATTGTGACTGTACATATATCTGCTTGTTACGTCTTTTATATTGTTGAGAATTGGATGTGTTTAGGTGTAGAGGTGGGGTCAGGTGCTCACAAATATCTATATAATAGTGTAATGTAAATCAAATAATTTTACCTAAATTTGCCTGTCTGTTGCATGTTTTATATGGTTGATAATTGGTTAGGTTTAGGAGTGGGGTTGGGTTATGGGATCTAAAATATCTATGTGATTGCATAATGTTACTACAATAATATATTTCGAATTATAATAAAATATATTGCTGTTAAACGCATGATAATATCCAAAGGTTAATTTGTTCCGGGCCACTAAAGATCCGAGGTACAGTATGATTTTTTTTTTTTGGGTGAAAAACCCTTGAATTTAAGGGTAAATACAGTATCAGAAGGACTGATATTTTAAGATTGACCAACTCATCCCTACAGTTGTCCTGTCATGGCACATGCTTGGCTTTGGCAGACTGCAGAAACAAAACTGAAGTTGTCATTTCCATGCAGTGATGACATTTACGAGAGAAAGTCCAGGAGAGTTGGCAAACTCTTAGACCTCAAACAGGCACCTGGGGACTTTGATCTTACTTTCACTTAGATTTATTACTATTAAAACAGACACCCTAGAAACAAAGCAAAGTTATGAAACTACTGCAAAGAAAGCTAGCATTAAACCCTTATCTATGTATTAACTCCTGGTATGCAAACTGTTAATTTAATTTGGTTAACTCTATTTACTTTAAAAACAACCTGCTCACTGAGAGTGAGATTTGAGCTGAACCTCTAAATTTGATCTGATGATATACCTAAATTGCAATACCTGAATCTCACCTCCCATATGAGTTCATGAGAGCAGGTTTGGGCACTTTGTACATTTTTGACATTCTAAGTCTCAAAGAGACAACTGAATCAATGTTAATGTCTGAAAACAAAGCGATTCTCTATTGTTTGTGCTTATCTGACTGTTTATAGAGATATTTTCAGCACTGCACTTATTGAAGCTGGGAAGAGTAGTGATATTTACCACTTCAAAAATAACTTTAATACATTGAATCTTACTCTTCTTACAGACAGGAAACAGCTTTTAGATCCTAAAATTGTATGCAAGTTAACCACCAGGCCAGCCAACCAGCCTGGTAAAGGTCACTGGAGTATGAAAAGAGGATTTTTTTGTTTTTTGTTTTTTTTTTGTTTTTGTTTTTTTTTGTCTGTTGGACTGGTGAGCCGAGTTGGTACAAATGTATTTGGAAGCTTTGATTAATAAAAGATTGTGAGATGACAGATTAGAATGAGTTCTTCTGAGGATATGTCCTATGATATTATGTTCATAGTCTTCATACCCTTAGCATGAACACCTCCTTTCAGGCTCGTAGATTCCAGAGGGGATGTATGTAACGCCCCCCCCCCGCCCCCCAATATTTATACCATGATCAATGGAAACATGTAAATTCTTCACACTGTAACATCCCCCTCCCTTCCAATATTCCTTCCATGTAAGTCAAGGCCGACGGGGACTCGGGTGAGGGAAAGGCCGACGGGGACTCAGGCGAAAGCATAGTCAAAATATTCAGTCAAGGAGAATTTACATCTGCCTCCTGGCAGGCATGATTTAATTGGTTCATTAAAACCAATGTAGCGCATTAGCCAGAGCACAAAAAAAGTTCAGTGTACTCCTCAATTGAGTCAGTTCACTGGTGAAGGGACAGAAGTTCCACAGCTGTTAGATCCATATCTAGATCGATCCTTCTGTACTTATTGGAGATTATATAGGGTAGCATCTAAATGCAGCTTTAATGAAAACACAATGAAAATACAAGAAACTAGACACTTGAAACAACACTGGAAATACAAAAGCATAACAACAATACTACCTAACTAAGGAAAGAGCTGACAAAAGACACAGAGAAGATAAGGGCAATACATAAACAAGAACAAACAAGGTTAACAAGACACAGCTGGGGAACAATTAGAGAGTGAACCATGAATTTAAACAAGACAAGAACCAAGAAACAATTTCAAAATAAAAGTCCAACATTCTAGTGAACTCTAATGGCTGCTAGGGAAAATTCCCATGCATAACACATTATTAATAACCTTTAGCCAACAAGCATGTGGTCATGCCATCCTTCGTTGCATTATTTACTTTTTTGCATACAGTATAATCCATTAATTTTACAGTATATTTGCATGAGTTGAATACACGTTGTAAATTCAAGTACATACAGTCACGTGATGGTGGCATTATGAGAATAATATTACACTAAGTAAATCTGGGCCAGGTTTTTCATATCAGCCCTTTTTTATTTAGTTTTGTCGTTGAACTCTTTTGGATTATATTTTTATCCCCTACCATCAGTAATCTACCTTATTCTTAGCACTAATGGCAGGTGGAGTTTCCTAGGCTAGTCATTACAGGTTCTTACACTAGGCACATCAGTTATTCATAATTCATTACATTTTGTTTGTCAGGTACATCATTGCTAAACAAACTTAAAAATCAAATTATAGGCCCAATGCTATAGCGACACTAATTAAGATGGGTGTAATAAGAATAGTAATATTTTGCTGTTTTACATGTAATTATTTTGTATGCATTCCTTTAGCAGTCTTTGATTGTGATCTTTCAAAAGATCTTTCTCAGTTGGCCACAACTTCTATCATCACTGACCATGATAGAGGGCTTTTCTACAAATTACACAAACTCAAGGTCAGGGGAAGGTTGAATCCAACTCTGTATTAGGAATCTGGTCATATGAGGTTATCGTCTGGCATGACATTAGAGAGGATGAGATTACAGCATATATTGCCTTTGACACTAGGGATTATTCAATACTTTTAAGGCAGGAGCACAGTGAAACAGTGAACTCTGTTAGAGATAATTTACCATTGGATTTACTTTAGAAAACTCCCATTACGATGCAAATCATTCGATGTTGAATTGTTTAAAATATACTATATAACCACATAATATATAACTCTTCTCTCACTGATGTAGGTGGTGGGTGAGTCCTGGCTTGATGATTTAATCACACAAGTAAGAGGTAAGGAAGCGTAAAAAAAAAAAAAAAATAGTTCACCCAAAAAATGAAAATTCGATCATTATTGAGTATTATAAAATGTATGGATGGAGCCACATTGAGAGCTCTATATCTCGAAGATTTAACCATATAGGATTTTACAAATGAAGATAAAAAAGGAAAGTTTGTTCTGCTTAACCAGAATCTACAAAGATATTAATATATCTTTAATACAGTGCATCCGGAAAGAATTCACAGCGCTTCACTTTTTCCACATTTTGTTATGTTACAGCCTTATTCCAAAATGGATTAAATTAATTATTTTCCTCAAAATTCTACAAACAATACCCCATAATGACAATGTGAAAGAAGTTTGTTTGAAATCTTTGCAAATTTATTAAAAATAAAAAACGATTGGACATGATTTGGAAAGGCACACACCTGTCTATATAAGGTCCCACAGTTAACAGTGCATGTCAAAGCACAAACCAAGCCATGAAGTCCAAGGAACTGTCTGTAGACATCCGAGACAGGATTGTATCGAGGCACAGATCTGGGGAAGGGTACAGAAAAATTTCTGCAGCATTGAAGGTCACAGTGAGCACAGTGGCCTCCATCATCCATAAATGGAAGAAGTTAGAAACCACCAGGACTCTTCCTAGAGCTGGCCGCCCGGCCAAACTGAGCTGGGGGAGAAGGGCCTTCGTCAGGGAGGTGACCAAGAACCTGATGGTCACTCTGACAGAGCTCCAGCATTTCTCTGTGGAGAGAGGAGAACCTTCCAGAAGAACAACCATCTCTGCAGCACTCCACTAATCAGGCCTGTATGGTAGAGTGGCCAGACGGAAGCCACTCCTCAGTAAATGGCACATGACAGCCCGCCTGGAGTTTGCCAAAAGGCACCTGAAGGACTCTCAGACCATGAGAAACAAAGACTGAACTCTTTGGCCTGAATGGCAAGCGTCATGTCTGGAGGAAACCAGGCACCGCTCATCACCTGGCCAATACCATCCCTACAGTGAAGCATGGTGGTGGCAGCATCATGCTGTGGGGATGTTTCTCAGAGGCAGGAACTGGGAGACTAGTCAGGATCGAGGGAAAAATGAATGCAGCAATGTACAGAGACATCCTTGATGAAAACCTGCTCCAGAGTGCTCTGGACCTCAGACTGGGGTGAAGGTTCATCTTCCAACAGGACAACGACCCTAAGCACACAGCCAAGATAACAAAGGAGTGGCTCCGGGACAACTCTGTGAATGTCCTTGAGTGGCCCAGCCAGAGCCCAGACTTGAACCCGATTGAATATCTCTGGAGAGATCTGAAAATGGCTGTGCACCGACGCTCCCCATCCAACCTGATGGAGCTTGAGAGGTCCTGCAAAGAAGAATGGGAGAAACTGCCCAAAAATAGGTGTGCCAAGCTTGTAGCATCATACTCAAAAAGACTTGAGGTTGTAATTGGTGCCAAAGGTGCTTCAACAAAGTATTGAGCAAAGGCTGTGAATACTTATGTACACGTTTTTTATTTTTAATAAATTTGCAAAGATTTCAAACAAACTTCTTTCACGTTGCCATTATGGGGTATTGTTTGTAGAATTTTGAGGAAAATAATTAATTTAATCCATTTTGGAATAAGGCTGTAACATGCGCTGTAAATACTTTCCGGATGCACTGTACTTCTGGGAACATTAAACTGATGTGAATGACCTACCAATCTCTGTGTAAAAATAAAATAATGGCACTCCCACATTTCTAAAGTTATTTTTGGAAATTATGTTTTGCTTTAAAATCAAAGGTGAAAATTGAGCTGGGGACCTCTGGTTGAGTTGACACAGAATGCCACTCTAGAAACTAAAATTGCTGAGTTGCAGGCAAAGGACATATTATAAAAGCTGAACTCACAGCGTACGTATTTGCCACTTTTAGAATTTAGATTCTGTGTCAGATTGTTTCACTTTGAAACTATTTTTTTGTGAGCACATATACTTGTGAATTCTCAATCATAAACACTGTAAAAAAGGACAAAGAGAAACAGATTGACCAATGCCCATCATGAGTGCCTCACAAGGACAGCAACAAGTTACAAATATGTCAACTGCAGTTACAAATATAACAGCTGCTATATGCCAAGATGATTTGCCAAAAATTTGGCTCTCCTGTTGGCCGTCTCTTGCCATGGTGTGCCAAGTCCTACACTGAAATGTAATAGCCTTTATTTTTGTTTATAAGGACTGAAAATAAATATATTCTTTGAATCTAACATATTTTTTGTTAAAATCATTATGTTTGCATTAACCTTCCCTTTTTTTGCAGAAGCAAAGATGAAAAACAATTGCCCTAGAGAATATTCGTTACTCTGCAGTAAATCACATTTTGTTCAGGTTGGGAATCTGAGGGATAGTTTGAAAATGACAAAAGAACATTTCAAAGATAAAATAGAATAAATGCATACATTAGAATAAAAGCACTAAACATTATCCAAATGTTTGGATATATCAGTGTGCACTGTTTGTTCAATTATCATGATCTAGAATAAACATCAAACCAGCTTGACACTGCTTAGAAACATCAACTGTCAAACTCTGAGAACAAGGAGATTTCAAGGAGAAGCCAAAGAGGAAAACAATCACTTTGAAGGAGCTACTGGTGCACCGTATACCAGTCCACCATATCAAGAATGCTACACAGGGCTGTACAGGAGGGTGGAACAAAAGAATTTTTACTCAAATTACTCAAAATTAACCATGTAAAACAGTGACGGCTGGTGCGTTTCAAAAGTGGTGAATCACAGACGTGACATATCAATGGCAAAAACTGCACTCAGATGTATTTGTTATTTTGGTCACTATAATGCTATATAATGTCCAAAAAGCTGCTTCTCAAACAATGGAAATATTAAACAAAATATCTAACCAAAATCATGTACTGTATTTTAAAAGATATTTTTACAAAAATGTATGGCTGATATTACTTTGCATTCATTCATTAATAGATATGCAAGGTCAAGTTAAGGACATTGCATTGTGGGCAGTATTAGTTGTAATCTGATTACAAAGTAAATAGTTACTGTAATCTAATTATTTTATTTTAAAAAGCAGGGTAATACATTACATTTAAAAATCTTGTAATCAGATTACAGTTACTGACTTTCAATTAAGTTAATTACTTTTAAGAACATCACTTGGGTAACCATTTTTAAAATCATACTAGTTATGTAGAATACATTTAAAACAATAATTATGTTCTTATGTATATCAATTTGCATTTCTGAAGGGCGTGCACCCCATTATAGGTTATTGTAAGTGAAAAAATGCAAGGTGCTGAGTGTATGGTTTGTGCAAATGCAAAACACAAAATTATGTTTTAGAACCTCTTGTCAAGTTTTCTCTATTAAAAACATTGGCACAATTATGCACATGTAGCACAGCTTAAATGGGGCTCTATAGGCTATGCGTTCACAGAATCCAACACACATATCCATGTACATTACAGTGGATTACATTAATTAAATTAACAGCACAACAGCGCAGTATGATATTTTAGGTCCCACTTTATATTAGATGTCTTTAACCACTATGTACTGACATTAAAATACATAAAATACAATGTACTTATGTGAAACAATATGTTGTTCAGCAAAATTCTCACAATATTCACATTTGCTGCTACTGAAGTTGCGGTATGGGTAGGTTTAGGAGGGTTGGAGTGGGGTAGGGTAGGGTTAGATAATTAAGTTCAGATTTTTTTATCAAATTGTTTATTATGTTTCCAGGAGTGTTGGTTATTCATGTTTTTTTTTAGATGTTACAGACATTACAGCTGAATTTTTTTTTTTTTTTTTTTTTTTTTTTTTTTTTGTAAAGCTGCTTTGGAATATTTGTGTATTGGGAAAAGCACAAATAAATAACTATACAAATAAAAATGATTTGACTTGATTTGATTTGAGTTTTAATTTACAATGGGTTTTTAATTTTTCTACTTTGGTAACAAAATCTCTCTTTACAATGGTGTCTCTTTGCACTGTCAAACAAACAAGTGATAGCCCTTAGCCAATCAGAATTTAGCATAAATAATTCTGATTCAAAGTAATGGCCAGCATCGTCCAATCACTGCCAACCATTTTCAAATAAAATGATAAATTCTGAATCTAAGTACCGATTACCATTGTTCTGTGTCTGCTAAACATTTTGAGTGGTCCAAACATCATCTGCAGCCTGAAACTTAACTTTTTGTTGTATTTTAGGAATGTATGCCCTTAGCTGCATAGGAAATTTATAGTATGCTCCCTTACTCACGATTAAGTGTATGACTTAACCTCCAGTGTGCTGTCTGTCTGCATTGGTCTCAGAACAGTTTAAAATGCACCTTGTAATCCTAACGGAATGTAAAATAAATAATTTCGAGTTCTAGTGCTGTGAAATATATGGAGTTACTGAAAGTCAGAATTTTGTTTTAAATGTTGAGTCATTATTTTTAGTAGAAAAACTGAAGTACCCTCATCTAAACCATTTTCTTTTATTTGGTGGGAATTGAGGCACTAACGTCCCGCCTTAGCTGGGTCTAGGCAGGGGTGGACTGGGACCAAAAAGTGGCCCTGGACTTTCTGGCCCAGAACGGCCCACCACACCTGGCCCACAATTTTTAACACAACTTACTAACATAAAAATATAACACAATACAGAAACATAAATTCTATTTAAACATTTATTTAAATCATAACACACCAGCTCATTGATGCATAGACCAATTTTTAACACCACTTACTAGCAAAAAAATATAACACAATACAGAAACATAAATGCTATTTAAACATTTATTTAAATTAACACTGAACAGATATCAAGTAACATTTAGACACAAAGGCAAACAGAACAGTGTAACAAAGAACATTTATAATTTAAAAAGACAGCATGGTCACTAGTCAGGGGGCATTATCTGGGTGAAATGTAGGAGAGCTGCACCACTCAGTTGTACCACTCCTGATTCAGGACTGAACATTTTTATATTTAGCACTATAACATGAATCCACAGCTGAATACTATCATCATGACATTAAACTTGCCTATAATCATGTCTGCAAGGTTCAGGGCATCTTCTGGGAGCAGGTCAGCAGAGCTTGTAGTAGTTCCTCACTTCTCTCAGCAATG
The DNA here is from genome assembly GCF_019703515.2 of Myxocyprinus asiaticus. Lineage (NCBI taxonomy): Eukaryota > Metazoa > Chordata > Actinopteri > Cypriniformes > Catostomidae > Myxocyprinus > Myxocyprinus asiaticus. Next base: position 43,177,791 of record NC_059357.1, on the reverse strand, counting down.
CCATCTATGATCAGATCACTATCCAAGGCCATTAAAACATCTCTTTCAGGGACCATGAGCATGAAAGCATCTAGATGCTGTGAGAGAGAATTCCTGAGCCTACTATTGATGAATTTTAGAGTGGAGAAGCTCCGTTCGCAAGATAATTGGGTGACTGACAGTGTAAGAACTTGCAAGCAAGTCCCAAAATTTGGTATGCATTGGTCAATAGGCTGTAATGACTAAGAATATGGTAACAACACACTGGACAGTTCTTGCAAGATGAACAGCTCTTGTTCACTATCTCCACCTCATTGAACCTTCAGGCACATCCTCTGTTGTCCTTGTTGGGCCTCATGTATTCAGATAGAAGACAAAGGCAGGCCTAACAGTCAAAAACATTCCTCAAGCCCCCTCCTTCTAAGTTGTAAATTTTACTGATAAAAATCGCGCCAAAATCAAACAAAGGGAGTCCAAAACAGACTACAAATCCATGAAGCCTTGCTCACTAAAGGATCGAGCACTCAACTCCTATTGGATGAGGCACACAACAGAACGTCCCTCAAACATGACATCATCAGGACTTCAAATAATTCTGAAATGCTTCCAAAGTTGCTTCCCGTGACTTCGTTCACCGAATACGGACGTAGCTTTTTGCTGCTCTCCGGTGCAACCTCGTGGCTTAAGGAAGTAATGTCCGACTTGAAACTGTAGCCATACAATCTCCATCTCGCTGGACGAGTTGAGATTACTCTGTGTTCAACCGAACACTCTAACGGATCCGAAGGAGACCGCCGAGCAATTCGCATCTTCATCCGTTGGCCTACAGAAGTGAAGAGATTAAAGATTTCTCTTCCATCTTCAATCAAGTCGACATTTCTGAGTTCTCCGCCAGCCCGCCGAGAATCAACAGCCGTACCGGCCACCGACAATCAACAGCCGACAGCGCGAGGAAACGACCTCTCGTCATCACACGAGCCTCAAGGAACCGGGTCAAAGTTAAAGGACGGAGGAAAACACATTCTACCTGTGTCCTCATGCGATTCAAGTAAGAGGTTACGTCTGGGCAGAGATAGAATATTATAGCGTGTTATTCTTGTGTTTCAAGGTTTTTGCTTGTACAGTTTACGGACCGCCATGTCCGCTCATTATTAATACTCAGGGTATTAATTATCACAAATTTGTTTTGCTGTATTGTGGTCCAACCAAATTGGACTGTTGTGCATTTTCGCCATCGCGGGTGAGACAGCAACTGAGTTCATCCATTAAAGAGTCAAATAACAAGGGACTTTTACGAGCCCCGCTCGTAAAACCGCGTCTCTGGGTGATGAACACGGCTGCTTTATCTCCAGCTATCGCGAAATCAGCTTTCGGGCTGTCACTTAATCATCTCTCTCTCTCTCTCTCTCTCTCTCTCTCACTAACCACACTGACACACACACACACACACACACTGTCACACACACACCTTATGTGTTATAGGATTATTTTGATTTCCATATCTAATCATATCACTGTTTAGTTTGTAGTTGTAAGTCAGAAGTTTATTGACTGCATTGTATTAATTATTAATTGATATTACTGCATAAATAAACTTTTGTTTATATTACAAAGAGAAGTGTTTTGGTTTGTTTTGCATACGCCTGTGTCATGCTGAAGGGATGTCAGTGCTTGGATTCAAGCCTTCATTCATTGTTTTTTTCCCGAAAATCGATATTCTTCGGATGTCGATTTTCCTAAGAAAACAATCTAATATTGAGACTGTTTTAATATTCGGTTATTAGTCCCTGATTTCAGGGTGTTGCCCCGTCAATGTTAATCCTTATTAATATTCTGTTGATTTTTGATAATTGATAATTATCTTTGATTGAATTTGAATGATCAATAAGATAGTGTTAATTTTAATTAATGTTTCATTGACATTAACAATTAACGATTATCTTTGATAACTGTTGATTTAAAGGATTAAAAAAAGCTAACATTGATTCTCATCAATGTTCTATTGATTTTAATAATTAATAATTATCTTTGATAATTATTAATTATTGCTAATAACCAAACTTGCGCCTAAACGTAGCACACTACATTTACTGGAGCCCCATATGAGGTTTTAATGAGTTAGATATAATTCATTAATTTAAATATTGATTAGTAACTACAGAAATAATTATTAATTATTTCTGATAGTAACACTGATCTAAACAACCAGTAAAGCCCTACATCCTGGTAGTGTATTCATCAAATGTTGATCTTTTCAATCTAGGCCACTGTTCAGCCAGACTTGAGAGCTTACTTTGTAGCAAGAATTTGCTCAGTTCTTGAAATGCTGTCTGTGGAAGACCACTTTTGTTGGGCGTGATCTGGTCAAATTTTTTGTGGTTCAGAAGAGCCAAGTCAGCATACAAAGTGCCATTACTCAGATATCATCGATGGAGGCTCTCAATAACTGTATCCATAATGAAATTATAGACCTCAATCCTGTATGCACTCTCTGCATCAGTAAAGGTTTCATGTTCAGCCACCTCTCCAGGCATAGTTTTCTGCCTCTGTATTATTTTTGATGGCAAAGTGCCCTGAAGCTCCAGCTCTGTTTCTGCATCCTGCTCCATTGTCTTCCTGTTGGCCCACTGAACAAATGTATCTGCAGCTGCTTTGACTCTCAAAATCCCGTGCCATTCTTTTCAGCTGTTCCTCTGTGGAGAGAATCATACGATGGGCAGAGAGAATATCTATGCCACTTGTCTGCAGGTATTTAGACACTGGAGAGGTTACATCAAATATTCTCAGGAAGATCTGTGCTGTGAGGATAGTCTCATATTTCAGGAGACCTTCGATAAAGCCTTGTGCCTTGACCCGTGCATTTGTGTTTAAATTTGTCTGGTCTCTTATGGCTGAAAGGGTGAAGAGGAGATCAACATACATTGCAGTGTCTGGCTTACCAAAATATCCAAATACCTTCCTCAACGTGCTGTCTTTAGATCACCACCGTGTTTCTCCAATGGGGCGAGGCATCTGTGTTTCGGGTCATTGCTTTCCTTCTCCCAGATGTTCATCCTCTGGTATGATTCTCGAAGGAACACAGCATGATATTCAAAAGGGAAAAAAGTGATCCACTTGCCAACACACTCTCTGAAGTGTCTGCCAAAACCAGATTCAACACGTGAGCATAGCACCATACATGCACCTAATTGGAAGATTTTGCAGAAAGCAGGGCAGAGAAGCCCTTATACTGCCCCTGCATACTAGCGTCTCCATCAGTAGAGTTGCCGATGCATGTGTTCAAGTCTAGCTTCATCTTCTCCAGAACATCAGTCAACACCTGGACGAAGTGCTGCCCTGTGGATGCCTCACATTTCACTACTGCCACAAGCTTCTCTTGGATGTTGTCATTGACATATCTGACAATAACAGAACACTGGTTTTGTGTTGTAATGCCCTGCATTGTGTCGATCTGCACAGAAAACATGCCTGCTTTCTTAAGTTGACTGGCTATGGTGGTTTGCATTGTCTGATGAATGGTGGTAATAATGGTATTGATGGTAGTTTTGGACAACAACATGATGAGAGCACACTCTTGACACAGACATGTGGAGTGATTGGCTTTTCTGTATACAGTCAACAAGATGCTCATTCATACAAATGTCATATTTTCCCAACAGGATGATTATCTCTAAAAAAGTAGCCATGGTCAAGACTGCTGTCATCAAGGGTGTTCGCTGCTTCAGAATTAGTGCCTCTGTAACTCAGACCTCTTTTGCCTGTGACTTTAATAACGTCAATGATACGCTCTAGCACTTGCCTTCTCCTACAAACTTATTCTCTGTGAGCTGATCACTGACTCCCCATTAGTAAGCCCTCAGAAAATAAGCCTCAGCAAAACCTCTGTGAATTTTGCTTTTCTCATGCTCTTCTATTCATTGATGCATGTGCTTCCATTCCAGATATAAAGGGGCTGGTGTCTGTGGGCTTTGCAAATGCCATACAAATGAAGCAGAATAAAGCATTGCTGTCCTCACTGTATGACAACCACTTCTGTTGTTGCCATCTTTACAGCAGAAAATCTTCTGAACCAAAGCTTTGGTTGAATTTGGTAGGGGGTGGAACTTCAAAAATATCTCTAGGTTGTCTGATTTTGGTACCTTAAAGAGATAAAAGCTGGGTATGGCTTCCTGTCTCTGGATCAATCTGTCTTCCTGAATCTGAATGAATAATTAGTATAACAAATAAAATAAAAAAAATGTCTGGCATCACTGACATTTCTAGCTACATAACAGAAGGTAGGCTATAGTATTTATTTGTATGTTTACTTTACATAGGGGTAATTCACAATATAGGCCTATCTATGTGTTGGAACAGTGTTAGCTAGTCCTAGAATGGAAAAACGGGGTCAAATTGTATCATATTCATAAAATCTGCATTTGGGTCATGCATTCTAGGTAGGGTCTCTGCAGGTTTGAAAGAATGAAATGTAAGACTTTTTAAGACTATTTAAGGCCAAATAAAAGAAAAATGAACACCACTTTCGGACTGAAACAAATTGTTTAAAGACACATCAAATAATTAATTAGCTGGTCAATACAAAACCACAGAGGTTCATTAGTTGTCTGTTCTTGCCAGATACCTTAATTACTTTAACAGGTATGTTAAAAAGGTGACTGACACTAACAAACTACCTAACATCTCCTTTTGAGTTTTAATGACAAAAATATTCAAGTCATATAGGTTTGCAACAGCATGAAGGTGAGTGTATGATTAAATGATTTGCATTTTTGGGTGAACTACTACAAGTCAATAGCTACTCACCAGTTACATTAAAAATGGCCATTTGATGTTGATACAATGTGTTAAAAAATGTTAACAGATAATATCATGAAAGAGAACCTTGCTGCATAATCAGTTATGATGTATATTGAAAACAGATACTATACTATACAGTTTATTTAATATAGATAATAATATATTTTCATATTATGAATATTATTCATATTTATACAGTTATATTATTATTATTATTGTATATAATGACATATTAAAACTGACTAATTCACATGGTAGAGAAAATACCTGTAGCATATACATCAGATGGACCTCTAGAGAGATTAAAGGTGTGACAGGTGTTTAAGCTTTTCTCTTTACCCTGGCTGCAGGCAGCTGAATAATTCTGGTATCTTTACAATTATGTCTTTCTTTTCAAAGATGCTATATTATATGGGAGCACGAGAACCATGATGTGAAAGGCAGCAATAAGTAACTAGTTTACTAGTGCGAAGCCACGAGCTAAGGCTAGTACTGATTTCACATAAGCTTACCGGTTCAGTTTGATTGCAATGCTCCTCAATAGATAGGGAGGAGGAGAGATGTTGGTCATCATCAGCAGGCGCTGAATCATCACTAACACTGCTGCTGGGACCAGCCTCGCTGTCCTTGGCTGTCGAGCCGTCAGTGCCTGCGGACTGGAATTTGCCTTCACACCAAAAGCAAAATCTGTTAATTTAAAGCATCTCACAGCATCTGCCTCTAATGCCTTTAACGTTTTTTGCAAAGCTTTTCAGCTCCACATTTTTGTTTCTTCCCTTTTTCTTCTATGGAAAATTATTTGTTAAATTACTCCTGCAGCGCTGTTTGTATGTATTGAGAACAGATCAGTATTACTATCTGTGTGAATTAGATGGGAAAGGGGGTGTTTCAAGATACGCAATGGAGTGGACCAAACTAAAATATGAGATAGGGGAGGTCAGGTGAGAGTTGGGCAATAGATAATAGATTTTGAGGGAGACAAGACAAACAACACCCCTCAACCCGAATTTAAGAGAAGGTGGAGGGGTGATGTTTCACTGGCCACTTCTGCATGTCGTGGCCCCATTCGGCATATCACGGCACCATTTTGCGTCCCGCGTCAGTTTACCGTGACCACCTTCATCGCATCGCGGCCCGGTTTGGTGGCCGACCCACTGGGAAAAGTCCCGGTTCTCCCTATGGTCAGTCCGCCCCTGGGTCTTGGTCTCTCAGGCAAGTATTTAGGCAAGAAATTCACTGCAGCTATTATAGAGTCACTGCGGTTAATACAGGAGGTGCTCAGTCTTTGAAGTGACAATGAGGATTATCCAGTGGCCAAAGAAAATGCCAAGGGAGAGATTTGGGTAAATCCAGGCTGCAGTTTGCTCTTCATAAATGCTGGCAGAGATGAATCCAATAGACAACAGAGTGAAAAAGACTCTCTCAAACTCTACATAATGTAATTTGTAGTTGTTAAGAGCCAGTGCAGGGACAATTCCCCCTTGGTCAACCTCAGGGGTGCCACTACCCATTTGTGGTGGTACTGTATATGCAATATTGACAATGGTGCTCCGGGGTTGGGGGGGTGGTAGTGGGTTCTCCCTTGAATGCTCTTGCCTTCTGGCAGGGGTGGAGGTGGGGGGTATGGTCATTTCTATCATGACTTAATATACTAGACAAAATATTTCATCCAGTTGTCATCAACGTATGTGTCATGTGTGATCAGCTTTCATTCTGTGGCTGCACTGCCTGTAAGGTTTGTTGAGATGCTATGACTGCCCCATGCTGATGCCACTCGTTAAAACATGAAGTTACATGTAATTCAAGCTTAAATTGTTCTGATAGTAGGAAAATACATACTTTTATTATGGTATATATACACTAGGGGTGTAACGGTTCTCTGTAAAAAAATTAACCATACGGTTCACTACCCACGTCATTCAAGACTACTGTCTGGTAACATTTTCGATTTTCAGTCATTTACAAGAGCAACGGTAAAAAACTTTGAGAAAACAGTCACTGTTTGCAGATATTGCTCAATGCGAGTGCTGTAAACTCATGGTAATACATTGAATATTGTAGCCATTTACTACAACTATAGTGTGTGGTGTGCAGGTGAGCCCGAAACTGCACACACTCCATCCGTTTTAAAGCAGCCACTCTGTACTTATTCGGACATTTCAATGTGTTAGTGTGTAATGCTATAAAAATAACTGCATCTGTGCTTTCACGGCAGATTTGGCCGCAATGGTGGATGCTCACGCAAGGTACCGCGAGTGTACGTGACGCAATGTATGACGTCGCTAATGGCTCTAGTTACAGAGTGATTTATCTTGATATTAGAGAGAGTTTACTAATGTTGAGTCATTAATGTTCTTTAACAGTGATGCGCTCAGTTAATGTTTCACTGACTATTGCAAGGCTGTTGAGTTAAACAATAGAGTAAATACTTATAAGTGCCTTCAAACAGGTAAATGCTTATCAAATGCTTATCATCAGTAAATAATATTAATTTGTATCTTAATGTGTAACAGGGTTCAATGGAAAGGAGGAGGCAGGAACCAGATGAAGCATCAGAGTAATGTTTTTAATAAACTTAAACAAAAAGACACACAAATTTTAACACATACAGGGCAGCTGCCTGTAGCCCGGGCATGCGTAGTCATGGCCCCGCCCTCATCCTTGTCACATAATGTTAGAGAGTTTACGTTCGTATTTGGTAGAACAACATGATTATTTTCCCAATTTGCCTTTACATTATATGATACATGTATGCTCTTATGATATGCATTAGTGAATTGTGCATTGAGTGAATTGTCTAATGTGAGTTTATATGCATACAGTATTTTCACATGCATAGGAAGACATTACACTACCAGCAATACTTCAACGTGCTGTGAAACTGTGTTAAATGACATTGTATTTTATTGATCTCACATTGTTACAACAATAAAATATGTGCCACCAGAAACACAATCTCTCTTGTGTGTGTAACATAATCATGGCAAGCCAACCAGCCAGGAAAAGCTGCTGAGTGGATGACAAAATAATGTACATCAAGACTGAGATCAATTAAAATTAAAGAAATGGAGCAACTTCAGGACTGTGTGAGCTCAAATCTCCTGATATTACAGAAACCTGAGTTCATCAAAGTGTGTCTCTATCCGAAGTGCAGTGAAGCAGCTGGTGAGGGATTCCAAGGCAAGCCAAAGCGAATGGTAGAGAAAACATTAGAGGAAATTGAGTATGGTGAAGACGCAGAACAGTATTCAAAATGTCTCAATGATCTTCTGTGTTTTATGGAGTCAATTAACAAGCCCACAGAGCCAGAGAACCCACCTACAGCACTTGATGTAATAGAGAAGCTAAAAAGAGAGTACGCAGAGCTGCAACAGATGCAATCTGAAGGAACAGATTGGGGTGCTGGAGGAAAGACTTAGGGCAGATTGGGGAAGCAAATCAAAAAGACAAACTGTCATATACCAGTCTGACCAACCAAATTGAATTAGGATTAAAAAAGGTTTACTCAGAAGCCGAAATAATTAAAGCAGTCATTAGGGCCGTGAGTCCAGGCCTCCACCTAAGAGAGTTGCTAGAGATAAAGATAGACTTCTTTAGCGATGAGACAGAGGCCTGAGAACTGGCAACAGAGACATTGGGGAAAGAGGGTTTCACTTCCAGGGACAAAAAGAAGCAGGGACAATGTAAAGAGACTGACACTGACACCACCAAAGCCATTGAGGACCTCGGAGTAAATGTCATGGAGATGACAAAGATTTTCTGTGAGACAATGGAAGCAAAAAGGTCACACTCTCACCAAACTGTGACATGACTACGAACAGAAAGGAGGTCCAAGGCATGTAGATCATGTCTGGAAGCACAGAGAGGTGATGAATGCAGGCACTGTTACCATTGTGGGCAAGATGAACATCTCTTTTGGGGCTGCAGACAGAGATGAAAAACACAGAAAAACAGGATGGGACTGCTAAGCTGAGACCCCCAGTAGTCCACTCTTTCTCCAGGTCCCATCTGAGTCCAGCAATGCTGCAGGCATCCAAACCTTCACAATCCGAACACAGTAGTAATGAAAAGGATTTTCAGTCTATCATGCATACAGCGAAGACAACCCCCACCAAGGACACACCTGTAAGTTATCTGCCCCCTCCTTTCCAAACTAAGCTTCTCAACCTCATTGGAAAAAGATGCCTAGTTAACTGCCAGCTTGCTAATGTCACTCTTGAGGCCTTATGGGACACAGGGGCTCAAGCATGTATTATAAATGCTGACTGAAGGAAACAACACCTACCTCACAACACCGTCAGACCAATTGAGGAGCTCTTGGAGCCTGGGACATTGACAGGACTGGCTGCAAACCAGACAGAGGTTCCTTTTGATGGCTGGGGAGAGGTGAGATTTCGACTAGACAATGATGTCTACCCAGAAGGAACCCTGCAAGTACCCATATTGGTGACAGTCAACCCCAATGTGGCTGAAAACCCTATTATTGGCTTCAATATTATTGAGGAGGTGATCAACAAATGGAAGAAACAGAGACTGAAGCCCAACTCGGTCCAGAGGGTAAGTCAGGCCTTCTCTGTACCAATAAACTGATGAAGATTGCAGATTCAAATGTGACTGTTGGAACTGTTTGAGCCAGCAAGCAAAAAGTACAACTCGCAGCAGAGCAGATAACAACCATCTATGCACACGCACACATTGGGGCACAGTTTTCAGAGCAAAGCCTGTTGTTCACCCCCTGTGAGCCGTTACCACTTCCAGAAGGGTTAGTAGTCCAGGAAGGTCTAATTAGAGTTAATGCGGGGAGGAAAGCCTATGTGCCAGTTGCCAGTGCTAACACAACCAAGCATCAACTCATATTGAGCCCACATCTCATTGGACCATCTCCAAATGATAAAGACAGCTTACCCAGCAACCTCAGAGCCCCTTTTAAAAGATTAAACACAGATGGAGCATGTGATCCAACAACTCCCACACACCATGCAAATATATGAGGTGAGTGTCATCACAAGTAATTCTAAGAGTCTAAGCCAATGGGACCCTCCTATAAAGCTTGAAAACCTATGTGAGACACTACAGCAAATAGTCAGAAAAGTATTAAGAGAAGAATGTAATGCCTTTGCCTTTGATAGTAGTGATGTTAGAAGTATTCCCTCTATCAATATGCACATTACATTGCATGACAAGACACCTGTACAGAAGACTTATATGTCTGTGCCAAAGCCACTCTTACAGGATGTGAAAGAATATCTCCAAGACCTGTTGAACTGAAGATGGATCAGTAAGTCAAGGTCACCTTACTCCTTGTCAATTGTGTGTGTGAGGAAGAAAGACGGGAGCCTGAGACTCTGCTGTGATTACTGTGAACTGAATTGCAAGTCAGTACCTGACAGGCACCCCATCCCCAGGATTCAAGATGTGCTGGATTCCCTTACTGGCAACTCCTGGTTTTCGGTCTTAGACCAATTAAAAGCCTATCACCAGGGATTTCTTGATGCTGAAAGCCGAACCTTGACAGCCTTTATTGCACCCTGGGGGCTGTATGAGTGGAACAGGATTTCGTCCATGCTCAGCTCGGCCCCAGCTGAATATCAGAGGAACATGAAATCCTGTATCGAAGGCCTGCATGATGTCATCTGTCAGCCATACCTGGATGATAACCTCATCCACAGTGCCTCTTTTGATGATCATGTGAGTCATATTCACACAGTCCTCCAAAGATATCAGAAACATGGAGTCAATCTCAGCTCACACAAATGTGAGATGTTCCAAAGGAAAGTGTGTTTCTTGGGACGGATGGTATCAGAGAAGGGGTATTCCATGGATCCTTCTGAAATAGTCCATTTCCAGGCCCTAAAGCTCAGAAAACCAGGCACACCCTCTAAACAATGTGAAAAGCTCACCACTCTGAATCCTGAGGAAGAGCCATTTAAACCATAAATGAGGACTTACCTGAACACCTACCTGATCTGGGAGAAGAAGAGGATCCAGAGGCCATTGGAGCTGAAAAGGAGAATGTTCTGCAGGACGACAATGTTTCCAAAGAGGAGGATCAAGATTATGTGAGTGAATTGGAGGTGCCTAAGCTGCCACCTTACCCTCAAAGACAGAGACACCAGCCAAAGATGCTGACGTATGATGAATTGGGGAGAACCTACCATGGTACAGAGGAACCCAGCTCTGAAAGAGATCAACCTCCAACTTACCTGTCAGAACCTGTGGAGACTGTGGTCTTTAACAGACAACAAAACAGAGAATCAGTGACTGCAAGAATTTTTTTTGAAAAAAGAACAAAAGAGAAAAAGAAAAAATGATGTATAAAGAACAAAAGAGGGGGAAAAATGATCAAAAAAGAGCAAAAGAAAAAAGTGAAAAAATAATTGGAAAAAGAACAAAACAGAGGAAAAAGAGAAAGTGAAATGGGTACATACCTGTGACCTGTAAAGTAAACAGAAAAACCCCCCAGGAAAATTAGGTACCAAGACTGTCGAATAAGAGGCTGTTAATCTTGGAGTCTGGTACATGGTCAGACCCATCATTGTCAGAAAATGTTAACACAAGCAACTGACTCTAGAGAACTAGCCATGGCAATAAGGGGATGGACAGATTTTATGCACAGAGTTGAAGCCTAATGAAAATCGTACCTTTTATTTTTTAACACTAAACAGGTCAGCCCCGGGAACAACTGTTCTTAAGTTGTGGGATAATGTCCAAGGGCATTTTAAAAAGTGGGGGAGGGTGTAGTGGTATAGATTTGTATAGCCCTCATGTATTGTTTTTTTTTTTATTAGTATACTGTAACAAGGTTGACATGGGAAAGGAAGAGGCAGGAACCGGCTGAACCATCAAAATAATGGTTTAATGAAAACTTAAACAAAAAGACACAGAACACAAACGCACACACTGCAGCTGCGTGTGGCTCTCCCCGCCCTCCTCCTCGTCACATATACATATACTCTCTATGAGTTAAGCTTCACATCACCACTACCTGTGTATACTGGTGTGTGATGCTAGGTGGCGATACTGAGCTTACATTCACAGGAAGAAGTTACACTGCCAGTAATACTTCAACATGCTGTGAAACTGTGTTAACCCACGTTATGTTTTATTGATTTCACAGGTAAGCTTGGTGATGTGACAACACAGACCATGTTTTTTGTTTGTTCAATGTGTTAATGTGTTAATGGTATAAAAATAACCGTATCAGCGCTTTCACGGCAGACCGCAATTGCTGATGCGAGGTACCAGGAGTGTGCGTGATGTGATGTATGATGTTGCCAATGGCTCTAGTTACAGAGCAATTTATCTTATGCTAAATAGATATCTTATAGATATTAGAGAGAGTTTACTAATGTTGAGTCATTAATACCTTAATGTTCTTTAACAGTGTGCACACAGTTAATATTTCACTGACTATTGCTAGGAAAATTGTGGCCAGTTCAATAATTGTTCATTAATGCAGTTCAATTATAGTATACTGTAGTACACTGTAACAAGGTTGACATGGGACAGGAGGAGGTGGGAACCGGCTGAACCGTCAAAATAATGGTTTAATGAAAACTTAAACAAAAAGACACAGAACACAAATGCTGTTCTGTGTCTTCTTATTTTGTGTATACTTTGAGATCAGCTCCAAGATGGCGCCGAGTATGGCTGCTGCGCTGCGAGCTCCGACCCAATATTGCAGTTTTTTGTTTATTTTGTCTACAATTCTTGTTTTGTTTTTTTGGGGGTTTTTTTTTGTTTGTTTTGTCTTGGATGTTGTCTGCCTTATTGTCTATGATAGCAAACACTTTTGGACATTGGTTCTGCAATAGCACACCGAAAACAGGACTTTAAATACTTCAATGCTGACCCGCTGTTTACAAACACGACAGCGGAGCCCTTTGTCTGGGCAGCCTGGCCACGGAGATGCAGCCAGAAAAGGGGAAGGAGAGCCGGCATTCTCGTCAGACTAAGACAAATCGACCCCCGCTACCCAGCATTCTACTGGCAAATGTTCAGTCTCTAGACAGAAAGCTCAGTGAGCTGAGAGCGTGGATCTCTTTCAAACTTGGATGTCTGCGGAGATTCCAGACTTGAACCCTTGGGGTTCTCAGTGCACTGAGCAGACAGAGTGAAAGACCTCTCGGGTAAAAGCAGAGGTGGTGGTATATGTTTTATGATCAACAAATCCGGGTGTGATCAGAGGAATGTACATTCTATCAAGTCTTTCTGCTCTCCTGATCTGGAATTTCTCATGCTTCTGTGTCGGCAATTCTGGCTACCGAGGAAATTCACAGCGGTCATTATCACAGCTGTGTACATCCCCCACAAGCAGACACAGACCGGGCATTCAAGGAACTGTATGGGAGTATAAGCAAGCAAAAACCCACACACCCTGAGGCCGCATTCATTGTGACCGGGAACTTTAACAAAGCCAACTTCAAGTCAATAGCACTGAAATACTACCAACACATCAGTTTCAACACATGAGGGGACCGGGTTTTGGACCATTGCTACTCTCCCTTTTGGGATGGCTACAAATCCCTCCCCCGCCCACCATTTGGCAAATTGGACCACTCTTCCATTCTGCTTCTGCCTGCTTACAGGCAGAAACTGAAACAGGAAGCACCCGCCCTCAGAACAATACAGTGCTGGTTGGACCAGTCAGATTCTATGCTACAGGACTGTTTTGATCATGCAGACTGGGAGATGTTCCGGTCAGCCTCTGATGACAACATTGAGGTCTACACTGATACCGTAATGTGTTTCATCAGGAAGTGCATAGATGATGTAGTGCCGATCAAAATAATATGGATCTACCCTAACCAGATACCATGGATTAACCTGTTACCTGGCACCCCACTTTGGTGAGGAATGGGGTAAATGACATACCCAAAATAAAAGGTCCCTCTGACTACACACATAATCAAGTATCTTTAGAAAGCTAACACTTGAGACTTTACTATGAAATCTTCAAAGTTACACAATCTGTTACTAACACAGAGATAAAGAAGTGCAAACACAAAAGAAAAAAAGAAGAATATCATATTTCACACTTATTATGAAATACACAATGCTGTGAGATAGACACATAAAAACATAACAGGCTAAAGCCCTAAGTCTTACCAAACTATGTTTCAGATTTGAAGGTGATAGTAGCAAAAATGAGCTTTCTGTAAGCCTTTATCTAAGTGCTTGTCTGGGTGCCTTTCGGAAAGGCCAGCGTTGTGAAGGAAACTGAGCGCACGCGTTTGAATCTTCCAATAAGAAGTGTTCTCACTTATGAAATGATGCTATAATTTATGCAAACTATCAACACCCACATATTGGCATATTCGTAATTTCATTGGTTACATGTCTTCATAAATTACAACCCTCTAGAGTGCTATTGGTAGATTTTTTTTAACCAAACAAATTTGCCTATGCATGAACAGATGTCATCAGAAACAGCTGTTCTCATGCGCTATTTTCTAAGGGTATGTTTACACGACAATGATGTACTAAAAACGGAAAGGTTTTCCTTTGTGTTTTTGAAAAGTTTCGCGTACAGACGACAACATTATCAAAATGATCCCCGTTCACACGGATCCGTGAAAACTACTAAAAATGCTGTATTATGCATGCCAGGCCAGTAGTTGGCGATGTCACTTTGTAAAGAAACCTGTGCACATAAGTATTCTTCCACAAAGCGGTGAATACAAACAATGAAGATCTACACTTTGCTGGAGAAGCATCAATAAACTCAAAATCTTGAGCAGCTCAAACACAGTCCTGTAGTCCGCCATTGTAGTTTTGTATGTCTCGCGCGTTGTTTTGAAGTACTCGCGCGCATGCCTATAGACTGAACACGTAATACGCGTGCGCATGATGTCATCGTTTTCACAAATTCGCGTTTTTGTGTGTTTACATGGAGACGATAAGGGCATCGTTTTCAAAAACTTGCACTTTGAAACCCTTTTCAAAAGTTTGCATTTTCAGGCCCCAAAACGCCGTTGTCATGTAAATGAACAGACAAAACCATAAAAAGTTTTCAGTTTTTAGTTGAAAACGTTGTTGTGTAAATGGCCCCTAAAACTATGAAGCCAGTTTTATTCAGAAAATGATACTTCTGTTCCAGACACTCTACTTAACGCATTTATATGGTTTGTTTTATCGAAGGGCAGGTTAGATGCGAATAGGTTGTCGAATAAAAAGGATGATGTCATCGTTTTAACCGAATTTCATGATGTAAACAATCGAAGTTCTATGGATTTTTATACAAGTTTGCATGTTTTTTGGCAAAGATTTACTATGGATGTCGTGTAATGGACTACTGCAGTAAAATCAGATGGATGTCATCATTGCTGGATCAAAATCTACATTGCCATAACAAAAACAAGGTAAGGACTTCCTGCTTTGTTGTTGTGTTGTTTATTGTGCACTCTTTACACAAAATAAGAAATCATCAGCTGAAAGTAATTTATATTGATCAATGCTTTCATTGGAAGGAATCTGCAGCCTTAGATCTTTTAAATGGTGTATTGGTTGACCAGATTACTTGATAAAGCGATACTGTACACGTGCTGATTATAAACAATTGAAAACAAAGGCCGTCCATGGTCTTGGGGAAAAAACTAGCGATGTTCTTGTGGCACTTAATGCGCGGACCTCCGCTTTTCATTTCTGGAATGCGGAGGAGCATAAACAAGCCAGTTATGAACTATCAGAGCAGCCAAACGCCAGTACAGGGACAAGATTGAAGGAAAGTTCAACACCACCAACTCTAGAAGCATGTGGCAGGGAATTAATATCATCACGGACTTCAAAGGAATAAAAACTCCGCTGTGAACACCGCTGCCTCTCTCCTGCATGAGCTTAATACCTTTTATGCTTGTTTCGAGGGAAATAACACCGCCCTCGTGTAGAGAGCTCTCGCAGCCGAAGCTACAGAGGTTATTTCACTTTCTGTCTCTGTAGCAGATATAACCCGATCCTTCCGAAGGGAGAATATCTGTAAAGCAGGTCCAGACGGCATTCCGGGCCATGTCATCAGGGCATGAGCGAATGAACTGGCTGGTGTTTTTACAGATATTTTCAACCTTTCCCTCTCCTTGTCTGTGGTACCCACATGCTTTAAAACGTCCATCATTGTGCCTATACCAAAGCAATCCAAAATCACTTGCTTAAATGTCTGGCGTCCTGTTGCTCTGACCCCTATCATCAGCAAATGCTTTGAGTGACTAATCAGAGATTACATCTGCTCTGTGCTGCCTGCCTCAGTGGACTCACTGCAGTTTGCATACCGCAACAACCGCTCCACTGATGATGCCATTGCATCTACACTGCACACTCTCTCCCACCTGGAAAAAAGGAACACATATGTGAGAATGCTGTTTGTAGACTACATCTCAGCATTCAACACCATAGTGCCCTCCAAGCTTGATGTGAAACTCCGGGCTCTGGGCTTAAACAGCTCACTGTGCAGCTGGATCCTGGACTTCCTGTCAAGCAGATGCCAGGTGGTCAGAATGGGCAGCAACATCTCTAAAAATCAACACTGGAGCCCAGCAGTGCTGTGTTCGCAGCCCACTCCTGTATTCCCTGTACACACATGACTGTGTACACAGCTCCAATGCCATCAAGTTTGCTGATGATACGACGGTGGTAGGTCTGATCACTGACAATGATAAAACAGCCTACAGAGAGGAGGTGCACACTCTGACATGCTGGCGTCAGGAGCACAACCTCTCCCTCAACGTCAGTAAGACCAAGGAGCTTGTGGTGGACTTCAGGAGAAAAGACAGAGAACACAGCCCCATCACCATCAATGGAGCACAGGTGGAGAGAGTCAGCAGCTTCAAGTTCCTTGATGTCCACATCACTGAGGAACTCACATGGTCCGTCCACACCGAGGCCGTTGTGAAGAAGACTCACCAGCGCCTCTTCTTCCTGAGACAGCTGAGGAAGTTTGGAATGAAACACCACATCCTCACATGGTTCTACACCAGCACTGTAGAGAGCATCCTGACTGGCTGCATCACTGCCTGGTATGGCAACAGCACCGCCCTCAACCGCAAAGCCCTGCAAAGGGTGGTGCAAACTGCCAGACACATCATCAGAGGTGAGCTTCCCTCCCTCCAGGACATCTATACCAGGCGGTGTGTGAAAAAAGTTCGGAGGATCATCAGAGACTCCAGCCACCCGAGCCATGGGCTGCTCTCACTGCTACCATCGGGCAGGTGGTCTCGCAGCATCAGAACCTGCACAAGCCGACTTCATGACAGCTTCTTCCCCCAAGCAATCAGACTTTTGAACTCTTGATTGCTCATGATACATATATCAGCACTGCACATTATTAGCCTCAGACTGGACCCACATTTTATACTTCACTTAATAACACACTGGCAAATGTAAGCACAGCGTAGTTATAGTGGGAAACTAGCAGCTGTACATCATTGCACCATTAGCTAGGTAACTCCTAGCCAATCACATGTAAACCATTGCTTTATAAGTTTGCTCACAATCTATCACATTGCTGTTTCAGTGTGCTAACACGGCAACCTCCACCACCCCACCACCCCACCACCACCAGTCGAGTCCCGTCCTGCATGGGGGTAGGCTCCTCACCCCTGCCTCCTATCACTGACAGGATATGACGGTTCGGAGTACAACTTCTTCGGACCGCCAGACGGGGCTTACGCCAAAGAGAGACATTACATTTCTGTTTTATATTCATCAAATAAATGTCATCTTAAATTTCACTCAGGTCTGCGAGTCTTCCTGATAGAACTGACAATCAATGACAGCTGAATGTCAACACAACACTTCATATTTATTTCCACTGACTACATGGGTGGGTGGGGGGGTACATTGTATTTTTATTGTATACAGTCTTCTTATTTTGTGTATATTGTATATTATTTTTATTGTATACAGTCTTCGTATTTTGTGTATATTGTATGTTATTAGGTGCATATTGTATATTGTGTTGTGTAACAAGATGTGTAAACTGTGTTATGTGTAAATCAGATGTTTACTGTAATTGTCATATTGCTATGTTGCTTGGAACCACACCCAAGACTTTCACCCACTGTTGCACTTGTATATATGGTTGAGTGACAATAAAGGGATTTGGTTTGATCTGATTATAAAACAAAACACATTCCAGATTAACTTTTTTTCTCATTCATGTATTTCCAAATATTTTGGCTATTAAGTTTAAATACAAAACTAATGTATTGCAATGACACAGAGTAGGAGATAACAGTATTAGGGTTTAACATATCCAGGGGCATAGGCCCCTATTGCTTTTGTAGCTTTTCTTCTTCTATTTATTCTTCTGCAGCCCGTAGAACTGTATGTAGGCAAGTGCTGAAATTTGGCACACGGATAGAGGTGGATATGATTAGCCTCCTTAGCAAATGTGGGACTCTTGGACGAACTTTTTAGCACCACCATTACTTCAAAAATTCACTTTTCTTTTGCACATATCTTTTGAACTATGTGGCATAGAAACACATATTTTGTTTTATTACTCTCCTCCTGATGATTCAAATGGACCTCTTAAATTAAAACTCTGCCCATTACAGTGACTGCCATCTTAGATCATGAAATTTACAGTTTAAACATTTCACGTCATTCAAACTTTGTCCAATTAACCCAGACAATGGCTTACGATGATCTCCAGACCGAGCCGCACAGAACTGACAAAACTGCATTTTTATTATTCGCAATTGTTGGAAAGTTATGCTAACGCAAAATTAAAGATGTTGACGTAAAATTGGATGTGAGGCTATATCTTGGCAGTGCTTTTTCCCATCAAAACAAAACTTGGTATGCTTCATAAGGACCATGATCTGAGGGTACAAAGTCTGATGACAGTGCCACCTATGTGTCTAGAAAGGTTAAAAGTGGCTATGTATACACGTAATTTTGAACTGTTTGTCCTGAAATTAAAGAGGGTTGTGTCTATATATTAGAGGTCTGCAGCCCAACCCGAGCCCGATGGGACCCAATAACCCGACGGGTTTCGGGCCAGGTTCAGATCAGTTTTTCCGTTCTGTTCCACATCAGCTAAAAATCACCTCAAGCTCATCTAATGCTTGTATGAAAAAATACTTTATTGTATTTCATGTATTCATGTTTAATATCATTCAAAATTTATCAGTGTGACTGCTACTTTGGTCTTATCTCCACAGCAGTCGAATATTTCGACTGCACAATATCAATATAGCACATTGATCAGTGGAATTTCCTGTAACCAGAAATCCCCGTAGTGAATTCATCTTTGAGCATTAGATGTTTTGTATTGATTATTTCTGAATTGATTAATTATATAATTGGCATAATGCATATTTATACGAGTAATACATTGTTAAACTTGATTCTATTCAGACTTATTCTGAAATTATTGGCTTTGGTAGATCAGGTTAAATTCATGTTACCGCAAATCTGCGATCAGGGTTAGTACATACTAAGACCCAGTATTTGATGGAGCATGAAGCATATCAACTGGGATCTTAGCTTTTTGATTAACCATTTGGCTTTAGTTAAGAGTAATAGACTGTAAAGGCTAAAAGAAAATACTATTTGGGACAATTTAATTTTGATCAACCTGACCAAATATTATTAGTCATGATCCCTGTTAAATGCTAATATTATTCTAGTCAAGTGTAATAGGAAACTATAGAACTAAACAAAACTACTATTTGGGTAATGGTATGTTGGTCGGCCTTATCCTGATAGTATTAGTCATTCACCTCTGCCTAGAGCTAATATTACATTAGCTCAGTGTATACAGATCTATAGAACTAAGCAACCCTAATATTTAGAAATAGATAAGCTGTGGTAGTAATCATTCTGAATTGTATTAGTCCTTTTCTTCTGAATAAAACTGAAGAGTTTGTGATCGTGGGATCCGTGTACACAGCTGGCATGTGACCCTAAGCGGCAGGATTCAGAATGAACGAGTTCAATTTAAAAGTAAGAAATGACTAGAATAATCAAGTATTTAAACCTAGATAAGATCTCAAATAATGATCAATAATACTTGGAATCTCAACCTAAGGCCGAGGTCTAATACAATTGGAGTCATATCAAATTCTTAATGGAGTCAGATTTGGGTCTTATCTAAAATCAAATAGTTTAAGATGTAAAACCACATGCGCACAAAAAGACAAACGCACAGATACCTTCCCCATTCCCTGGATACCGCCATTGGGCCAGCAAGGTAGGTTTTTTACACAGCAATGGATAGTTTTAAAAATTCTGTTGACAATTTGAGTCTTTACATTGTGCATACTTCTACTTAGGCTGAATTACATTGCAAAGTTCCTGCTAAAATCCAAAACTTCTTTTTTCTATCAACAACATTTTTTCAGTTATTTGTCCCGTACTTGGCTGGTAGAAAGTTGGCAAACCTAGCTATAATGCAATCTCATGCATGAGGCAGCACAGTGATTGGATGGAAGTGTTCCTCCTCATGAATAATGTGAAGATTTGCTCAGAATCTAACATTGTACACATACTCTCAAACCAATCACATCTCAGAATTTACGCATATACTTCACATTTTGATGACATTACTTCGACCTTGGTTTTTAAACAAAAACCTGAAAAATAAACCACTTTCCTCTTAGTATCAAATATAATGAATGCTATCATTGTTTTCAGTGAGATGCAATATATATATATATATATATATATATATATATATATATATATATATAATATAATATATTATATATAATATAAGGTGATTGGCTCTTTTACCTGTAAGGCAGGACTTACCTTTTACACTTGCCATAAATGGTGTTCAAATTTTTCCCATTCTTTTTAATACAAGTGCTTCATTTCAGGCTAAATAGTCTCTTCTTTATCTCACTTTATATCATTCCATCCAGTTAGATAAAATTAAATAAATCGATATGAAAATGTCCACATTCCTAAAGACAGTTAAAAATATCTTCACAAAAATATAACTTCAAAGTTTAATCCCACATGTAAACTAACTCGTGATCCCTCACTGAGCAGTGGCTTACTTTCCACCATGTTAGGTTCGACTCTTTTAGGTTTTTCAATAATGAAAAACCATTGTGTACATGATAAAGTTATAATTAATAAAGTTTAAGTGCATGTGCTTGATCAGAGAAATCGACATGCTGCTTCCAGTGTTCATGTTCCCTGAAATCGACCCCATTCTGCCGAATGACAGACAAGTGACATCTACCATGAGACATTTTTGCATCTATTTTAATATGTTCACTTTTTCCTGTGGTTCTACTAATAGCTTGTTGCGCGACAGATCTTTGAGACATGGTTTCTGGTCCTGTGGGATCCAGCAAAAAAATCACGGTTACATAACCAGTGCTTGTCAACCTTGTTCCTGAAGGCCTCCAAACACTGCACATTTTGGATGTCTCGCTTTTCTGACACACCCAATTCAGGTCTTGGAGTCTTCACAAATGAGCTGATGAGTTGAAACTGGTGTTTAATTAGGGAGATATCCAAAATATGTTCTGTTGGTGGGGCCTCCAGGAACAGTGTTGAGAACCACTGACAAACAATGGTGAGTGCAATTTGGATGTTGCATTTTCGCTCTGAAATAAATTTTACTCCACTGACGGTTAGGTTTAGGGTTGGGGATTGGTTAAGGGAGGAGAGTTAGTATAATATGCATTTCAGTTGACTCTATTACATAATTTACAACTTAAATACAACTCATTTTTGATGCCACCTTGTGGACATTTCACCTCCACAATGCTTCCAGCTTCGGCCACTGGGGGCAGTGGTTTGAATTTCGGTAAGCACAGACCAATTTTAGCAAGAGAACTTTCAACTTCCTGTTGCCGAATTCACAGTGCAATCAGTCTGTACTGAAAGTCTGGTATACCCTTTTTTAGAAATCCGGAGCCCGAAACACCTCTGGTCTTTGAAAAAAGACCAATGAAATTTGCATACCACTCCCCCGAACATACGGGTATAAAAGGAGCTTGTATGCAACCACTCATTCAGATTTTCTCTTCAGAGCCGAACGGTCGATGTTCACTGAGCTGAATTACCACGGCTGTTCATTCACCTCTGCTGGATCTGACGACGCATTTCAGCGGCTTCTCCCCCCCTCTGCACTGGTGCACTGCAGAGAATGCCCCTGGGCGCTTCGGCAGAAATAAAAGAGTATATTCTAAATAAAGCGTATATTTCTCTAAAAGAGCGGCACACACGGATCGTCTTTTTAAAGACGCGTCTTTTTAAAGATGCCTCTCCGTTTGTGTGTTATTCCTGGTTGCGGTCATTATCTCTTGCCTTCTGATGGTCATGATCGATGTCTTTCGTGTCTGGGTGCTACCCACATGGAGACAGCGTTCGTGGATGGATCATGTACTCATTGCGAGAACATGATCATGGCAACATTGCGGTCGCGGCTTGCCTTCGTTAGAAAGCATGCCACCCCAGCGGCTCCCCGCCTCGGTACTTCTACCTATGGGTATGAGGCCAGCGCAGCTAGCACTGGGGGCGATTTGGGGACCCCAATGGGACCACCTCCGCCGGGTATCCCCCCGCGGACCTCCCATTCCCCAGCACACTCATCTGCCCCAATCGGGCTTCCGGATGAGTTCGTCAGCTCGTCTCATAGTGAGTTCGACCTCTTGTTCAGAGCCCGCGAAGGTGATGAGCTCTCGAGCGCAGCATCGGAGAGTGGGCTCATCCAGTCGGACGCAGAAGCCTCAGCTGGGCTCCCCCCTTCAGGTACAGTTGCCCAGTCACAGGCTGATGCGGAGATGACGGACATGCTTTCCCGGGCAGCCACGAGCGTCGGGCTAGAGTGGAACCCTCCACTCTCCCCTGAACCCTTGCAGCTCGCTCACAGCCATGCCCCGCCCCAGTTCCTTTCTTCCCGGAAGTGCACGAGGAGCTTACAAGGTCATGGGAGGCACCTTTTACTGCCCGATCCCGATCTTTCAGCTCCCCTGCCCTCACTACCCTTGATGGTGGGGTGGCCAGGGGCTATTTGGCGATCCCCCCAGTGGATAAGGCGCTCGCGATGCACCTATACCCACAAAGCGCTGCCACCTGGTGCTCCAAAGCTCCCGTCCAAGGCCTGTAGGTTTACATCGTCCCTGACGGCCAAAGCCTATGGTGCCACTGAACAAGCCGCCTCCGCCCTACACGCCATGGCTGTCCTGCAAGTCCACAAAGCCAAGGCGCTAAAGGAACTGCACGAGGGTAGTTCCGCACCAGGATTGATGCAGGAGCTGCGCTCGGCGACTGACCTCGCTCTCCGGGCGACGAAGGTCACGGCACGGTCTCTCGGGCGGGCAATGTCCACCTTGATGGTCCTAGAGCACCACCTTTGGCTCAACCTGGTCGAGGTGGGAGAGGCCGACAAAGCACGGTTCCTTGGCACCCCCATTTCCCAGGTTGGCCTGTTCGGCAACACCGTCGAGGACTTTGCTCAGCAGTTCTCGGTGGTGAAGCAGCAGACGGAGGCTATCCGGCACATCCTGCCCCGGCGCAGCTCAAGATCCAGCACCCCGTCTGCTCATCGCCAAGGTGTCCCCCTACGGTGACTGCACTGGCTCCGCTGCAGCCCGCCCCTGTGTCCCGGCCACGGCGTTGGGCCCACCGCAGGAAGCAGATGCCACCCGTCTCACGGCCGGCCACCAAGAACCTGCGAAAGGCTTCAAAGCACCCCTGAGATGGGCGACCCTGGGACGACGAAACCCGATGCTCTGGAGCTGGTAAGCGGACCACTCCATCCCCCGGTGGAGGGCCGGGAAGAGAATCTTTTGTTACCTTTTCATTTAATTTTGCCATATGCCCAAATGGCTGCGGTACCCAAGAGTTCAGCAAACGAGCGGTTTCCTTGTTCCCTGGGTCACATACTCGGTGCGCACAGCCGTCATCACGACCACCATCAACCATTCTATTTTGGCAGGTTTGGCGCTCCAAATCCGCCCCAATGTGACTGTCTCCACGGGTCACGAGGACAAGCCTCTTCCTCCCCCCCATCCCAGGCTGTTCCGGGGGTGGTCACAAGGAGCCAGGTAAGTGCCTCAATGTCTCTGAACTCTGAACCTTAGGCTCTGCCCCGCCGCGAGGCCCCACCCTCCAGTACGTCCAACGAGATTGTCCCCTTGGTCCCCCTCGTCCGGAGCTTGGACGCGTGGTTTGCGCTTTCCAACCTGTCGTGATGGCTGGTCCGGACCGTCCGACTCGGCTACGTGACTCAGTTCGCCAGGCATCCGCCCAGGTTCAGCGGCATCCACTTCACCTCGGTGAAGGGTGAGAACGCCGCTACCTTGCACGCAGAAATCGCTACCCTCCTACGGAAGTGTGCGATAGAGCCTGTCCCTCCGGTCGAGATGAAGAAGGGGTTTTTCAGCCCCTACTTCATTGTACCGAAGAAAGGCGGTGGGTTGCGGCCAATCCTGGACTTGCCAGTACTGAACCGGGCTTTACACAGACTCCCGTTCAAGATGCTGACGCAAAAATGCATTCTAGCGAGCGTCCGGCATCAAGATTGGTTCGCAGCGGTAGACCTGAAGGACGCGTACTTCCACGTCTCGATTCTACCTCAACACAGACCCTTCCTGCGGTTTGCATTTGAGGGTCGGGCGTATCAGAACAAGGTCCTCCCTTTCGGCCTGTCCTTGTCCCCTCGCGACCTTCGCAGAGGCAGCCCTTGCCCTGTTAAGGGAAGTAGGCATTCGCATCCTCAACTATCTCGACGATTGGCTAATCCTAGCTCACTCTTGGGATGTGTTGTGTGCACACAGGGACCTGGTGCTCTCAAACCTCAGCTGACTAGGGCTTCGGGCCAACTGGGGAAAGAGCAAGCTCCTCCCGGTTCAGAACATCTCTTTTCTCGGCTTGGAGTTAGACTCAGTCTCGATGACGGCGCGCCTCATGAATGAGTGCGCACAGTTGGTGCTGACCTGTTTGAAGGCGTTCAGACAGAAGACAGCAGTTCCACTGAAACTCTTTCAGAGGCTCCTGGGGCATATGGCATCCTCAGCGGTGGCCACTCCGCTCGGGTTGATGCATATGAGACCGCTTCAGCACTGGCTCCAGACTCGAGTCCCGAGATCTCCAGGCGCGTCGTGGTTACGACAGACGCCTCCAAAATGGGCTGGGGCACTGTATGCAATGGGCACGCAGCCACCGGCTCCTGGATGGGCCCATGGCCACGTTGGCACATCAACTGCCTTGAGTTGTTTTCAATTCTGCTCGCCCTGCGGAGGTTTCGGCCGCTGATCCAGGGCAAGCATGTGTTAGTTCGGACAGACAACACGGCAACGGTGACATACATCAACCATCAAGGTGGTTACGCTCCTGTTGTATGTCACAACTCACCCGCCGTCTCCTCCTCTGGAGTCAGCAGCACCTCAAGTTGCTGCGGGCCACTCACATCCCGGGCAACCTCAACACTGCAGCGGACATGCTGTCATGACAGGTTACCCTCAGGGGAGAGTGGAGACTCCAACCTCAGGTGGTCCAGCTGATTTGGAGTCGATTCGGGCAGGCACAGGTAGACCTGTTCGCTTCCCAAGAATCCTCCCACTGCCCGCTCTGGTACGCCCTGACCGAGGCACCTCTCAGTATAGATGTGCTGGCACACAGCTGGCCCCCTGGACTATGCAAATATGCATTTCCCCCAGTGAGCCTACTTGCACAGACCCTGTGCAAGGTCAGGGAGGACGAGGAGCATGTTGTCCTGGTAGCACCCTACTGGCCCACCCAGACATGGTTCCTCGGACCTCACGCTCCTCGTGACAACCCCCCCCCCCCCCGTGAATTCACCTGAGGAAGGACCTTCTTTCTCAGGGACGGAGCACCATCTGGAACCTGCGAAAAGACCTCTGGAATCTCCATGTCTGGCCCCTGGACGGGATGTGGAAGACTTGAGTGGCCTACCACCCGCGGTGGTAGACACGATCACTCAGGCTAGGGCCCCCTCTACGAGGCGCCTGTATGCCTTGAAGTGGCGTTCTTCCCGATGCGAAGACCCCCAGAGATGTGCAGTCGGATCAGTGCTTTCTTTCCTGCAGGAGAGGTTGGAAGGGCGGCTGTTCCCCTCCACCTTGAAGGTGTATGTAGCCGTTATAGCGGCACACCACGACACAGTGGACGGTAAGTCCTTAGGGAAGCACGACCTGATCATCAGGTTCCTGAGAGGTGCCAGGAGGTTGAATCCCTTCAGACCGCACCTCATTCCCTCATGGGACCTCTCTGTAGTTCTTCATGGTCTACGGAGAGCCCCCTTTATGCTCAGCTGACTGCAGGGGCTCAAGGCACTCTCTTTAAAGACTGCCCTCCTGACTGCGCTCACTTCCATCAAGAGGGTAGGAGATCTGCAAGCGTTCTCTGTCAGTGAAACGTGCCTGGAGTTCGGTCCAGGCTACTCTCACGTGACCCTAAGACCCCAACCGGGCTATGTGCCAAGGTTCCCACAACCCCTTTTAGGGACCAGGTGGTGAACCTGCAAGTGCTGCTCCAGGAGGAGGCAGACCCAGCCCTGACGTTGCTGTGTCCGGTGTGTGCTTTACGCATCTATTTGGATCGCACGCAGAGCTTTAGAGTCTCTGAGCAGCTCTTTGTCTGCTTTGGTGGACAGTGGAAAGGAAGCACTGTCTCCAAGCAGAGGATCGCCCACTGGCTCATTGACACAATAGCAATGGCATATCACGCTTAGGACGTGCCGCCCCCAGCAGGGCTACGAGCCCATTCTACCAGGAGTGTGGCGGCCTCCTGGGCCTTGACCAGTGTTGCCTCTCTAACAGATATTTGCGGAGCAGCGGGCTGGGCAACACCCAACACCTTTGCGAGGTTCTACAATCTCCGGGTGGAACCGGTTTCGTCCCTTGTAGTGGCAGGCACAAGGAGGTAAGTCCGGGACAGCTGCCTGGGTGTATCGCTTGCGCATAGTGCCTTTCACCTCCCCTGAGCTGAAGATGTGCGCTGTTGACTCCCAGTGGTGTTCACAAACTGTGTTCCTTGGATGACTTCCTCCGAGCCCTGTGGCAGACGAGTTTGCAGAGAAACTCGCTGCCGGCTATGTACATGTGCTAACTAGCCCTGTACTGGGGTAGGTGCTCCGCATGTGTCGGTTCCACATAGGTAACCCCATGTGACATATCTTCCGCTAATTTGTTTCCCTGTTGGTAAACTGCGTCTTCCTTGTTTGTCAGTCACCATGTTTGTAGAAACTCCTGCCCCGTAGGGTAGGACCTACCATGGGACTTCTTCACATGACATACTTCCGACAAAGCTCGGCAAGACCATGTGACTCAAAATACCCCCCCGGGCGGGGTGCGGTCTCCGCGGTGTAACGCCCCCGACGTAGACCTGGTGGCCCCAGTCGGTTAACAAATTTCACTCTTTTTTTTGGGGAGAGGAAAAAAAAGAGAGGATAAGAGGCCACGACTGGGTTAGCCTGTCTCTATCTTTTGGGCAGTCGACTTGTCCCCGAAGGGCCGTTCGACACTCATAACAGCATTGGGGGAGGTTACATGTCGGCCTGGTGTACTGGCTATGAGGCACACAGTGGTCTGCCCGTCACACACTGCCAGTTCACTTAACACAGTTCAGCCAGTTGTGGCATTTCGTATAGGGACCCCTAGTGTCACTACATCGACACAATGTCTCATTCCCTCCATCAGGGAACGGAGGTTACACAAGTAACCAGGACGTTCCCACATTTCACACATGTAAGATGATATTGAAGCACAGCAAATCGATAGACTGAGAAAAGGAACTCCATGTGCTCTGCAAATTGATTAGTCTATTGATGTGGGATGTCAAGCCCAACTGTTGGTTTTTATCCTCTACATTTGGAAGAATGAGATCATTGAAGACATTTTGGGGTTCTTTAGTTTGCCACAAAGATTTTTGAGATTTACGAAGTGCTGAATGGATACATGACATCAAAAGGACTTTTCTGGGAGAATTGCATTGGCATATGCACCAAAGGGGCTAAAGCAATGATGTGGATTCATTGCAAAAGTTAAGCTGGTGGCATCCAATATTGTGGCAAGCTTTCTGTTTTGCACAGAGAAGCACTCGTATTAAAAGAGCTATACCCAGATTTGAATGAAGCACGGACTTCTTTTACACACAGAGGTCAGCTGGCTCTTTCGTGGATCCATCTTGCGAGATGACCCATTTTTATCTGATCAGAATTTGAACTTGGCCACACACTTCATGTATCCTGTATGGAATGCAAAACTTGCATACTTGGCAGATGTTTTTGATGAACTAAATAAACTTGATCAATATTATGCAGGGCATGCAGATGAACATCCTAGACTTGTGAGACAACATCAACGGATTTACAGAGAAGGTTCGACGCTGGAAAGAACGTGTGAGAAATGGAGTGATGGCTACGTTCTCTTGCTACACAGACTTGAATGACTGAGAGACAGTCCCTGACAAAATCTGTGCTCATCTCACTGTGATTGTTTATGTTTTCGGTAAGTTGGTGCCAGACGAGCAGGTTTGAGTATTTCTTTAACTACTCCTGGGATTTTCACGCACAACAGTCCCTAGAGTTTACTCAGAATGATACCAAAAACAAAAAACATCCAGTGAGCGGCAGTTCTGCAGACATAAACACCTTACTGATGAGGAAAGGCTATGGTAACTCAGATAACCCCTCTGTACAATTGTAGTGAGCAGAATAGCATCTCAGAATGCACAACACATCGAACCTTGAGGCAGATGGACTATAAAAGCAGAAGACGACATCAGGTACTTTAGTAGGACTGTGGTGTTTCTAATAAAGTGCTCAGTTAGTGTATTTGAGTCATGACAAAAAAACTTTAAACATCATCATGTTTAATACAATCAGTTAATTTAACAGTGTATCTGCAAAAAACAACAGAAGTCAAACAGACAAAAACACAATATTCAGTCACTGAATTTTGGTCCTCTTCAATAATTAAGAATTCTTAACTGGAATCTGCACTGCTAAACACAATGATCCTAGTGTCACTGTCCCACAATAGACAACAATCAGATGCTACATATTTCAGTTGGCCAGGCTTTGTAGTGTGGTCTTCTAGAATGTTTGCTTGAAGAGAGCCAGTTCTTTGCACATTTGCTGGAATCAAATCTGTGCTGATTCTAATTAGATCTTCTGTAGTGGATACATGCAGACTGCTTCTAATGGAGTTTTTAATGCTGTTCTATGCTGAGAATCCTCTCTTGCACTGTGCAGATAATATGGGAAGAATCAGCATCATCTCAACAAGGTGCAGTACAGTATGTTCTGAAAAACAGCAACAACTGAACCGATTAAAACCAATTCACCTTAAGTTAAAAAACTGCAACGTAAAGAACTGTTGAAGTGGACAAGAGTACATTAACTTGTAGTCAACATTGTTGGGCTCTTTGGAGGACAGTGTTTGCTACAAGCTGCTGTAAGACTTATTCTTGAAATTGTCTTAAAAGTGTCTTCAGACTTTTCAACTCCTCCTGAAATTCATCCTTCTGGCATCCGGATCTAACCCCATCAAAGCACATTACGAAGCAAGTTGATTGACAAATGATAGCATCCAGAAACATATAATGAAAAATATATCTAAAATATAATGGCAACAACTTGCCTTTGCAGTACTTCTTGAAAATGATGTAGGAGAACATCAACTTGCTCACTGCCATAGTCCTGCAGTTCATCATCTTCTGGCCATGTGTCATGATTAAATATTTTGAAAGAGTCAGTTGCAGTGTATGATGGACACTGGCCCTCTTCGTTTATCAGGCTACCAAAGCGAGCGTGCATGGAGGCCCTCAAAAGCAACAGAAATTACAGCACTGATATGCTGCTTTATGTATGGTTCCCTAGGCCACCAGGTTGGATCATTCCCGATACGTCACCAACCAGTGGCACACCCTGTAAGAGAAAAAAAGAAAGGAAGAAAGAAAGACTGTATTGGGGCTTTTCCACTGCACGGTAGGGCTCAAATCGACTCTGCTCGCTTTTTGGGGGTTTTCCACTGTGGATAGTACCTGGTGCTAAAAAAAGTATCAGGTACCACCTCGGTCAAGGTTCCAAGCGAGCCGAGCCGATACTAAATGTGATGTCAAAACCTTGCTGATCACTGATTGGTCAGAGAGAATCGTCACCACCAGCGCCACTGGATTTGCAACACGGGACATCAACCCGCTAGTTTTAAAGTTTCATTTGTTCACGTGACTTTCAAATTGTAAAAAGAAATGGCTGTGCGCAAAACCATGCCGTGGTCAATAAATGAGGTGCAGACGTTCCTCTCGTTAGTAGCCGAGGAGAGGATCCAACGAGAGCTGGATGGGGGACACGAAACGAAAAAGTCTTTCAGGAAGTGTCTAAGCAGTGGTGGCGTAGCGGGCTAAAGCACAGAACTGGTAAGCAGAAGGTTGCTGGTTCGATCCCCACAGCCACCACCATTGTGTCCTTGAGCAAGGCACTTAACTTCAGGTTGCTCTGGGGGGATTGTCCCTGTAATAAGTGTACTGTAAGTTGCTTTGGATAAAAGCGTCTGCCAAATGCGTAAATGTAAATGTAAGCAGCTGTTGGCCACACATGGCTACCAACGGATCTACCAACAGTGTAGGGAAAAGTAAAAAAACTTAAAAGTGACTACAGAACCATCAAGGATCACAACAGCCGGAGTGGTTCAAACAGAAGAAAGTGGAAGTGGTTCTACCAAATGGACGCTATCTATGGCAATAGACCGACGAGCAATGGGAGGGAGAGTGCCCTGGCCATGGCGTTGTTGGAGTCCACGATGGAGGATGGTACGTTCCGTTACATTAACTCTATATTCTGCTTGAAAGCTTCACTTTATTTAGTTGACCAGCTACGGGAAAGCTTGCTTCTAAAACAACCAGGCCAATTTAACTGTTACACTTGTGTAAAATCACCATGCAATAACTGCTTAATGCAGCACAATGAGCTAGTAGCTAACAGCTAGTGGTCGTGCTATTGTTTATGGTCAGTAATGTTCTTGAGTTGTTGTTGCTAGTTTGTTTTGTGTCACAGTAATTCGTGCAATACAAGCAAATTGTACAAACTTTCTTTTTCAGTTTCAGATGTGTTTGTGTCGTGTTTAAGATGATGTCACGGCAGTAGAGGCGGCACAACTATGACGATCAGCCTATAATCCCACCCACGTTGAGGCTGCACTAAACTGCAGTGGAAAAGCAAGCTCAGAAAAGTAAAGCGAGCAGAGTCGAGTCGAGTCGAAAAGTAACGTGCAGTGGAAAAGTGCCATAAGAGATAACTGTGCACTGCAGCACATTTGCCTGAGAATATTACCCTGTTCAGAAAAATCAAAACACAACACATTCTGACCCTAATCTTGTTCCTAATCATCTTAAACTAGATGGAGATCATACACTTTAGCTACTATTGGATTTTTGCACTGTAGATTAAGAAGTGCCAGTTCTAACATAGCCAACAAAAATATACATTTTCCTAGTAAGATTTACTTAATTTTTATTTCGCAAGTTTTTGCACACATATTTTTAAGCAAAAATGTACTCAGTTTATTTCATTAAATTAATAAAAGGTTGTGAGTAAATCTAACTTGATTATTCTACATAAGATTAATTATAAGTTATGAGAAAATCTAATTTGAACATTTTATGTTAAATGTATTAAAATGTATGAGTAAAAATAATTTGATAATTTTATGTAAAATGTATAAAGTTATGAGTAAATTTAGTTTGATAGTTTTATGTAAAAGTTATCCATAAATCTAACTGATCGCTTTAATAGGTAGAAGTTTTAAAAGTATTTATTTATTTTTTTTTTTACTTTGATATAATGCATTTATACTTAAGTAAAGTCATTTTGTCATTTTACTTAAAGTACACAACATGGGAGTAAAATAAGTAACCTTTAAGTTAACTGGGCATACAATAAATCATAAATAAATAATAAAAATACAAACAGTAATTGCATTAATGCTTTTACCAAAACAAAACCAATACTTAGACAACATCTGCACAATCAAGAACCATTTATACTGCAGCAAGAGATGTTTGGATTGAACCATATGAAATAAGAAACCGGTGCTTTAAATGTATGGTTACTGACTTGCTCATCTCTGAACCAATTTGGCTTCACTATAATTCAGCTTAGTTTGAATTGTTCCAATAGTTTATATAGTTACATCCATAACACAATTTTTTTATTTTGTTTTTTATTTCATTTGCTCTAAAGCTAATGACACGGAAGAGTTAGTCCAGAGAAGACTGGTCTGTCAAGACAAAACAAGTAACACATAACAATACAATGTAAGAAATACAAAGTATAAAAATGTTGTAAAAATTACAATATAATGTAATAATAATAATAATAATAATAAAGGTTAGAACCTGATGAGTAATATTTTGGTAGATTGTTGTTTTTTTTTTAATTTTTATTTATTTTATTTTTTTTCACATATAGCTTAAGACAATATTTTAGCATATATTATGTTGCATGCAGGTGAAAAAGGTATGGTTTACATTAAAATTGGTTAATTAAAAATCATTTAACCAATGACAACAATCATAATACAATATTACTGTTTAACTGTATTACATTGCAATAATGTATTTCAGCATTATTAGGCATGGTTCAGCAAATCAGGTGTAACAGAACAGTGATGCGTATCCCAAAAGCATTGTTAGCCAACTATGGTCGTAAGTTCCATCGTTACCAACATAGTTCAACGATTTGGCATTTCCCGAAACCGTAGTTCCAGCAAACATTCGCAAACTGGGTCGCAAAGTTGTGTAGTTGGAACTACAGCTCTCCACCTGTGGTTAGAAGCATAGTTCCTTGTTAGTTTGCATTGCTGATGTCATTGATTTCGCCACAGCTCAGGTGTGTTCTGTTCAGAGTTATCACCCCAGTGACCTATTGCTTTCAAAGACTTCACCATCCACACTGAGAGCTTTGAATGGCTTGAAGTTGTGGTGCTCAAAGTTATTTTTATTGGAAATTCAGTTTGAAATATTCCAGTGTGACTGTCACAATTGTTCTCCCTTCGAAGTACCCTCCAAAGGCATTATTTATGACGTTTGGAACACACAGTTGGCTTTATTTCCACGTAGAAAAGGTGAGTTATTTTATTATTTACAAGCAAATATAATTATTACAACATTTTCCAAAGAGAAATTTAGCATATGGCTATATATGTAGAACACAATATGCATGTTAATGGTTTTCACTGATATAAAAATGTATATACTGTATGTACAGTACATACATGCAACATATCTGCAGTACTTTGAGTATAGTGTCAGAAAAGCACTGTGTAAAATTCGTTCATTTAAATATTTCAAAATATTACACTTTTATATATGTAAATCATAAATTCCCAAACCACAGTGTAATTTTTATATCCAATATGCCCAAATAAATGAGCAATAATTGTAGAAATATACATGTATGGCCATATATCTGATTTCTGTATGGGATAACATGTCTGTGTAAGTGGTTTTGTGTTTATTGTGTCATGTTCACATAAGTACAATATAATAGAATATGTAATATTCTCAATAGGCTTTGTTATAGAAAACAAATATATACTTCTTGTTTTCAGTAGTCTTTCAGTTAATGTTTGCAGGAGAAAAAAAACATAGACCAAGGTAGGAAATTATACAAAATGTTTATTAAAACAAGTTATGTCAGTCAGATGAAATAATAGAAAATACAGTAACCAAACTGTGTTTAAAAATGAAAAAAGTAACCAAACATTTTCTCAATTAAAGGTTCTCTGACTTCTGCTCCTGCAGGATGCCTTCTGCCTTGATGTGGGCTCAATGGATCTTCATCATCAGCAGCACTACCAGCATGACCCCCTCTTCCTCCTCAGGAAGTTGAACCAATTTCCAAAAATCTCAGATACTACACTTTAAACATTCATACACTACATGACTGAGTGAAAGTGTAAATTGTAAGTGCATAGTGTATAGTGTGCCATTTGGGACACAGCTAAATGGATTGATCTCAGCAAAGACAGTTTTCTGCATCAGACATTCGTGAACGATGAATGTGAAACAAAATAAAATTTGGCTGAGCCCTGCTATTACGTAACCTTATCCTGAGCTTACAGAAAAGGCCCTAAAAATTCTCTTGCCTTTCACAACTACATATTTGAGTGAGAGTTTTTTCAGCCCTGGGATCCATAAAAACAAAGCAATGAGTAAGGCTTGATGTAAAAGATGAGATGAGGGTATGCCTGTCAAAGACTGTCCCCAGAATTGATGACTTATGCAAGGCTCACCAGGCCCACCTGTCACGTTAAAAAGTATGCGCCATATTCTGTCTACCAGTGTATATAAAAGTTTTTTCAGTTAAGTTGAAAAAACAAACAAACAGTTGTTTCAGTTAAGTTGCAAAGAAATGTTACAAGTTTATTCAAATATAATAAAGCTTACATTATAATACAGATTAAATGATATTTTGAAAGATGTAAAAATTATAGCCTAAAGTAAAATGTAATAATTGAATGCAATAGTTTACTTATAATACGAATTAAAAAATATACTGAAAGATAATAATATGTAAAATGTTATAACTTATAAGAAAAATAAATGTTCCTGAAGTGAACATGCAAATCTGTAACCAAAAATCTCAGGTACTTGAAGTAAATATTTTAGGTCAAAGGGGTTCAAGCTGACAAAAAAGTTTGGGAACCGCTGATCTGAAGCACCTCTCTGACATTCAAACTCTAACTATACTGGTATTTAATGCCATCTTTCCCTGTTAGTTAACCCCGGGTCATCCTGAGCCATGCCGTTCATACTTCATTAAGGCAGTTAATTTCATGCTCATTACATCAGTGACACAAGTACAAACTAAGGCTGAAACAATTAGCCTACGTTATCAACAACGTCGACAATAAAAAATTGTCTAAAAAAACGTTGTTGGTAATGTTGTTGTGGCAGCTGGGGCGTGGTCGAGCGTCCGTCCGGAGAGAGAGAAAGCGGTAAGGGCACTTACACCTGAGCTAGATTATGTCTAACACCTGTCTCTAAATCCAGTGAGCATGGGGAGAGTGGCATATAAACGGCCACGCGACCAGCAGAGAGGAGAGAGAGTCAGGCACAAGGGAGCCTACAGTGCTCGTGGAAGCCGATGTGTTTATGTTTGTGAAGCTAATGTGTTCACGTTCGTGAAGTTAATGAGTTTGAGTGCCTATGTGCCTCTGAGACTGTTGAGCTTGTGAAGCTGTAAAGCATTGAAGTGGCCGATTAAAAGCCTTACCCCCGCTTCCCTATGTCCTCCTTTCCTTCTGTTTGTGGAGTCCTTCACACTGGTGCCAAAACCCGGGATTGAAGTTGGAGGAATTATGTCCAATGGAGTCCTCGCAGTTGGTAGAGATCCTCCAGTCCCTCGCCGGCCTACACCAGTCCCACCAACAATCCCTGCTTGAGCTTCGCCAAGACCAAGATCGCCGGTTCTTAGAGATCCTACGAGCTCAAGCAGAGGACCGGAGCCTCTTCAGCCAGGAGAGAGCCCCGGCCGCGACCCCGGACAACCACAGCCCCCTGCCCCCACCCACGCTCTTGAAGATGGGGGCGGAAGACTACCCTTCCTTGATCTTTTCGAGCAAACCACGGAGATCTGGGGGTGGCCGCATGACCAGTGGGTGGCAAGGCTCTTCACGTTGCTGTCTGGGGAAGCCCAGCTTGCTGCTCAACAACTGCCAGCAGATAACTTCCTGGCTTATGAGGACCTGAAGAAGTCCATCCTGCAGTGGGTTGGCCACAGTCCAGAACAGTACCGCCAGCTCTTTCGATCCATGAAACTGGAGAGGACCGGCCGCCCGTTTGCTTTCTCCCAACGGCTCCAAGACGCATGCCGGAAATGGCTGCGACAGGGATCGTGACATCGTGGGATTGACCAGGTGGTGCTGGAGCAGCTAATCTATCAACTGCCAAAAGGAACGGCGGAGTGGGTCCAGTGCCACTGCCCGGCGTAGGTGGAGGACCATATGGCGGCGTACCCGAGGGATGAAGAGCCCTCCTACTCTCTCTCCCCTCCCCCTGTGTTCCCCATTCTCTTCCCCCTCCCCTCTCACTCTGCTCTCTCTCCAGAGCCCCGCGGAGGCGAGAAGCCCCGCTAATATTAGTCAGTAATATTGTTCTAGTTCCTAAGAGTGTCGGGTCTGTACGGTTCTGTGTGGATTATAGAAAAGTCAACACAGTGTCTAAATTTGGTGCATACCCAATGCCTTGCATTGATGAGTTGCTCGATTGGTTAGGCAATGCTCAATTTTATACGACAAAAGGTTATTGGCAGATTCCCTTGACACCAATTTCCTGTGAAAAAACAGCCTTCTCCACACCGTTTGGATTACACCAATTCATGACGCTTCCGTTTGGTTTGTTTGGGGCACCAGCCACGTTTCAGCACCTCACGGACCGAGTCCATCATCATTTATAGTAATGATTGGCAGCGGCATATGCAGCATCATCTGAGGGAGGTTTTGAGGTCGCTGCAACGGGCGGAGCTCACAGCAAATCCCAAGAAGTGCGCGGTTGGGTAGGTGGAGGTACGGTATCTGGGGTTCCACTTGGGCCACAGCTAGGTACGTCCCCAAATTGACAAGACTGTGGTGATTGCGACCTGCCTGAGACCCAAGACCAAAAAGTGGATGAGACAGTTCCTGGGGCTGGCTGGCTATTACAGGAGGTTTGTGCCTAATTATTTGGACGTCACCAGCCCGCTGACTGATCTCACTGAAAAGGGGGCTCCAGTCCCTGTCCAGTGGACAGAGCAGTGCCAACAGGTATTTACACAGATTAAAGCCACACTTTGTGGGGGGCCGCATTTACATGCACCTAATTTCTCTCTCCCTTTTGTATTGCAGACGGACACTTCAGACAGAGGGCTGGGGGCCATACTCTTGCAGGTGGTGGAGGGGGAGGAGCGCCCGGTGCTCTACATCAGCCGCAAGCTCTCCTTGAGGGAAACAAAGTACAGCACCATGAAAAGGAGTGTCTGGCCATCAAGTGGGCAGTCCTCACCCTCCACTACTACCTGCTGGGGTGGGCCTTCACCCTCTGCTCGGATCACGCCCCACTCCAATGGCTCAACCACATGAAAGATACCAACACGCGGATCACCTGGTGGTATCTGGCTCTCCAGCCCTTTAAATTCAAGGTGGTCCACAGACCGGGGGCACAGATGGCTGTTGCCAACTTCCTTTCTAGAAATGGGGGGGTAGACAGGCCGGATAGTAAGGGCGCTTACATCTGAGCTAGATTATGTCTAACACCTGCCTCTAATTCCAGTGAGCATGGGGAGAGTGGCATATAAATGGCCACACGACCAGCAGAGAGGAGAGAGAGTCTGGCACAAGGGAGCGTACAGTGCTCTTGGAAGCCGATGTGTTTGTTTGTGAAGCTAATGTGTTTACGTTCGTGAAGCTAATGAGTTTGAATGCCTACGTGCCTCTGAGACTGTTGAGTTTGTGAAGCTGTAAAGCTTTGAAGTGGCCGATTAAAAGCCTTACCTGAGTCTGGAAGAAAGGAGAGGAAGAAAACACAGTCACAGTCACAGTCCAGATACACTGTAAACTTTCCAAAAAGCTTCAAGTGATGTAGATCGCAAAGTATGAGGAAATTATACAAAAATACAAAATAAGTAAATACAGAAGCACTCTTATTGTGGAATAAGTGGAGCCAGAGCTGCTGCTACACTTAAGCAAAATTTGCGTGTCGAGCATCTTTAAAGGAAACTTTCCAGCATTACATCTTTAATGCAGTTATATTTAATGTGTTATAGCTTTATTAAAGTTTAAATAATAAGGCAGCAGGTCATCTAAATAACTACAAACTCTGAAATTGGCATTTCTCTGTGCGACTTAATGAATCATAATATATTTGTCACTGTGCATTTCTTATCGTGAAGACAATTGTCAATACACAGCTTTATTAATAAGAGAGTTGTTTTTTGTGAGTTAAAGATGGATTGAAGTGAACAAAAAGGTGAGAGAGGGTAGTCTTCGCCCCGTTATACCAACATGATCACGCTTTAGCCTCTGGAGGCAGTATTTTCAAATTCGTTCAATGTATACTGATTTCAGCTAAAGAAAAATCAGCACACACTTGCCAATTTTTATGTGAGATCAGGCTTATTATATACTGTAACAAAATAAGTTTTTGATTTGTTTTTGTTTTGGCTTGTTTTCCAATATAAATATCTAAAACTTCTTTAAAACAATGTACATTTATTTTAGCAGCTATACTGCAAAAGAAAAAATTGTTATCTGAGATTGTTGAATATGATATTAAAAATACAAATATTGGGGGGCCTGTGTAGCTCAGAGAG
This sequence comes from Myxocyprinus asiaticus, assembly GCF_019703515.2. NCBI lineage: Eukaryota > Metazoa > Chordata > Actinopteri > Cypriniformes > Catostomidae > Myxocyprinus > Myxocyprinus asiaticus. The sequence goes on along the minus strand of NC_059357.1, from coordinate 43,139,741 downwards.
TACTGACTACCACCCCTGGAGTCATGAGCTCGAATCCAGGGTGTGTTGAGTGACTCCAGCCAAGTCTCCAAAGCAACCAAACTGGCCCGGTTGCTAGGGAGGTTAGAGTCACATGGGGTAACCTCATCATGGTCGCGATTAGTGGTTCTCGCTCTCAATAGGGTGCGTGGTAAATTGTGTGTGGATCGCGGAGAGTAGCATGAGCCTCCACATGCGGACTCTCCAAGTTGTAATGCATGACGAGCCACGTGATAAGATGCGTGGATTGACTGTCTCAGAAGCGGAGGCAACTGAGACTTGTCCTCCACCACCCAGATTGAAGTGAGTAACCATGCCACCACGAGGACCTACTAAGTAGTGGGAATTGGGCATTCCAAATTGAGAGAAAAGGCGATAAAAAATAAATAAATAAATACAAATATTTTAAAATATCTAAAAATCCTTTAAAAAAAAAAAAAAAAAAAAAAGATGCATTCACTTGAAAAGCAGCAAATAAGATATTTAGACTTGCTTTTAGAGAATAGATCTTGAATATATGTTGTCTTTACTGGACTCGCAGAAGTATGACCAAGTGAAAAAAATACACTTATATACAAAATACACTTATATTTAAGATACATTCTCTTAAAGCAAGTCTTAATATCTTATATGTTGCTTCTCAAGTAAATGTATCTTGTTTTAAGGATTTTTAGACACTTTAAATGAAAAACAAGACAAAAAACTTGATAACAATAGGAGTTTTTGCAGTGAATTTTTCACTGAATTAAACTTAATAAAAAGTATTTATTTCCTTTAATTCAGTGAATGTCATTTAGAGGTATTTTTAAAAGATGATTTTGTTCTTTTTTGTTGTTAGCAAGCACATTTAATGCAACGTTTTAAGTTGTGGCACAAGCTGAATAGTCGGTTAAGAGCTAATGATTAATCGTTGCAAAAATTGCAGAATAGTCAAATAATCGTTCTAATAATCTTTAGATTAGTCGATTATCAAAATAATCATTAGTTGCAGCCCTAGAACAGACTGCCTGTTTCACTAAATTATCATACTCGACTCCTGAAGAGTCTTTTCAGTGGACGAGTCATTTTGAGCTTAAATGGATCACTGCCTCTAATCACCTACTGACAATCAGAAAATCAATGGCTTGAATCAAGGAAAGGGGACCACAAGAATGTCACCAGTCATCTATTTAATGTGTGCATCATTCCAACATACAATTCCTGATGGTGTAAGAGTGACATTCAGTAGTTGTGGCATTAAGTATGGCATAACGTACAGTCGGCCTGACATAAATTGCTTATACTGAATAAATAAATAAGTGCATATGAAAGTTCTGTTCCAAAACCTAGTGAGCTGCCTATGTAGGCAGCATTTTAAGACATTAGGCACACTCCTGACGCAAATCTCTTTATCAAAGTTTTGTACCCAAATATGATGCTTAAAACAGAATGCAATATTCTACAAATGAAGTGCTCTATCACAGACTGTAGCCTAGTGTCTACAGAATATGCATTGGTTTATTGCAACCAGAATGTAGGCTTAAAATATCCTGCCTCCATTCAGATGGAGCAGTGACAAAAACTCATGAACTTTGCATTAGCCTGCTGCTATGAGTCCATGGAAGTAGAAGACTGGAAATTTACACAGAGGAAGTAGAATGAAGCCTGGAAGGAAGGTGTGTGTGGGTGTGTATGTGTTTGTGTCTCATTAGTTCTGTCTCTAGCAGGAGAAGCACCACCCTTCTTGTTGATGCAGCGTTGCCCTGAAGCGCACATTGTGATGTTCCATTCTGGTCCTGTATCGAGAATGTGACAGTGTGTCAATGTAAATGCATTCTTCCTCTGCAGCAACACAATAATGAGGCCTATGTGTCAGACACTTTTCAGCTATTTTAACAATGTGGCAGTGCCTCGGGTCTGGGTCTAGATGGGTCCAAGCCCACTGTCAACAACGTTTTGCCCCCTATTCCATAATAGTCATGCAACTATAAGGCTGGTATGATCAAGTATATGAATTGTATATATGTTTTAAAGAAAAATTCTGGGTTAAACGCAATTAGTTTTTTCAACATTAGCCCAGAAGTACACTGATGAGCCAAAATATTATGACCACCTGCCTAATATGCTGTTGGTCCTCCGTGTGCCACAAAAACAGCGCAGACCTGCCAAGGCATGGACTCTACAAGACCCCTAAAGGTATCCTGTGGTATCTGGCACCAAGATATTAGCAGCAGATCCTTCAAGTCTTGTAAATTGTGAGGTGGAGTCACCATGGATCTGACTTGTTGGTCCAGCACATTCCACAGATGCTCAAAACTGAAAGATAGTAAAAAATATACTACTCTGTAATTAAATAGTTGAGATTTATGCTGTATGTTGCTTGCAAAAATAATAATTATTTTAGTAATAGAGTGCAAAAGTGCCTGTCCATGTTTTAAGCCTGAGGGATGGGTCAAAATTATCTTCAGTGGTAATTAATAGCATGCCATAGATACAGTCAGTAGAGCTTTAGTTATTTTTAACCCAGAAAAATCCTTTAAAAGGATAATAATTAGTTCTTACTGTAAGATTTGGGGGTCAGCATATGTAGGTGAGAGTGCTGGTATGTGTATTATTGTTTAGGAGATTAAAGAGTTGGTGGGTTAATGAAGCAGGTTTCACCTTAGTCCAGTGAGTCAATATTGATTACCAAACACACCCACACACGACTAATTACCAGCACAGGAAAAACCTGTCACCCAAAGAAAAGTCATGGGTTAGAAGGTCTTTACAGGACATTGTTTTTCATGTTTCTAAATTACTCTATCAGTCTTAGGCTCTCTGCCCACAGTGTTGTGAATAATAGTTATCACTGTGCCAAATGTCTGGTGGCATAATGGAACTGCATTCTAATTTTAGCACTTTTAAGGGGCATTCACAATGATAGCGATTTACAATGAGTTTGTTTACATAACAACAATACACTGATAACTATAAAAAAATCTGCTTATTCAAACAAATCGACAATGCAAGAAAACTGCATTTACATGATGTGAAGCGGGACGTGGTCATGTCAGGTCACTGGGGAGAGAGGAAGCCTAAGGGCCATCACCTGGTGAATAATAATACGTAACACCTGTGTCTCCTTACAGTGATGCTGGAGATGGGCTTGAAAAGGCCGCCGAGAACGCCAGTGAGGGAGAGAGTCCCAGTCACACAGACCTGTCAGATCGTGAAGCTAAATGCTGCAAACTTAAATTATTTATGTGCTTATGTTGTCTCTTATGGCTAAAGTAGATACCTTGTTGTGAAGCTGAAGAGTAAATGCCCTGCTGTGAAGCTGAAAAGCCAAAGACTCTTTGTTAGACTGGGAAAAACCATTAAAGCTTGATTTACCTGGACTGCCACCCTGCTTCCTTATTGTTGAATCCTCTACACGAGATTTGAAATCATCAGGCTATTCTTTGCTTTTAATGTCAAAACGTAAACAGGCATGCTTACAACACTTGGGCACTTCGGTTTAGCTGGTAAAAACACCGGTAAAGGTGTTTTCATGCACACAAAATCAACATAATGGGCAAAAATCTACAGTACCTTCAATTTTTACATTTCTTTTCAAAGAAGACATATTTTGATGTGGGAAATACAGTTCAAATTTCAAAAGAGCAGATATGACAAATCTTAATTTGATGTGACAAAAATTTAATACAATTCTTGCAAAAGGTGCACGTACACAGACTTTTAATGTGGCACAGAGGTGGAATAAATGCATTTCAATAATTATTCCTAACTATATACACTGATGAACCAAATATAATGACCATCTGCCTAATATGCTGTTGGTCCTCCACATGCCGCCAAAACATCACTGACCCGCCGAGGCATGGACTCTACAAGACCTCTGAAGGTGTCCTGTGGTATCTGGCACCAAGACAATAACAGCATATCGTTCAAGTCCTGTAAGTTGCGAGGTGGAGCCGCTGTGGATCGGACATGTTGGTTCAGCACATTCCATAGATGCTCAATCGGACTGAGATCTGGGAAATTTGGAGGTCAGGGCAACACTTTACTCTTCATCATGGTCCTCAAACCATTCCCGAACAATGTGTGCAGTGGACATGCTGCTGCACAATTAGACAAAATGCAACACATGCTGCATCGAGCATGTAGTACATGCTGCTGCACAAATAAACAGTAAGTACTGCAAATTATTACAGAGTAATTCCTTTAGTACAGTGTCACTCCTTTAATTAATTCAGTAAGCGTGTAAGTTTTTGATTCACTAAAAAAAAAACTGGCTCATAACAGTCCAAATGGGAATACGACTACATTGGTCTTTTGTACGATAGATTCAGCAGTGGCGCACACAGCTTAATAGTGCTGCAGAAATTTAATATGTTGTTTCTTGAATTGTTAATGTTTATAAATTGTTAATGGAACTGGTTCTGAATAAGGGTTATATAAGCATATTAAATAATTAAATATAAAATAGGAGTTCTCCTGATACAGTTGTATACTGCAATTGAGTCAGCATATTATCAACATAATATACTGTACACTTTTATGAAACAACATAAAATAATCAAAAGAATTACTCACGCATTGCTTGAAAAAAGACATGGATATGGATTGGGAAGTATTTTCCCTTTCATTTTCTCTAGGCATTTAAAAAAAAAAAAAAAAAAATCTTTAAACCAAACCAACCAGCTCCGATGGGAATCACAGCATTACAATCTTTGATTTGTAATTGAATCAGCAAAAAAAAAAAAAAAAAAAAAGCAAAATTGCAATGGTATACTTTAAAACTTGATATAATGCAGAGTTATTGATTGAAAGAGGTTTCTGTGATAAGGAGGAGGGATAAGTGCAGCGTGACGTGGCAGTTTGAGAGAGAGAGAGCCACACGCAGCTGCCGTGTGTGTGTTTGTGTTGTGTGTCTTTTTGTTTTATTAAATATTATTTTGACTGTTCAGTCGGTTCCCACCTCCTCCTTTCCCATTTGAACCCTTGTTACAGTTTTATTGATAATTATGTAGGTGTGTGTGTATACTTTATTTAAAGGGGTCATGAAATGCTCTTTTTTTTATAGTTTCATTATCTTCCCTGAGGTCCACTGATAATGTTAGTAAAGTTTTTTTTGTTTTTTTTGTTTTTTCACCAAAACAGTCATAATTTTAACTTACGTTTTTGATCGAGTCCAGTAGTGTTTTTAACTGTCCCATATCCTTCAGTGACAATTCCTTGACAGAGACTCATTTTTTGACTGCTTTAATCACAAGACACACACATCCAGTTTATCACCCTGCACCCTATAAGGTGCACATCGCCGGAAACAAATCAAAACAGTCAAAGACGTCCATCTAGTGCGTGTTTACATACACCAACAATTAAATATTCACACTGCATCTTTTAAAATCATGCCAGAGAGATGACACTGGTCAAAGACGTCTGTGTAGTACGTTTTTATACATAAATAATTCAAAATAGTCCAGATGGGTCCCCTTTCTTGTTCAGGAGTAGTTAGGCCACAGACAGTAGGCCTCTCTGTCTCTGTTTACGAGCCAAGTGTGCACCAGTGGGCAGGGCCATGGGTGAGATGATTTTAAAATAGGTGTTGATGTTGTTGCTGTAGAGGTTGTCTTGAATTAATGATTACCCCAAGTGAAGTAGGGTTGTTGCGGAAGTAGAGAATGTGGCGTTTTGGCAGCTTGGTTTCAATAAATGCTTTTATTGCATTGGGGATTACGTTTTCTGTTCTGGAATTTACAGTAATTTTATTTTTTTTTATATAGTAGAATGACCTCTTATATGTCAAAATATCAAGGAAAATGTAATTCCTCATGACATGACCCCTTTAAGTATTTTGAGCAGTTTTCTCTGCAGGATTATTGGTAGTGTAGTTCTCTGAGAATTCAATTGATTTATTTATTTATTTTATTTATTTTTCAAATGAAAAATGTTAAAAGTTTAAATCACTCTAACTTCTACAGAAGCATACCACAACTTAATTTCAGAGCTTATTGTTGGTCTGCCTTGAAAAAATTTATTAAAAGTCAACATCATTTTGGAGGTATAATGAATGGGATTTTTATTTCCTGAACCGTACTGTTGCTCACTGCAGTTCTCAATAGCTCGCTCTAATGCCTACTGCTGCAGTTACTGTACATGAAAATATGTCTTCTTCAACACTTACCTTCAGAGATTCCTTGATAAACTCAAGGTGTGTGTCTCTACCAGACAAACCCATTTCCACTCACTTTGATATCGACCGCTTCCTGTAATTAAATGAGACATTTTCCTCTGTCAGACCAATATAAACAAATGGTGGAGACATTTGTTACATTGCTCATCCCACCAAAGTCATAGGTCAAGCATGCCATTACATGTCATTAGTTTCAGCTGTATTGATGATCGATAGATGGATGGAATCAGGGGTGTAGAACCAAATGTTGGGTCCCCAGCACAGAACTATTTTAAGGCCCCCCAAACAATTTTGGTTTGTGGTGGGGATAATATATAACATTTTTTAGATATATATTTAACCGTACTTTATTTTTTATAATATTCTTAAAATCAAGCAAAAAATTAGTTGCCTTCAGTGTGAGCTCAGCCCAAGCATAAAATACAGCACTTGTGCTCGTCGGACAGAGGATCGCTCACAAGGTGGAAAACACGTTTCCATTTTTTAAAAGACTTTGTTTCAGCAAATTGTTGAATACACTCAGTTAGTATGAATACACACAAAACTTAATATATTCAATAGCAAACACAATGTAAACCCTCAAACATGGAAGTGTTTTAAGCATACACTTTTTTTTCTGGAGCTTACAGGGAGGAGGAGTTCTAATCACTGACCAAGAGCAGATTAGGACAGTGAAGCATTGGTTAAGGGTTCCAGAGCATGAGAGATGTCTTTGTGACCCTGAAAGAGGACAATTCTGATTGTGAGGTGCTGGGCTCCGGCGTGATGGTAGAGGGTTTCAAGATCACCGCCCCTAGGAGGAGCTCCCACAGCGTCAGCTACTAACGCAGCATCGATGTGACTGACTTTAAAGGGAATTGACATTTACACAGGGTCCAATATACTAACTTAAAATATTATTAAACAAATTATATTATTTATAATTTATTTATTATAAAAAGATGTAAAAAAAAAAAAAAAAAAAAGAAAAATCTTACTAGCCATGAAACTGAATTTTGCATTATTTTTAATCAAATGTATGTTTGCCCTATGACAGTGGAATTATTTAGCAATTTTTTTTTTTCCTTGCATATCAGTGGCATACAAGTTCAACACAGGTGATCCTTTGTGTCAGTAAAGTGTAACGGCACCTCAGAAAAAATTAAATACATTGTCATGATTTTGTTCCTCACATATTCTTTTTGGTGAACTAATGTGAGGAATATTCCATGTATCTCATGGAGTTCTGGAGAAAAAAAAAACATTATGGATCATAGATAAACATGGTAGTTAATGGTACATTTTCTACTGAGGTAAAAAAAAATATAAAAAATAAATGTGCGACAGATGTTTTCTTTAACAGACAATTTGATTTGAATCGTGCACTTCACTTTTATTAGCAAGTGTCAGATTGTTGATCTCTCACTATTTAATGTAAAGCATGTAACGATGCAGTTGCTAATAAAGTTAGCAGCTAACTAGTGAATATTTCCATTTTATTTGATCGCAATTGTTTCTTAGATTATACTACAAACTGTTAGCTGCCATTAGCAAATGGATTAGCATTAAATATGACAAATGGAAGAATATTCCTGATGGCATATTGACACTTGACTCCAGGAATATACTGCTTGTTCCAGGTGATTTTGATACCATGCACGATATCTGAATGTAATGATTTTCAACATGTGTCATGGTACATAAAAACAACTTTATGTTGAAATCAAAATTGGAGATTTGTGGCATTTAATGATAGCTTTGAGGTCATCTATATACAAGGATGTAACCAAACATTCAATATTGTGGGGGACCAATGGTAAGAATCTTGATATTGATCGACAACCAATCTGAATATTCACAATATCTATGGTGATTATCACTCAGTCCATATGCTAGTATGCCCCTAAAGGTTGAAAAAAAATTAACTTTTAGCATATATTTCCATTTAAAATTTCTCTTCAGAGAAAACTAATCACAAATATATGTGACTCATCTTGTTTACAGGGCCGTAGACACATTTTTGTTTTATACAATTATCTCGAATGTGAATGTCCCCTCCCTACCACTGACTAGCAAAAGAGAATAACAAATCATAGTTTACCTTGGCTGTAAAGTGAATTAAAGGCTATTATTAATTTAAAAGAATCCTTCAGTGTCCCACCCAATCATACTGTTTCAACAGGAAATTCATCAAAAAAAGGAAACAAAACTGTACTCCTCAAACCATTTCATGGGGTCTTTAATGTTGCAAGCTCATGATGGTTTTGTATACAGAGCTTAACCTCTCTTAATGCAATACCCATATAAGTAGGATGTTCCATCACAGTGTGCAATATATATTTTGAAGATTCCTTTAAAATAGTAATTATTAATTTGAATGAAAATTACGTAAAAATGTGACAATTTTAACCCTGCAGATGGATTTTTGATTTAAAATCTTTATATCCTCCAGGCATGAATGAAGATCTGTCTCTGAGTTGTTTTCTGTAGATTAAAATTTCTGTGGTTATAAGGTATGTTTTGTTCATGTCTCAGATTTTGTCAAATAATGTCATTCCTGCACACTGTTTCTCCTTTAGGTAATTCATTTCTGATTGGGCCCTATTTTAAGAGTGCTAGCGCTATCCCCTAAGTCATACATGCAAAGTCAATGGGCATGGCCAAGAAGATTTGGTATATCGTGCAAGCATGCACTAAGTCTAGGTGCAAGTGGGTTTGGTGAAATTGTGCACGCAAAGCGCTAATGGGATGGGTCAAGTACAATTTAATTCGGTGGTTCTTCTCCGGCACCTTCTGTGTCCTGTTATATAATCCATTCCCTGTCACGCACCAGCAATATCAACAAAGACAGCACATTTATAAGAAGCTGGTAGTTTAAATGGACTGTATGCAATACTTATGTTCTTTTGTGCATTAACTGCTTCCCTGTTGAATGTCAGGCATATTTCTGTGACAGTGACACGCTCCTTTTATACACATGGAAAATGTGGTTCTCGTAAGGATTTAGATTTACGCTCTGTGAAATTATAGAGAATGTAAATATTATTAATCATTTTCATCTACTGACACACAAATCATAGTATTAACAGTGATTGTATCAAATGCACTTCACTTATGCTTACTGATTTAGATTTTGAAATTTTAAATTAAAAATTACATTTGACTGCAAGGTGTAAATGCAATCCAGCTAAAAATATCCAGATACTATCCGTATAAGAAACGCATGTTAATGCAAGGTGTAAATGGGGCCAGTAAGTATGTTTTGGAAGTCAATAAGACATTCAGCAGATGTCTTTGAGATGTTTACGATTTATAATGTTTGTAAATCTGATCTTTTTAAGATGTTTAGCAGATATGAATTATTGTTATTGCTTTCCAGATGAAAAGATCTAAAACAGACATCTAAGAGATGTACGTGTAATATCTGGGATGTGGTCGACAAAGACACAAAACAGAGAACGAAAAGGACAGGATAAACCTGACAGGTTTCCTCACTAAATGGATGTTAGGAACCTGACAGGTTTATTTTTCATGTATCAAAGAGAAGATGCAACAAAAGACAGAACAGGATTCATTACTTCCACACTGAAATTTTATGAGACGCAACTAGCTGTCAAACGCATATTGAGCTACACATAAAACATAAGCTACACATATGTGTTTTCTAAGGCACTCATTGAGTCTAAAAAGATGCACAACTTACATAATTTCAGTAGTGCACCCAAATGGCAATAGTCATATCATACTGTTCATGTGCTGTACGTGCTGTAGCAGCGCTACTCAACACGTGGCCCTGGGGCCGCATGCGGCCTTCCAGTGATCTTTTGCAGCTGGCGTTATGATATCATCATCAGAAATATATTTATCAGCAGCCTATCAAATCTGTATGAATTGTGAAGTGTCCATTTTCATGAGGATTTACGCTAGTTCTCTACATTACTGAATCACGTTAGAGAGGGAATTCAACTGCAAAAGGATGTCACAAATAAATTAAAAATAATAATAATTATAATATCTGAGCATGGCTGATGTTATGAGAGCGGTTGTCGGTCTTCGCGCGCGCGCGTTCGTTCATACACAATACATGTGCGCGTCAATCAAACATGCGCGCTAGCAGTCTCTCTTGAGAGTTACTCAACAGGCGGCGAATCTGTCTTGATTAGCTCATCAGAGATAGCCTACTGTATGTACTCGTCATGACAACAGTATTTACAGGAAAAAAATAACGGTGTTGAGACGCCTTCACGGAAATGCTTTTGAGTGATCTACTCTGTGCAAAAGGCTTAGGGGGTAAACAAATCTTTTTGACTTGTCACTGAAGGACTTTTGGTGCTAATTTTAGATATATCGCTCTTGTTTTTTAACACATCTCTATTGTATGTGATGTTGAACACTCATGGTGTTTGTTAGTCACAGTGACAACAGAACTGTTCTATATCAGAAAATCGAAATTCTGTCATCATTTACTCACCCTCATGCCATCCCAGACGTGTATGACTTTCTTTTTTTTTCTGCTGAACACAAATGAAGATTTTTAAAAGAATATTTTAGCTCTGTAGGTCCACACAATGCAACTGAATGGTGGCCATAACTTTGAAGCTCCAAAAAGCACATAAAGGCAGCATAAAAGTAATCCATAAGTCTCCAGTGGTTAAATCTATGTCTTCAGAAGTTATATGATAGGTGTGAGTGAGAAACAGATCAATATTTAAGTCCTTTGTTACTATAAATCTCCACTTTCACATCTGTAAGTCACATGTGGTGCCTGTTTTTAGTTTCACTTTCAGATGTGAAAGTGAAAGTGAAGATTTATATTAAAAAAGCAGAGGACTTAAATATTGGTCTCTCATCCACAGAACTTTTTGTTCATCACGCAATATCATGGCACACTTCCTATCATTGTGAGTTTTGCACAGACAAGCATCCATCATATTTCCTTCAGAAGATTTTTAAATCTAATTATTATTAATCGTAGTTTCACAAATTGGATGGCTGGTCTTGAGATCTAACATGGCGACAATTCAGAGGGTGTGATCCATTATATGTAGAGTTAAACAGCTTTTTCAATGAGCCACATATATTATTGGAATCTCATATGAGTGTATCATTTTAATTATATCTGTCAAAAATATTGCAATTCATTTCTTTTTGTATAAAATGTTTTAATGAGAAAAACATTGAGTGCATCTTTAAAAGTAAGCTTTGATGAAGGGTGACAAAACATTTATCAAATGCCTGGGTAGCTCAGCAAGTCAAGACGCTGACTACCACACCTGAAGTCGCATGTTCAAACCAGGGTGTGCTGAGTGACTCCAGTCAGGCTTCCTAAGCAACCAGTTGGCCCGGTTGCTAGGGTGGGTAGGGTCACATTGGGTTAACCTCCTCATGGTCGCTATAATGTGGTTCTCGCATTCGGTTGGGCGCGTGGTGAATTGTGTGTGGATGCCGCGGAGAATAGCGTGAAGCCTCCACACGTGCTAAGTCTCCACGGTAACGCGCTCAACAAGCCACGTTTTAAGATTCACAGATTGACGGTCTCAGATGCAGAGGAAACTGAGATTCGTCCTCCGCCACCCGGATTGAGGCGATTCACTACACCACCATGAGGACCTAGAGCACAGTGGGAATTAAGCATGCCAAATTGGGGAGAAAAGCTCCTCTGAGGGTTACTGAAAGATTAATCTTTCTCTGCCTGTTCAGATCTGACTTATCTGAGTCATTTATCAGCTTGCAAGGAGACAACAGTTTTCCTGGGATGATAAATCCAACAACAGTCCTCCTTCTCCAAACATTGTCTTTACCACAGTTGTCATTTGGTTTTACCAGTCATGTCCATATTTCTGGACATGATTTAGTAATGGAAACTTGTGTCTGTCATCTTTGGTGAGGGATAGAAAATCCCAACCATCCAACAGTGATGTGTGAAATGTTTTTGATGTTACAGTACAATACTTTTTACTTTGCCCAGTTTAATAAACCCAGAGTGTTATGGGAACATAAAGTTGTTTGAGAAGACATTATTTTTAGTCCTAGTGGCACAGAAATTACACACTTCAACTTTAAGCAGGACGATGCTGTTCTTGATATGCCCATCATGGGCTCTGGAGAATATGTCCATGCTGACTGTATTTTTGAAGGCTATAGTCTTTGAAGCTCTGCTCTGCTGTGACAAACTACATAGCAAGCAATCAAACTAATGATATGAAAGAGTAATTTGTCATTTTATTTTTGTTGACTGCATTTTTAAATACAAGATTGTCTTTTACATAGTTTCTCATTTATCGTCATTCCTACAATTTGGTGATTTTCGGCTTTGAATCTTTTGAAAAATGAAACAATAATAAGTATCTTTATGTTTCATCATTAAATGGAGATGTTAAAGGTTCATACAGTCATACAGGTCAAGCTAAAGTCAGAAAAAAAGGTCAGGGTAGAAAATAACTAGGGTTGGGAACCGAGAACCATAAAAAAAAAAAACAAAACTGAACCTTATGATTTTCATGACTTTCAGTTCCGTTAATGGAGTTTTACAAACAAAGTTCATGAGGGGCATGTTCATTTAATCCAACCAATCACAAAGCCAGAGTAAGCATATATAAACCGCTGCTTACCTCACTGCTTCAGTCATCCCTCCTCCACCCCAAAATCACATTCTGTCTATTTATTACTAAACTCAAGTAATTTTTGATTCAGAGTTTGGGGCGAGCTCGAGCTCCAGCCCTCCACTATGGACAGCGAGCCCAATCCATTTACTTTTACCTTTATTCAAGGATCACATTAACATGTGAACTACTGAAAGGGTTCCCTATCTGTCACTCACTCGACGTTGTGTCGATGTAGTGACACTAGGGGTCACTCTTGGGAGCCCGAGACACCTCTGGTCTTTGATAAAAGGCCAATGAAAATTGGCGAGTGGTATTTGCATGCCACTCCCCCGGACATACGGGTATAAAAGGAGCTGGTATGCAACAACTCTTTCAGAATTTCTCTTCGGAGCCGAACGGTCATGCTCACTGAGCTGAATACTACTGTTCATTCACCTCAGCTGGATCTGATGGCGTATTTCAGCGGCTTCTCCCCCCTCTGCACTGGTGTACTGCAGAGAATGCCCCTGGGCACTTCGGCAGAAATAAAAGAGTATATTTCTCTAAAAGAGCGGCACACACGGAACGTCTTTTTAAAGATGCGTCTTTTTAAAGATGCTTTTCCGATTGTGTGTTATTCCTGGTTGCGCTCGTTATCTCTCGCCTTCTGATGGTCATGATCACTGTCTTTCGTGTCTGGGCTCTGCCACGCGGAGACAGCGTTTGTGGATGGTCATGTTCTCATTGCAAGAATATGTCCATGGCAACGTTGCGGTCGCGGTTCGCCTTCGTAAGAAAGCAAGCCACCCCAGAGGCTCCCGCCTCGGTCCTTTTACCCACGTGTATGAGGCCAGCGCGGCTAGCACTGGAGGTGATTTGGGGAGCCCAATGGGACCGCCTCTGCCGAGTATCCCCCCGCGGACCTCCCATTCCCCAGCACGCTCGTCTGCCCCGATCGGGCTCGTCTCACGGCGAGTTCGACCTCTTATTCGGAGCCCGCGAAAGTGATGAGCTCTCGAGCGCAGCATCGGAGAGCGGGCTCATCCAGTCGGAAGCATCAGCTGGGTTCCTCCCTTCGGGGTCGATTGCCCAGTCACAGGCTGACGCGGAGATGACAACATGCTTTCCCGGGCAGCCGCGAGCGTCGGCTAGAGTGGAACTCACTGCTCTTCCCTGAACCCTCGCGGCTCAGTGATTGGTTCCTGGGCTCGTGGCGCCGCTCAAAGCCACGCCCCGCCCCTGTTTCTTTCTTCCCGGAAGTGCATGAAGAGCTGACAAGGTCAAGGGAGGCACTTTTTACTGCCCGGTCCCGTTTTTTTCAGCTTCCCAAGGGCTATTCGGCAATCCCCCGGTGGATAAAGGCGCTCGCGGTGCACCTATGCCCGCAGAGCGCCGCCACCTGGCACGGGTGCCCAAAGCCCCCGTCTCTGACGGGCAAGGCCTACGGTGCTGCTGGACAAGCCGCCTCCGCCCTGCACACCATGGCTCTCCTGCAAGTCCGCCAAGGCACTAAAGGAACTGCACAAGGGTAGTTCCACCCCGGGATTGATGCAGGAAATGCGCTCGGCGACTGACCTCGTTCTCCGAGCGATGGAGGTCACGGCACGGTCTCTCGGGCGGACAATGGCCACACTAGTGGTCCAGGAGCGCCACCTTTGGCTCAACCTGGTCGAGATGGGTGAGGCCAACAAGACACGATTCCTTGCTGCCCCCATTTCCCAGGCGGGCCTATTCAGCGACACCGTCGAGGACTTTGCCCAGCAGTTTTCTATGGTAGAGCAGTAGATGGATGCTAGCTGGCATATCCTGCCCCGGCACGGCTCAAGATCTCGCACCCTGTCTACTCATCAACAAGGGCGTCCCCCTGCGGTGACTGCACCGGCTCCATCGCAGCCCGCCCCTTTGGCCCGGCCAAGGCGTGGAGCCCACTACAGGAATCAGACGCCACCCATCTCGCGGCCGCCCAGAACCCGTGAAAGGCTTCAAAGCGCCCTTGAGACTGGCGAACCAGGGACAACGAAACCCGCTGCTCTGGAGCTGGTAAGCAGATCTCCATCTTTTTGTTACCTTTTGCATTTAATTGCGCTGCATGCCCAAGTGGCTGCAGTATTCAAGAGCTCAGCAAGAGCAGTTTCCTTGTTCCCTGGGTCACGTATCCGGTGTGCACGGCCGTCATCACGACCACCATCCACCACTCTATTTGGCAGGTTTGGCGCTCCAGCAGCAGTCTCCCGCCCCTGAGCGCCCAGCTGTGGCACAAATCTGCCCCCGATGTGAGAGTCTCCACGGGTCACGAGAACAGGCCTCTTCCTCCCCCGTCCCAGGCTGTTCCGGGGGTGGTCACAAGGAGCCAGGTAAGTGCTTTGATGTCCTTAGACTCAGCATGGCCACGACGTGGTGTGGCACCTCGAGCTCCACCCCGCCACGAGGCCCCACCGTCCGGTACATCCGATGATGTTGTCCCTTTGGTCCCCCTTGCGCGGAACTTGGACGCATGGCTTGCGCTTTCCAATCCGTCGCGAGGGCTGGTCCGGACCGTCCGACTTGGCTGCACGATTCACTTCGCCGGGCATCCGCCCAGGTTCAGCGGTGTCCACTTCACCTTGGTGAAAGACGAAAATGCTGCTACCTTCCTATGGAAGGGCGCGATATAACCTGTCCCTCCAGCCGAGATGAAGAAGTGGTTTTTCAGCCCCTACTTCAACGTACCGAAAAAAGGCGGTGGGTTGCGGCCAATCTTGGACCTGTGAGTTCTGAACTAGGCTTTACACAGACTCCCGTTAAATATGCTGACGCGAAAATGCATTCTGGCGAGCGTCCGGCATCAAGATTGGTTCATAGCGGTAGACCTGAAGGATGCGTACTTCCACGTCTCGATCCTTCCTCGACAAAGACCCTTCCTGCGGTTTGCGTCCGAGAGTCAGGCGTATCAGTACAAAGTCCTCCCTTTTGGCCTGTCCCTGTCCCCCCGCGTCTTTACGAAGGTCGCAGAGGCTGCCCTTGCCCTGTTAAGGGAGGTGGGCATTCGTGTTCTCAACTATCTCGACGACTGGCTAATTCTAGTTCATTCTCGAGACGTGTTATGTGCACACAGGGACCTGGTGCTCTCACACCTCAGCCGACTAGGGCTTCGGGTCAACTAGGAAAAGAGCAAGCTCCTCCCGGTTCAGAGCATCTCTTTTCTCTGTTTGGAGTTGGACTCAGTCTCCTTGACGGTGCACCTTACCCAGTCAGCGCCCAGTCGGTGCTGGCCTGTTTGAAGGCGTTCAAACAGAAAACAGCAGTTCCACTGAAACTTTTTCAGAGGCTCCTGAGGCATATGGCATCCTCAGCGGTGGCCACCCGCTCGGGTTGATGCATATGAGGCTGCTTCAGCACTGGCTCCAGACTCGAGTCCAGAGATGGGCATGGCGCCACAGGACACGTCGCGTGGTCATCACGCCGGTCTGTCACCGTCTTTTCAGCCCTTGGACCGACCTCTCGTTTCTACAGGCAGGTGTTCCTCTAGAACTGGTCCCCAGGCGCGTCGTGGTCAGGACAGACGCCTCCAAAATGGGCAGGGGCGCTGTTCGCAACAGGCATGCAGCCGCCGGCCTCTGGATGGGTCCGCGACTGCATTGGCACATCAACTGCCTCGAGTTGTTGGCAATTCTGCTTGCCCTGCGGAGGTTTAGGCTGTTGATCCAGGGCAAGCACGTGTTAGTTCAGACAGACAACATGACAATGGTAGCATATGTCAACCGCCAACGAGTTTGCGCTCTCGTTGTATGTCACAACTCGCCCGCCGTCTCCTCCCCTGGAGTCAGCAGCACTTTAAGTCGCTGAAAGCCACTGACATCCCGGGCAACCTCAACACTACAGCGGACGTGCTGTCACGACAGGTTACCCTCAGGGGAGAGTGGAGACTCCACCCTCAGGTGGTCCAGCTGATTTGGAGTTGATTCGGCAGGCACAGGTGCACCTGTTCACCTCCCAAGAATCCTCCCCACTGCCCGCTCTGGTACGCCCTGACCGAGGCCCCCCTCGGCATAGACGCGCTGGCACACAGCTGGCCCCCTGGCATGCTCAAATATGCGTTTCCCCCAGTGAGCCTGCTTGCACAGACCCTGTGCAAGGTCAGGGAGGACGAGGAGCAGGTCATCCTGGTAGCACCCTACTGGCCCGTCCACATGTGGTGCTCGGACCTCACGCTCCTCGCGACAGCTCCCCCCTGGCGAATTCCCCTGAGGAAGGACCTTCTTTCCAGACCTCTGGAATCTCCATGTCTGGCCCCTGGACAGGATGCGGAAGACCTAAGCGGTCTACCATCTGCGGTGGTAGACACAATCACTCAGGCTAGGGCCCCCTCTACGAGGCACCTGTATGCCTTTAAGTGGCGTCTGTTCGCTAAGTGGTGTTCTTCCCGTCGGGAAGACCCCCAGAGATGTGCAGTCAGATCAGTGCTTTCCTTCCTGCAGGAGAGGTTGGAAGGGAGGCTGTCCCCTTCCACCTTGAAGGTGTACATTGCCGCCATAGCAGCACACCACAACGCAGTCGATGGTAAGTCCTTAGGGAAGCACGACCTGATCATCAGGTTCCTAAGAGGCACCAGGAGGCTGAATCCCTCCAGACCGTGCCTCTTTCCCTCATCGGACCTCTGTAGTTCTTCAGGGTCTAAAGAGAGCCTCTTTGAGCCTTTGCAGTCAGCCGAGCTTAAGGCACTCTCCTTGAAGACTGCCCTCCTGACTGCGCTCACTTCCATCAAGAGGTTAGGTGACCTGCAAGCGTTCTCTGTCAGCGAAACATGCCTGGAGTTCGGTCCAGGTTAATCTCACATGATCCTGAGACCCTGACCGGGCTATGTGCCCAAGGTTCCCACCACCCCTTTAGGGACCAGGTGGAGAACCTGCAAGCACTGCCCCAGGAGGAGGCAGACCCAGCCCTGTCATCGCTGTGTCCGGTGTGTGCTTTACGCATCTATTTGGATTGCACGCAGAGCTTTAGAATCTCTGAGCAGCTCTTTGTCTGCTTTGGTGCACAGCGGAAAGGAAGCACTGTCTCCAAGCAGAGGATTGCCCACTGGCTCATTGATGCCATAACTATGGCATATGTCGCCTAGGACATGCCGCCCCAGTAGGGCTACCAGCCCATTCTACCAGGGGAGTAGCGGCTCCCTGGGCCCTGGCCAGGGGTGCCTCTCTAACAGACATTTGTAGAGCAGCAGGTTGGGCAACACCCAACACCTGTGCAAGGTTCTACAACCTCCGGGTGGAACCGGTTTCGTCCCAGGTAGTGGCACGCAACACAAGCGGATAAGCCTGGGATAGCTGGCTGGGTGTATCGCTTGCACATAGCGCCTTCCACCTCCCTTGGAGCTGAAGACGTGCACCATTAATTCCCAGTAGTGTTCACAAATTTTGTTCCCTTGTTGACTTCCTCCGAGCCCTGTGGCAGTCGAGTTTTCGGGAGAGACTCGCTGCCGGCCCAGTACACGCGCTAACTAAGAGTCCTGTTCTGGGGTAGGTGCTCCGCATGTGGCGGTTCCCTGTAAGGCTAACCCCATGCGATATATATCTTCCGCTAGTTCATTTTCCTGCTGTCAAACTGCGTCTTCCTTGGGCAGAGCCCCTCTGCCCCAGTCTCCATGTTTGTAGTAACTCCTCCCCCATTGGGCAGGATCTACCTTGAAGGCTCTCCACATGGTTGGAAAGACCATGTGACGTATTCTTCCATTTAAATATCCCCCCTCTCTTTGGGCGAGGTGTGGTCTCCGCGGTGTCTTCCCCTTGGGAGGGACACCCCTCTGACTAGACCTGGTGGCCCAGTCGGATAATCCCCCTTCTTTTTTAGTGAGTGGAAAAAGAGAAGGGGAAAAGAGGCCACGACTGGGTTAAGCCTGTCTCTATCTTTGGGTAGTCAACATGTCCCCAAAAAGGGCTGTTCGACACTCATAACTATGTTGGGGGAGGTTACGTGTCGACCTGGTGTGCTGGCTATGAGGCACACAGCAGTCTGCCCACCACACACCGCCAGTTCACGTAACACAGTTCAGCCAGTTGTGGCATTTCGTATAGGGACCCCTAGTGTCACTACATCGACACAACGTCGAGTGAGTGACAGATAGGGAACGTCATGGTTACTGGTGTAACCTCCGTTCCCTGATGGGGGAACGAGACGTTGTGTCCCTCCTGCCACAACGCTGAACTACCCGCTGAAATGGCTGGATCTTATATCAGCTCCTCAGCATAAGACCTGAATGAGTGGTTGCATACCAGCTCCTTTCATACCCGTATGTCCGGGGGAGTGGTATGCAAATACCACTCGCCAATTTTCATTGGCCTTTTATCAAAGACCAGAGGTGTCTCGGGCTTCCAAGAGTGACCCCTAGTGTCACTACATCCACACAATGTTACACCAGTAACCATGATGTTCTCACACGCAGACAACAGTGTTTTCTGCATTGCATTTCAGCAGCATCGCTGCCCCCTACTGAATCTACAGGAGCTGAGTTTCCTGGCTTAGTTTCTGGATAAAACAATTGTAAATAATGGAGAATGTAGCAACTTGCGAAACTTCAGTGAAAACAGCACCTTACAAATGTAATTTGAATGCTTTACATCACCCCATGCTGTGTGAATGTGTACATTGTTTAAGATATAAGTGTTGAACTGAGGTTGGCTAATGTGCTAAAGCTAGCGGCAACACATTGCATGCGTTTGAAATGTTACTTCTGTCAGCTGTTAAACTGCGAATGCTTCTGTGTAGTAAAAAATGTTGTGTTCTATTTAGGACAATACTACACTTCATACATTCATTCACTACATGACTGAGTGCTTAGTGTATTCTGTAGGTACATAGTGTATACAGTAGTGCATCATTTGTGACAAAGCTTCAACCTATACATAATACAGAGGCTACTGAATTAATCTTATACGTACTGATGCACAAGTTATGAAGGCCCAGATCGAAATTATATAAGAACTGTTGAAGATTAACAAGCATGTGTTACAATATTAGGTTACGTAACACAGTCTAAACTGTATCTGGAATGGCTACTGTGTTTATTTAATGTTGTGCTTCAGACCTGTGAGACCTCAGTCAGGCAGTGCAGTTACTGACTGGTTGTTCATATGTAAAAGGGTAGTAAAAGATACACAAAATTTTGTTGTAATCAGTGAAATTTTATAAAACAATGAATTAAATATGTTATCTCATTCCTTGTTTGTTTAGATTTTGCATTCAATATATAGTAAGGAAACAATTATTGCATTGCATTTATGCCTCTAAAAAGTTCACAAACATGCCTTTTAAAATATTTTTATTCAATTTATTAATATATTTTTTTAAATATCTGCTCTGTAGTAATCTTAAATGTTATTATCATTTGGCAACAGTCTGCTGAAGACAGTTAATACAATAAGAATGGTATTTCTTATTTCCAAATAATTGTTCTTCGAAAGTACTGAAATAATTGTTAAGAGGAATCGGAATCAGAACCGGAATCATTAAGAGAATTCGGAATTGGAATCCTTATGATTCCTAACCCTAACAATAACAGGGTGGACATTCAGTGTGGGCAGCAGTCTTAACATTTTAAATAATTTAAATTACTTTAATGGCAGGTCAACATGCCTGCATCAAGGTTTGACGTAATTTACAGCAAACGACATAGGTTCTCTCGTGTCTTTTGATTTAACGTCATGATGTTTAACCTGCATCGTAGGATTACAATTTTGTTTGAGAGCTGAAGCAGAGGGGAACATAATTAGTGAAAACTGACCCCCCCCCCAGCTTGTTTTTTCTTCTGGTGAAGAATTAATGCCTGTGACCTTGCCTGATCTGGATATGGAGCAGTGCTGTTGGCATGACTCCCAGATCATGGGAAAATTGTGTAAGACCTGTGTGGTAGCCTCCCTGAGGTGCGAGCTTATGTCTCATGGCTTTCCTTAATACATTTGCATCATTATACTCTAAATTTTTTCTTGGCTGAAAAATACATATACCCATAAAAATGACAACAACACATTTTTCACACAGTGTCTAACTTATCAACACAAAAAGACCTGAATCATAACAACAGTGAACACAATGGAAAGGAAGAGACATTGGTTTTGTAAGAAGAGCAAAGCAAAACTGCCAAACATTTCTTTTTTTTTTTTTTACCTTGTTTGAATCTTAATTGCTATTGATACACTAATTTGATAGATCTGTTAATTATTTTAGGCAGTTATGAAGTATATGTAGTTGTAACAACGTTCAGGAAAGGAGGAAGCGGGAACCGGATTAACAATTAACAAGACTTTAATCAACACAAATGCTGAACTGAAACATAACAACAGACATCGACACAAGTGTGTGTGTGTGTGTGTGTGTGTGTGTGTGTGTGTGTGTGTGTGTGTGTCTGTGTCTCTCTCTCTCTCTCTCTCTCTGGCATTCCTGGCTCCTTCTTTATCTCTATCTCCCGCTGATTGGGCAACTCAGTGCCAGGTGTGCATTCTTTCAGCCTTGCCACACCCTCCTCATCGTCACAATTTATCCATTTAGTGAGGAATGATTTTATAAAACAGTATAACAGTATATCCTTGTATATTTGAGACAAAAATAGGAAGAACTTGGCATTTGTTTATTTAAGTAGTAAAACATTATGTTAAAGGGTTTTAGACACAATCTGAAGCAGAGTAAAACCCACAACAACAAAATATATGAATGCAAATTAAATTTCAGAGTTTCGGTGGAGCCCCCTATAATACAGTACAAATTATTTTTGTGTGTATTATGTGTGTGAGCAAAGCAAGTTTTACAGTAGGTAAGTCTTGAGGCATTCTTTGAAAAAAATAGACTGGCTCAACCACTTGTTAATAAAATATGAAGGATTCTAATAGATA
The DNA here is from genome assembly GCF_019703515.2 of Myxocyprinus asiaticus. Classification (NCBI taxonomy): domain Eukaryota; kingdom Metazoa; phylum Chordata; class Actinopteri; order Cypriniformes; family Catostomidae; genus Myxocyprinus; species Myxocyprinus asiaticus. Next base: position 43,118,136 of record NC_059357.1, on the reverse strand, counting down.
GGTGACCTTAGTGAATATACCAGCATCAGTGGTAACCTCTGGAGAGCAAAGGAACAAGTGTGTCAGCAGTACACAAGTGGTAATGTAATTTTCTATCAAGTATCTGCTTTGTGCAGTTAAGTTGAAGAGGAGATGCTTTAAGGATATTTGTTTGGAGTTTTTGAGATGCCCTCGTCCCATCTGTACAGGCTTGAGTAAAATTGTCTAGAGCTGGTATGATGGCATGTGTCGGAGAAAAAAAAAAAAAAAATCCCCTGTTGCTGTGAAATCAATTATTCATGGAGTTTGCATGGAGGATTCGGAATTAGACCAGCAGTGAAAGAGATCTGATTGGAGAGGAAAAGAACGAGGTTTATGGATTATAGCGTATTGATTGATAGGTGTTCCGTGTACCAAAACAAGATAAATTACTGAGAGAACAGCAGTGCTTGACCATTAAATGTTTTTTTGTTTTTGTTTTTATTTGCTATTATTAAAGGGGTCTTTTTTGTTATTTTAATTTTATTTTAATTTTCTTATTTTCCCTGAGGTCCACATAGAATGTTAGTAATTTTTTTTTTTTTTTTTTTTTTTTGCAGTCATACATTTTTTCTTTTATTTATTTATTTATTTTACTATTTTTATTGATTCCATGCAGCAAATCAAATAGACACAACAGAAAATGCAGAATCAAACCACATGAAATCATAACTTCTCCCCCCGAACATTAACCCACCCCCACCCCCCACCTGATAAAAACAAGCACCCCAGTGGTCAAAAGCCAACTGACAGAGACACAGAAATAGACAATAAAACAGCAGAAATTACTTAGAAACATTTAAAAAAAGAACATAAAAAGCATACTTTCAAAACAAATAGGTTGCAACACACACATCCAAAACCACTAGTCTCTCTCCGCTGCCCCTCCCTGAGAGCCTTCCAAAAAGGCTAAATAGCTGCCCCATTTCCTGCTGAACAAATCCCTGTTGCCAAGCCTTCTAAATTCCATCTCCTCAAATGCCGCTACCCTGCTCATCTCCATGTACCACTTCTGAAATGAGGGCGCTCCAGCCAACTTCCATCCCCTAAGGATGACCTGTCTACCAATCATAACACTGGCTAGAGCCTAATTTTTTATGTACTTATCCCCTATATTAATGACCACTCCATTGCCTAAAATACAGAGACTGGGTCAAAATGAAATTTGAGTGCCCAATACGTCACACATAAAACTCTGAACCCTGAACCAAAATTCTTGGATCTTAACACACCACCACAAAACATAGGCTGTGTCCCCATCTTCTGACTGGCATCACCAACAAGTGGGTGTGTCTTTAAGACCAAGCCTATACAATCTAGAGGGGGTCCAATAATTTCAATATAGAGTCTTAAAATGCATAAGGTGCACCCTTGCATCTCTAGATGTAGACTTGATGGTTTTTACAATCCTAGTTTTTTAGAATTCTAGCCCAAACTCCCTTCTCCAATACCAAGTTTAAATCTTTCTCTCATAATCATTTGAGAGACGTTGAAGCTCCATTCCCCAGACCCTGAATTAGCAGGGAGTAATACACTGATGCTTCATGACCTTTTCCAAAAGCAGTAATCACCACTCCCAGAGTATCTGCCACTTTAGGGGGGTGTATGCTACTCCCAAAAATAGTACAGAGCAGGTGGTGCAGCTATAAATACCTAAAGAATTGAGACCGGGGGATCCCAAAATGTTGAACCATATTTTCAAAGGATCTCAACACTCCACTCTTATATAGGTCACCGAGTCATTAACCTCCCTCACAATCCACTCTGTCCAGCAGAAAGGACATAAACTTGGGTTCAGCCATATGCTCGAAGCAACATTTAAATAAATGTCCCAATTAAACACTCTGGACACTTTTGTCCATGCAGCGTGCAAATGCGAGATAACGGGGTGTAACTTAAATTCTCTGGTTAGTTTGATAGAAAGGCTTTGCAATGGCAAAATAGGGGCACAAACTTTCTGTTCAATACAAAACCAGGGAGGGGCTCTCTGAGGTGGAAGCAACCAATGAGCAAAATGTCTAAGGCCAAATGCATAATAATAAAACTAAATCTTGGGTAGGCCTAGCCCACCTTTGTCAATTGGCCTATGCAACTTACTGAAATGTAATCTGTGACATTTACCATTCCAAATGAAGGACTTCGCTATGCTATTAAATTGCTTGAAATAAGAGAGGGGGACATCTACAGGGAGAGATTGTAACAGGTAGTTGAATTTTGGAATACAATTCATTTTAATAACATTAACCTTCCCAATCATAGATAAATGTAATGAAGCCCACCTGCTCACATCGCTCGAAAACCTTTTTATTAAAGGGTCAAAATTAACTATAACTAAATCACACAAATTTGCTAGGAATAAAATATCCAAATACTTAATGCCCTGTTTGGACAACTGGATGGCACCCTGCTGAAAAGCCGTTACCGGGCAGTACATTGTCAGAGCCAAAGCTTTGGATTTAAACCAATTAACTCTGTATCCTGAGAACACAGAAAAGGAATTAATAATTCTTTGGAGGCAAGGCATAGATCTAGTAGGGTCGGAGATGAATAATAAATATCATCTGCGTAAAGCAGAAGCTTATACGCCACACCTCCCGCCATCACCCCTGGAAAATCATCCTCCTTTCTTATCGCGGTTGCTAATGTTTCCAGGGCAAGACAGAACAATAATGGGGAAAGAGGGTAACCCTGCCACGTGCCCCTATCCATAGTATAATAATCTGAAATTAATCCATTTGTTTGTACCATCGCTAACGGGTGTCTATAAAGTATTCCCGTATATTTCCAAAATCTTAAAAAGGTAATCGCATTCTACCATATCAAACGCCTTTTCGGCGTCAAGTGAGATAGCAGTGACCGGAGTCTGATCATTCACTACTGACCACATGATATTGATTAAACACCTTATGTTATCAGAAGAGCTATGGCCCAAATATACCCCACCTGATCTATATGTATAAGAGATTTCATAACTTTACTTAATCGGTTAGCCAACATTTTTTACTATTTTAACATCTAGATGGATCAGAGAAATTGGATGGTAACTCTTACACTTGCTTGGATCTTTGTCCTTTTTAAGAATCAGACTGATCCGGGCTTGTGTCATGGTTGGCTGAAACTTTCCATTCTTTAATGATTCCATATAAACTTCTAGCAAAAGTGGAGCCAGTTCTGTAATATAAGATCTAAAAAATTTGTCTGGCCCCGGAGCCTCGCCTGTAGGCATGGCCTCAATTACCTCACCAAGCTCCTCCACGGTTATCTCAGAATCAAGAGAATTTTTTTGCTCAGTCATCAATTTAGGAAGTTCTCATGGTTCCACAAATTTTCTAATATCCTCAACAGTAGATGAAGACATGGAACTATAGAGATCAAGATAGAATTCTTTATAGAAGCATCATTAATATCATTGGCCGAGGTAAATATTTCACCACCAGCAGATTTCACTGAGGGAATGGTAGGAAAAGACTCTCTCTGTTTTTTATATCTAGCCAGAGGTTTCCCTGCCTTGTCCCCCGACTCAAAGTATAACTGTTTTTCCCTGAATAGCCAAAACTTCACCTTCCGCAACAAAATAGTATTATATCTGTATTTCAATCGGGTCAACTCCCTGAGGCCATTAGACAACATTCAGCACTCCAGCTTTGCCTCGGCACTTTTAATATTCCCTTCCAATTGCATGAGTTCTTGTGCTTTAGATTTTTAGGTGAATGAGGCATACTGTATAATCCGACCCCTAAGAACCACCTTAAGTGCCTCCCAAGCCATGCCCACAGAGGATACTGAGGACCAGTTGGTCTCCATATAGACATTGATTTCAGCCTTTAGTATTTGTTAGAATTCAGGATTTTGCAAAAGGGATACATTAAAGCACCAACTATATGATTTCTTTTTCTCCGTATGTGGCAACACCTCTAAACACACCAGGGCGTGATCTGAGACTAAAATGTTTCCAACTGAGCAATCAACAACAGATGAAATGAGGGACTTAGATATAAAAAGAATATATATTCTAGAGTAAATCTTATGGATTGATAAAAAAAAAATTTATAGTCCCTACCAGATGGGTTCAAAAGTCTCCAAATATCTGTAAGACCAAGCGTCAATGTTGCTCTAGGGGGCTTGCACACTTTTGCTTCACTATGATCAAGGACTTAGTCCATCAAAAGATTAAAGTCTCCTCCCAATATTATATCACGAGGGGTGCCAGCGGCTTGCAACATCCCTTCAAGATCTATAAAAAAGCCCTGATCATCAACGTTAGGTGCATAAATATTAGCCAAAATAAGAATTTGTCCATGAATTTCAGCTAAAACAATAATGACTCTGTAGAAAACTTCACACAGGGAGGGAAGGAGGACACAGGGAACCCGGATTTCTTCAGTCTCAGGTAAGGCTTTTTAATTGTCAACTTTCTGAGTTTACAGCTTAACAATAATTCATTAGCTTCACATTAACACATCAACTACTCAGCAGAACTCTAGATCTCTGGCTCTCTCCCTCTTTCCTGTCGGTGGCGTGGTCCTTTTATACTGCTCTCCCCAAGCTCACTGCAACTAGAAACAGGTGTTAATCATAATCCGGCTCAGGTGTATGCAGCCTTAACACTTTCTCTCTCTCTGGGTGGATGCTCGACCACGCCCCTGCTGCCACAGACTCTTCCTAATTTATCTTTACTCTGTTTGAGACATTTGAATTGTAGATGTTTACTTATCAGCGTAATGACTCCCCTGCTCTAACTCGAGCCAGCACTATAAAAAAAATGCCCACCCCATATCCTCCCAAATTATTTAGCTTCCTGCGGAGAAGGTGTGTTTCTTGAAGAAACAATATATCATATTTCTTACGCTTAAGAAGAGAAATAACCTTCCTTCTTTTTATGGGGTGCCCCAACCCATTCACATTCCACATGGAGAGAAACAATCCACATATATTAACATTTGACATTTTGACATATAAGAAAGAATAGATTGTGTGTCAAAGACAAGATTATAAAGACCACATTCCAACATAAGTGCAACAATCAAACTCCGAACATCCCCTAGGAAAATAAAAACAGAAAAAAGAAAAATGTGCACATTAACCCTGCGCACGACAGTGCCAACTGGCGTTATCCCTCCAAACTCAAACAGTCCATGCACGCCTACGAGAGCCCCCGCAACAACCTTGCCATCGTATTGCTCAAGTCCGGTGTTTCAATAAAAATATTGTGAGACAGAATTACACAGCAAAAGATAATCTATAAAACAAACTCCAGCCAATAGGTGGCACCAGCATAAAAAAACATGCAGGTTCCTCAAACTGTCAAGCAAATGTTCAGTGATTACTCGGTCCAATCGGCTGCAACATGAGCGCAAGCAAATTACTTACTCCAGTGACTTTGCAAGAAATACTCCACAAAATAAACTCCAGCCGATAGGCGGACTAAGCACAAAGAGCATGTAGATTCATCTAAGGTGTGTTGCTCTACAAAATAAACTCCAGTCGCTAGGCGGAACCAGCACAAAAAGAGCACGTAGATTCTTCAAACTGCCAAGCGAATGTTCAGTGAGCCAGTCCACTCGGCTGCAATGTGAGTACCACAAGATAACTTACTCCATTGACTTTATGAAGGACATCACTTGCTGTGGGCATGTGAATGTTTTACGGCCATCCTTAGCATATATTCTCAATTTGGTTGGGAATATCAGTGCAAAAGCGACCTTCCATTGATGTAAAAGTTTCTTGCATTCCTTGAATCGATCACTTTTCTCTCATCAAGTTCTCAAAGTCTGGGAACAAGAAAATGCTGTGGTTCTTCCAAGAAAGCCTTCCTTTACACCTCGCCTCGTGTAACACAAGATTGGATGATCTCAGAAATTTGGCCAGAATTGATTGGGGCCTGTCTCCCTCTGTGGATCGCCGAGCCAGAACCCTGGCCTGCCATGTCGAGCAGACTCGGAAAGAGCCCATCCAGGAATTACACCATATCCTGTCCCTCTGGGACTCCCATGATACGGACGTTATTCTGCCGGCTATGGTTTGCCATGTCCTCCAACTTCTCCCAGACACACTCCAAATCTACCTTGATTGCTAGCAGATTAGCAGATAATTCCCTCTCCAATGACTCCAGGTAATCAATCCGTTCCTCAACATCCCCCACTCTTGTAACCTCATCAGTAAACTTCGCCTCCATGGTGGTGATCGATGGATGTATCACAGCAAGATCCTCCCAAGTCAGCAACGACCTTCGTCAGCATTGCTGACATGCTCAGCATCTCCCGCCGCATCTCCCGTACCTCTCCAACCAAATCGACTCCCAGGCCCGCGGCCTGCTCGGGTGTGTCAGCTTGAGCATGTAAGTGTCTTTTAATTTTTATTTAATTTTGAATTCTTTGACATATTGTCCTCCTAGAACAGTTATGGAACAGAGTGTATAGAATCTCACTGAAAAAGTATTAAGATTAAAAGTATTAAAACTAGCTCACCGTTCACACGTCCGATCTTTGCATGGCATCACGTGACTCCCTGCAGTCGTAATTTCTTAATATATTATCATTTTCTACCCTGTCTCTGGCCCTCTGACTGAAACGCTCGATTTAGGCCTCAGTGTCTCCTTTAAACTTCAATGTAAATGCCCACAGTTATGATTTGATAACATTGTGCAGCCCCTTGAATACAGCCATATATATCTGAAACTCAGTCGGAAGAGAATGAAGCAGCTCCACAACAATAAAAAACTAAATTTCAGGGTTTACACATAACACACACCCAACACATTGCATCTGAATGTATCAAACTGTTCACTCAACACAGCAGCACCATAAATTATAAATATAAGTCATGACATATGAAAAATTAATAAAGGGAACTGCTTACTTACAGTTTTGCATTTTAAGTCCAATGGAGTTTTTAACTGCCCCATCTTTCAATAACAATTTCTTTGCAAAGCTTGAATCGTATTGTGACTAGTTCACATTCACACTCAAATGAGCTAAACACACATTACAATTCTGTACAATCCACGCTGAAATATATAATCCAATGCACGGTGAAACATGACATGCACCAGGGCCGGAACAAGAGGAGTTCTATGCCCCTGGAATATTTTGGCTGTGAACTCACAGAACGATGCAAACACACCAATGCAAAACTACAAAATGGAACGGGACACCCAGAAGCTTCCAGTGTTGACAGCATCACTGATTATAATGGGTTCTATTGTTTTTGACACGCCGCGTTGCTAGCGTCTGGTGTAGACAAGGTGTAACCCTAACAAACTGTGCTAAAACTGAAGACACACCCATCTCACATCTTCCATCGTCTGTTTATTCTGGATGAGCCGTTTCTCCAAGCAAGCAGCAGCAATAGAATGGAGCAGAACAGATGTGATTTTTAAAGTTGAGCTTGTACCACTCTAAAATCGTGGTACACAATTAACAATAGTGCAGATTGGTGCAGTAACGCATCCAGGATGTGTTAATACTCAAAAATAGAAATAACTTAGCATTGTGTCTTTTAAAAGAGGTCCGAGATGCATGATAATGGTTGAAGCAGTTGTCTATTGCATGTTTATGTAGACAAATGTAGGCCAGATTAAAATAGTCCAGAAGGGCACAAGGTGTCCTGTGTAAGTCTCCTTGCAGGAATATTAGGCCCATCTGTCTTGTTCTCTCCTCTTCACCTTTCTCACTGTGCGCCAGTTAGCAGGCAAACAGTGCAATGTTGTAAAAGTAGGCATTGATGTTTTGTTGTAGAGGCAGTCATGTGCTGATGTATTCATCTATTTGGATATCACAAAGTAGAGAAAATCCAAATGAGCCAATTTTGCATCTTGGTATAAGTAAATGGTCTTTATTCTGAAACTTACTGTATGTTTTTGTAGTACAATGAACTCTTACTTGTCAAAAGATAAACGGATCATTGCCCTCTGATCTTAGCGTTCAGGTTAGAGTTGTGGTTAGGGTTAGGCCTGGGTTAGAGACTTCTAGAAGTCTTGTTAAAACATTAAAACATTTTTCACACTCTCACTAGTTTTGTTTATTGTCTACTAACAAAATAATTTCACAATTAATATTTTCACACTTTTTGCATAATTTGGCAAAATTACAGTTGGAAAATGACACCAAATAAAAATATTATATTCTTTGGGTTTTTTCAAACATTACTTGTCTCATATTTCATCTGATTCATCTCAGCGTATTCTTAATTCACTTTGGTCCACTTGGTTAACAAGTAGATACTGTATGTGTAACCACTTAAGACACTGAGGGAGACATGACCCCCAGTATTCATACATCAACACATTTGGCTACAGCTTTTATATAAAGTGACTTATAGGCCCCGTTTTCACCTGGTATTAAGATGCATTTCGGGTGATCCGATCACATGTGGTCACAGGTGAGACACATCTCTGTTTACACCTGGTCACTTGTGCGTATGCTGCTCTTGTGACATCTTGTGTTCGGATTTAGAGGGAAGGGTCTCTGTTTCATGATGACATACATAAATCACTATATCAGCATGATAATGAAGCACAACAAAGTCAGAAAAGAAAAAGAAAGCATGACAAAATGGTGCACTGTTTCTCCCAGATGCGGTTGCAATTTAATCTAAGCACAAACGCAACGTCAAGCAGATTTATCTGTTATTTTAGTGGATTACCTGTATAAAAGGAGCTTTAGGTGTCCGTGCTTGTCATTTGTGTTGATATCAGACACACTAAAGAAAATCTGTGAAAGCTCGTGTACGTATCCGCTTTTTAAAAAATTTCGATTGGATGTTTATTTTCTTTTAAAGCTGCTCATAAATGGCAAAGTTTAAACTCTTGTTTTAGCGCAGTGGTTGATTGACAAGTGAGGGGTGGCGCTTCACTGCTGCCAAGACACATACAGGACGGATTAGCGTTTACACTTCAAATGCGATGTGGACACAAAATGTTTTAGACCCCTTTTAGACCTGTATTTAGGGCTGACCACATCTGCGGCAGCGGGGGCGTGGTCAAGCATCTCTCCAGAGAGAGAAAGCGGTAAGGGTGCATACACCTGAGCTAAATTATGTCTAACACCTGTCTCTAATTTCAGTGAGCATGGGGAGAGCGGCATAAATAGAGCGACACAACACTCAGTCGAGAGAGAGACTGGATACGACAGAGCCGAGCCAGAGCAAGGATTTTTCTAGTAGTGAAAGTTTATTTATGAAAGCTGTGTGTGCTAGTGTCAGTTTAGTGTGTGAAGGTAAACTGTAAAGTGGTGTCGCCAAGAGGGGAAAATAAAGCCTCACCTGAAGAAGGAAAAACTGCTCCTCGCCTCATCTTTTACACTGGTGCCGAAACCCGGGATTGAAGTTTGGGTCGAAGATGGATGGAGGTCGTCTCGTAGAGTCCTCCCAGTTGGCGGAGATCCTCCAAGCCCTCACCAGCCTACATCAGAACCACCAACAAATGCTGCTTGAGCTCCGACAAGATCAAGACCGCCGGTCTGTCGAGCTCATGCATGCTCAAGCCGAGGACCGGCGGGCGATCCGGAGCCTCCTCGGCCAGGGGGCATCCTCAGCCGTGACCCCGGACACACCCACGCCGTTACCCCCGCCAGCATTACAGAAAATGGGGGCGGCGGACGACCCCGAGGCCTTCCTGGATTTGTTTGAGCGGACCGCCGAGATCTGGGGCTGGCCGCTTGGCCAATGGGCAGCCCGATTGATCCCACTATTGTCCGGGGAAGCCCAGCTCGCGGCTCAACAACTGCCAACGTCGAGCCTCCTGGCCTACGGAGATCTAAAAAGAGCCATCTTGCAATGGGTTGGTCGCACTCCGGAGGAAAGTCATCAACTCTTCCGGAGCTTGAAGTTGGAAAGCTCCGACTGCCCGTTTGCCTTTGCCCAGCGGCTCCATGACGCCTGCCGAAGATGGCTGCTAGCGGGGGATCGCGACGTCCAGGGAATTATCGACCAGGTGGTACCGGAACAGTTTATAGTTCGACTGCCAAAAGGGACGGCGGAGTGGGTCCAGTGCCACCGCCCGGTGTCGTTGGAGGAAGCCATCCGACTTGCGGAGGACCACATGGCAGCGATCCCGAGGGCGGAAGATCCCTCCTACGTTTTCTCTCCTCCCTCTCTCTCTTGTCTGCTCTCTCTCCAGGTCCCGTTCCTGCCCCACGCAGATGAGGAGGAACTCAGCCCCTGAGACCAGTTCCCCGGGTGTGCGAGGCGACACCTTCCCCTACTCCAATGCCCCGCCGCTCTCCCCCTCAGGGGGGCGCCCGCCGACGCAAGTGTGGGCGTAGCGCCTGGGCCGGCCTGCTGGAGGTGCGGAGACCCGAGCCACTTCTGAGATCAGTGCCCTCTGATGGAGCTGGGGACGGTGGTGCGGGTCTCTGACCTCCCACAGGCTGCCCCCGACCGGGCCGGAGCATACCGGATACCGGTAAGTGTCAAGGGGGGTACTCACCAAGCGTTGGTGGATACCGGGTATAATCAAACCACTATCCACCAACACCTGGTTCAACCCGAGGCATTGGTCACATCCAAAACGGTGAAGGTGAAGTGTGTACACGGGGATATTCACAAGTATCCGGTGGTGACCCTGACAATTAAATTTCAGGGGAAAAAGAATAGAGTGGAGGCTGCGGTTAGTTCCCGCCTCACCCATCCACTGATTTTGGGGACTGATTGGCCTGATTTTAGAGTTTTATTAAAGGGAATTTGCGCGGATGGGTCCTGTGTGAAAATATGGAGATGTGTGATGTGCGATGCTCTGGCAGGGGAGGCGGAGCCGGGGCCATCCTCGACAGCTCCACGTCATGATGACGAGAGAGGGGGAGCAGTCGCGAGACGAAACCCTCAAACACGCCTTTGACCAAGTGAGAGTCATCGATGGTCAACGACTCCAGCCTGACATCGCACTTTCATACCCCTATTTTGCAATTATAAATGAGCGGTTGTATCGAGTGACACAGGACACTCGGACCAAAGAGGATACAACCCAACTTTTGATTCCAAGGAGCCGTCGGGAAATGGTATTCCAGGCGGATCATTATAATCCCATGGCAGGTCATCTAGGAGAAAGGAAAACACTGAACCATCTAATAGCCCGTTTCTATTGGTCGGGCATTGGCGGCGATGTCCACAGGTGGTGTGCGGCATGCCGCGAATGCCAGCTGGTTAACCCACCGGCCACCCCAAAAGCGCCATTGCGCCCTCTCCCTCTGATCGAGGTCCCCTTTGAGAGAATTGGAATGGACCTCGTCGGGCCATTAGAACGGTCAGCACGCGGACATCGCTTTGTATTGGTCCTAGTGGACTATGCAACGCGATATCCGGAAGCAGTGCCTCTTCGCAACATCTCAGCACGCAGTGTTGCGGAGGCACTCTTCAAAATAATCTCCCGGGTGGGGATTCCGAAAGAAACCCTCACCGATCAAGGCACAACATTTATGTCACGAACACTACGCGAACTGTACGAGTTATTAAATATTAAATCGATTCGCACCAGTGTATACCATCCTCAAACGGATGGCCTGGTGGAACGATTTATTAAAACCCTCAAAAACATGATTCGTAAGTTCGTGCACGATGATTCTAGAAATTGGGATAAATGGCTCGACCCCCTGTTATTTGCAGTACGAGAGGTCCCGCAAGCCTCCACTGGCTTCTCCCCATTCGAGCTGCTGTATGGGCGACGCCCACGCGGCGTGCTTGATGTAATGCGAGAGGCCTGGGAGGAAGGACCTTCAAACAGTAAAAATGAAATTCAGTACGTTCTTGATCTTAGAGCAAAACTCCACACCTTGGGGCAACTAACACAGGAGAATTTGCTCCAAGCTCAAGAACGACAGCGCCGACTGTATGACAGGGGAACTCAGCTAAGGGAATTTGCACCGGGAGATAAAGTGCTTGTATTGCTTCCCACATCGGGCTCTAAATTACTCGCCAAGTGGCAAGGACCCTTTGAGGTCACACGACGAGTGGGAGATCTCGATTATGAGGTTAAACGAACCGATAGAGGGGACGCACATCAAATATACCACCTCAATCTCATAAAATTGTGGAGGGTGGCGGTCCCCGTGACGTTGGCTACGGTGGTTCCCGAGAAGGCGGAGCTTGGACCGGAGGTGAGTTCAAAACATAAACAGTTCACCCCGGTCACTTGCGGAGACCACCTCTCACCGAGCCAACTCGTGGAGGTTGCTAAGTTGCAACAGGAGTTTGCAGATGTGTTCTCCCCCTACCGGGACGTACAAACCTCATCCATCACCACATCGAGACCGAGTCGGGGGTGGTGGTACGTAGCCGCCCCTATCGACTACCCGAACACAAAAAGAAAATTGTTCGGGAAGAATTGGATGCGATGCTTGATATGGGGGTAATAGAAGAATCCCACAGCGATTGGTCCAGTCCAGTTGTTCTAGTGATTAAGAGCGACGGGTCTGTGCGATTCTTTGTGGATTACAGGAAAGTCAACGCGGTGTCTAAATTTGATGCATATCCAATGCCTCGCGTTGATGAGTTGCTCGATCGGTTGGGCACTGCTCGTTTTTATTCGACATTGGATTTGACGAAGGGTTATTGGCAGATCCCCTTGACACCAATTTCCCGTGAGAAAACCGCCTTCTCCACACCGTTTGGATTACACCAATTTGTGACACTTCCGTTCGGTTTGTTTGGAGCCCCGGCTACGTTTCAGCGTCTCATGGACCGAATCCTCAGGCCGTATTCAGCTTACGCCGCTGCCTATTTAGATGACATCATCATTTATAGCAATGATTGGCTGCGGCATATGCAACATCTGAGCTCCAGATCCGGTCCAGTGGACGGAGCAGTGTCAACGGGTGTTCATGCAAGTTAAAGCCGCACTTTGCGGGGGGCCGCTGTTACATTCACCTGACTTCTCTCTCCCTTTTGTTTTACAGACAGATGCTTCAGACAGGGGGCTGGGGGCCGTACTCTCGCAGGTGGTGGAGGGGGAGGAGCGCCCGGTGCTGTACATTAGCCGTAAGCTCTCGTTAAGGGAAACTAAGTACAGCACCGTGGAAAAGGAGTGTCTCGCCATCAAGTGGGCGGTCCTCACTCTCCGATACTACCTGCTGGGGCGGGCCTTCACCCTCTGCTTGGATCACGCCCCACTCCAGTGGCTCCACCGCATGAAAGATACTAACGCCCGGATCACCCGTTGGTATCTGGCTCTTCAGCCGTTTAAGTTCAAGGTGGTCCACAGACCGGGGGCGCAGATGGCTGTCGCCGACTTCCTTTCCAGGAATGGGGGGAGTAGTAGGCAGGCCGGATGTCGCCCCGGCCTGAGTCGGGCGGTGGGGATATGTGGCAGTGGAGGCGTGGTCAAGCATCTCTCAGGAGAGAGAAAGCGGTAAGGGCACTTACACCTGAGCTAAATTATGTCTAACACCTGTCTCTAATTTCAGTGAGCACGGGGAGAGCGGCATAAATAGAGCGACACAACACTCAGTCGAGAGAGAGACTGGATACGACAGAGCCGAGCCAGAGCAAGGATTTTTCTAGTAGTGAAAGTTTATTTACGAAAGCTGTGTGTGTTAGTGTCAGTTTAGTGTGTGAAGGTAAACTGTAAAGTGGTGTCACCAAGAGGGGAAAATAAAGCCTCACCTGAAGAAGGAAAAACTGCTCCTCGTCTCATCTTTTACAACATCTTAATACCAGGTGGAAACGGGGCCATAGTGGATTGAAGGTATACATTTAGGCATTTGTTTCCTGCATGACTTTGGCATTGCTAGTGCCTCACTCAACCAGTGTAGTTACAGGAACCCAATATTCAGATAAGCGGTTGACCAATATATGAAGGTTTCTCAGTGTCTGATTCTTAAAGTAACAGGAAAATGAAAATCTCTGTCATTATATACTTAATCTCGTGTCGTTCCAACCCCTTATCAATTTTATTTCTGTGGAACACAAAAGGATATAATTTAATGAATGCCCCCTTGCCTGAATTAAATAAAAGGTACTAAATAAAGCACCCAAAAGTGTTGTTGAAGTAGTCAGGGTGACTTGTGCATCATATATCAAGTCTTCTGAAGGCATACGGCCACTTTGTATGATGAACAGACCAAAATTAAAGTTGTTAACAACTATCAGATCCAATTATTAGTCCATAAACAGCACTAAAATCCAATTTGGTGGCTATGTTGTTAACATCAAACCTCACTGGTTCTTGCATGTCTCGTGACCAAAAACATTATGATGTCATGTTGCAAAGAAAGTCAAACGGACATGAGGGTGAGTAAATGATTACAGAATTTATTTATTTATTTATTTTTTGGGTGAACTATTAAATGACATATGCAACAGGATGCCCTAAAATGGAATGTGTGGTTACATATTGCTTGGTATAAAAATGATGTCAAAACAGGATAAAACAATAGCTCTTTTGTAACTGGATAAGCTTTCATCAAACAAAATTATTTTCCAACTGTCGTATTGACAAAACTCAATCACATCAAACCCTTGACCAAACCCAGTTGATAGGAAACATTATTTCATCTCATGTACAATACCATTATTAAACAATATTTTTCATATGTTCTCCAACAGTGGATCTGAAACACATCTCAGTCTAAATAAAATATTTTTGTCTGAATCAGTGTATATCGGCACCTTCTGAACTCAGTACATTCAATACACAGATTAGATGGCTAAAGGGCCTTTTCATCTGCATTTTATAGAATATCCTTTCTGCTGTTCCACTGGGAAATTCATCTTTCAAGCTGTTTGCATGGGCTACTGGAGAAATCAAACAGTGGATGAAGAGGTTCATCAGGGAGCAGATATGTCTTTATGATGCACTGATAGACTGTCACTCTCCTAATAAATAAAGATGCATTATGCTCCATGTTTAAAGTCTTTACATTTGAAATACAATCTGACATGAAATACAATCTGACTTCTTCATTATCTCTCTTGACCCTGAAAGGTCATTGTAGAGCCGAGGAGGGCAGGGCCGGGCTGAAATGACACACGCCCGGTCCCCAATCAGCCTGATGGGGTGCGCGAGGGATAAAGGCAGCCAGGGACGACAGTTCGAGAGAGAGAGAATTACAGGCAGCTGTACTGTGTGTTTATGGTTGTGTGTTTTTGTTTAAGTTGTTTGTTAAATTATTATTTATATTCTTAAGCCGGTTCTCGCCTCCTGCTTTCCACTGAACCCCCTTACACTGGTGCCGAAACCCGGAAAGAGGAGGGATTCCCTTCGCAGAGTCCTCGACACTGCCGTCCACCCAGGGGAGCGCCGCTGCCATCCGACGGGGGACAGAGTAGCCCGACCACCCGGACGCGGGGGAAGGCCGCCGTCCGCGAGGCAAGTGGGGACGGGACTCCCCGACCGCCTGGAACGAGGGAGCCGCTGCCGGGAGCGGAGGAGTGCCCAGCCGTCCCCCGGGAATGCGGAGGGGTCGAGAGAAGACCACCATCCACGGGGGGAGGAGGGAAGCGACTCCCCGACCGCCTGGAGTGGTAGGGCCGCTGCCAGGGGTGGAGGAGGGTCCCCACGGGACGCCGGGAATGCGGAGGGGCGTTCTGTCCACTGGGGTTCGGAGGTCTGACTCCGATCCACCCAGTGAGGAGCGGCTGCCGTCCACCTGAGAGGGTGGAGGAGTGATCGAGGACCACGCGACGCCGCATCAGAGAACCGGTGAGTTTCTTTTTCTCTCTCTCCTCTCTCTCTCTCTCTCTGTCGCTCCGTGTTGGCCTTTCCCTCGCCTATTTTGTTTTGTTGTTGTTTTTCCCCTCCTGTCTCCTCCCAGGTCGAGGAAGGCGGGGATGACGCAAGGCACGCCGCCCCCCCCGGAGAGGAAGGGGGGTATATACGTCATCCTGAGGCAACGCCGGGAGGAGTGTAGAGCCGAGGAGGGCAGGGCCAGGCTGGAATGACACACGACCGGTCCCCAATCAGCCTGATGGGGCGCACGAGGGATAAAGGCGGCTGGGTACGACAGTTCGAGAGAGAGAGAATTACAGGCAGCTGTACTGTGTGTTTATGGTTGTGTGTTTTTAAGTTGTTTATTAAATTATTATTTATATTCTTAAGCCGGTTCTCGCCGCCTCCTTTCCACTGAACCCCCTTACAGTCATATGTGGGGATGGGTCTATATGGTTAAACAAAAACCTTGGCTGTTTATCTCCATTTACCCCCCCCCCCCAATCTACTGACCCACTTTTTCATGGGGTACTACTGGGAGAGGAGCAAGGCGATGCAGTCATTAGGAATTCAGTGCAGGTGGTATAATGGCAGAGAAGGAAAGGGTTGTAGGGAAATTTACACCACATTATCCCCATTAAAGCACAACCAGTGTTTGCACAGACAGCACAGGCTCAAGGGTCTGCCACAGAAATAGGTGTGAGACCTGTGTCGGGTCTTATTAGTGTGGCAAGGAGGAGGGCCGGGCCGGGCTGTGATGACGCATGCCCAGCCCCTAATAAGGCTAATCAAGCCCACGAGAGGGATAAAGGCGGCCGGAGGTGGCAGTTTGGGAGAGAGAAAGCTACAGGCAGCTGCCCTGTATGCATTTGTGTTATATGTCTTTTGCTTTAAGTTAATCATTAAATTATTATTTATATTGTCAAGCCGGTTCTTGCCTCTTCCTTTCCCTTTAACCCCGTTACATTAGTGCCGAAGCCCAGGAAGGAGGAGGGATGCGCCGTAGTAGAGTCTTCGCCACTACCATCCATCCCAAAGGAGCAGCTGCGGCCATCCACTGGGGGATTGAGAAGCCTGGCCACCTGAAAACGGAGGAACGACCGTGACCTCGAGGGGAGGAAGGGCTCCCTAATGACCGCCTCGAGCGGTCGAGCCACTGCCAGGGGCGGAGGAGACCTCTACCGGACGCTAAAACATGGCAGGGTCAAAGATAAGACCACCATCCACGAGTGGGGAGGGGCTCACTGCTGACCGCCTGGAGCAGGAGAACTGCTGCCAGGGGTGGAGGAGACCCCTACCATCCACCAAAATGCGGCGGGGCATTCCGACCTGCCAGGGGCCGGGGGACTGCCTCCGATCCACATGGAGAGTAGTGGCTGTCATCCACTAGAGGGTGGAGGAGTGACCGAGGACCAGGCTATGGTGTATCAGAGAACCGGCGAGTAAGTTTTTTTTTCTCTCTCTCCTCTCGCTCTCTCCCGCTGTCGCTCCGTGTTGGCCTTTCCCTCTATTTTTTGTTGTTTTTCCCTCCCCTTGTCACCCTCCCAGGTCCGAGAAGGCAGGGAAGACCTGTCGGCTGGCGGGACCAGAAAGGCTGTAAACACTTTGCCTCTGTTGCGTTCTTTGTTTTCAGAGGACCGTACAGCCTGTCATGACAACTTTGATTAGGTCAAAGCAAAACATTAAATGTAAATAACATTCTTTTTTCTTTTCTTTTCTTTCTTTTTTTTTTTTATTTTTTTTTTTTAGATAAATTACAGTAGATTGTCATTTAAAAATGTGTTGTGAGTTATGGGGTGGCCTTGGTGAGTGTTGAGACTCCTGGACTGAAATTTTGCCCCTGTCTGGCCCTGCGTCCTAGGTAATATTTCAACTTAGCTTACATACAACTTTTCTGTTAGCTATGTCATGTCAAGCTAGTATATAAAAATTCCACTGGAGCAATGTGAAACCATTTTCAACACAGGAACTTAGATGTGAGCATAGGAGAGACTAGCCAAAGCAAGCAAGTGATTATCACTTTGTTCACTTACTCAACTCACTGCCGCTGTGATCCCACCCACTTGGAAAAAATAACCAAGCTCATCAAAGAGATGACTGCAAGGGACCTGCTACCACTCAGTTTCATTAAGGACAAAGGCTTCTGAAAATTAAATGGACTATATCGAGCCTGAATACACGGTGCCAGTGTGGAAAATTATCACGTCAAGGCTGGAGCTGGCACATCAGAAGATGATGGCAAACACAAAAGAGAGTATAGAGAAAGCAGAGTATGTGGCAATAACTACAGATGGCTGGACATCAATGACAGAGACTTAGATGACCATGCCATTTTATCGTTGAATCGAACGAATCAGTAAGGTGCTCCAGACTCATATGCTCAGTGAAAACTAGGCAGAGGACTTCCAAAGAGCCATCAGCAACTGGGGTCTAAAAGACAAGGTTACGGACTGCGTCCATGGCAATGCAAGTAACAGTACTGGCCACCATGAACTTCTGAAATGGGAGTCAATTGTCTGCTTCACCCAAAAACTGAAATTAGCCATAAACGATGAATTGAAGGCTAAAGCCTTCAAATGCTGGTGCATGCACAAAACTGGTGAGCCATTTTCACCATAGTACTGTGGCAACCATGACATTAAAGGAAAAGCAGGAACAGCCAGCTTTTGCCCCAACACGAACTAATACAGTCCTGCAAATCATGCTGGAATTCTGTCAGTGGCATGTTCTCACGACTTCACAAGCAAAGATGGGTGATTATTGCTGAACTATCTGACAGATGCATCACTAAACTTCCAGAGGCCAGAACTTTGGAGTTGTCCGATTAAAAACTGGCTGACAATTAAGACCATGCTACCCATATTGGAGTCCCTCAAAAGTGCCACTACTATATTATGTAGCGAGGCATATGTGTCAGTTTCCATTGTGTTTCTCATGGTGATGAGTTTACTGAACAGGTAGCACAAATACAAATGAAGTTAAAATTGTATTTAATACAATTTCTAGTAGTAATTAAGGATTGGCGATATAAGAAAAAAATTTAACTATGACAATATATAAAATAAGATATACAAACTTTAATGGAAATTAATTCAAAAACCTGCAAAAGAATAAACCAAAAAAAAAAAAAAAAAAAATTTAAAAATAATGAAAGTTCCATTTTGGATTAAAACGATGTCCAAAGTAATGGTAGGCCTGTCATGTCCATTGCAATTAAACAACTTTTTCAAAACATAAGACTGTCAGGATCTAGTCACTTTGGTTATTCATGGTTACTGACACCCATGTTCTGTGTTTTGTGTTGAGCACATGGCTCAGTGTTTTTTTCCTGGCCATGTGCTCTGTGTGTCTTTGTTCATGCCTCTGTGTGAGGGAACAGCTTCGAGTTTGATTCCCTTGCCGTGCGCTCTTCTGTCTAGTTTGTGTTTTCATGTTCGTAGCTTGGTGTCTGGGTCCTGATTCGTCGGTCTAGTTTGGTCTCAGTTCTGGCGTCGGGATCCAGACACTCATGCTCCATGTCTCGTCTTTGTGAGCGCATGGCTTCAGGTTCGGTTCTCTTGCCATGC
This sequence comes from Myxocyprinus asiaticus, assembly GCF_019703515.2. Classification (NCBI taxonomy): domain Eukaryota; kingdom Metazoa; phylum Chordata; class Actinopteri; order Cypriniformes; family Catostomidae; genus Myxocyprinus; species Myxocyprinus asiaticus. The sequence goes on along the minus strand of NC_059357.1, from coordinate 43,098,915 downwards.
GCTCTTCTGTCAGTCTTGTGTGCAGTGTTATTTGTTTAAGCACATAGCTTATGATTGTGTTCATTCGCCATGTGCTCTTTTGTCTTGTCATTGTGTTTGGTGTGAGCACATGGCTTCTGTCAGGTTTTGTTTGCCATGTACTCTCCTGTCTCGTGTCTAGGCCATGCCGCTTTGTTACCTTGTTAATAGTTCATTTGCCTCACCTGCCTTCCCTCGTTAACCTCCACATTTCCTTCCCTATTTAATCTCCCTGTGTTTTCTGTCCTGTGCCAGTTTGTTGTGGTTGAACACCCTGTTAGATGTCTGTCTAGTCCTGTCATGTCCTGGTTCTCCAGCCCAGCCAGTCTGCTCGTCACCTGTCCTGGGCTTTGGGTTTTCCCCCGTGGGGTAGTTTTTGTTTACTTTTGTATAAATAAAGTTCATAACTTCTAACTCTGCATTTTGACCTTCTCTCCACAAATCCTGACACAATATTTTTTTAAATAAGTAGTAATCTGTTATATGTACTTGGCATCGTTTTTCAATCCAAGCCATTTCTCTTTACAGTTGAAAATATATGCGTTTGCTTTAATTCTGAAACCAACCACTTCTTTACGAATTGTTATGGATTAATAAGCCTTTCATTGCATATTGGAAATATTTTTGGCAACCATATACTAAAATTTAAATGCACTGTTAAAGCTTTTATTTAATCATTCCTGATGTAATTTACTGTGTGCGATCGCTTCTTTCTCAGAGGTTGCAGCAGAACAGATGCAGGTTGGAAATCTTTATGACATCACCAACAGTTTAGTGGAGGGTAAGAAACGAAAAAAAGAATGGAACCCATTTAGGATGCATGTAATAGAACTGGCGCAACAGTTTTTATTTTACCATTTTAACCAGCACTGATTGGTTTGCTCTCAATCCTCAACACAAGCACTTCTGCTTTCTCCAGGTGGACGTGCAATGGGCTTTAAAAGAATGCATCATAGCCTCCTATCAAGAAGGTGTAACTGCTTATGAAGACGACGACACAAACGGAACACAGTGAGCCTTAGCTCTTTCTTTTGGGATGACTATGGAGAGTCCATGCCTTTTGATGCACTGGAGCATTACTGGATGGAACCATCTATTCCGTCAAGTGAAGACCCACTACAGTGTTGGTGTGAGAAGGCCAGATGCTTACCCAAGCTCTAATGACTTGCAAGTTGCTTTCTCTGCATGATTGCAACTTCTGTTCCAGCCGAACAGGTTTTTTCAAGTGCAGGGATTATTGTTTATTGCCTCAGGTCCCGTCTTTCACTGGATAATGTTGATATGTTAATTTCACTCAACAAAAATGAATGCTCTGAGTAAGTGGTAAATTGTTATCGTTGGCTAGGTATCCCTATTTATTCATTTATATTTTCGTAATTTTTTACCTTAGCAGTTGAAGTAGGCTATTATTCAGGTAGTTTGATATAAACACTTTAACTAGCTTATTCAGCAAAATTCTCTTCAAACTGTTGCTTCGCTATGACAGAAGTTGACATGAAAAAGAAACTCGTAGAAAACGACAGTTCACGCTAATGTCCCCTATTGCGACCCTTGAAGCAACGCTGGGAATGCATGTGTATTTGCATTGTGTTATGAATGCACTCTAACATATTTAGGAAAATAACGTATGAAATCGAGATTTGCATTCACATACTCGAGTATGTTTTAGGCCCTAGAATGGAATGCATCTGTTTGTTAATGTTACACCATGATAATGGATACTGAAAACTTAGGGCTCAACACTTATTTTCAGTGTTTTGCTTTCCAACAGCTTTTACAACATTTAATCATATTAAATGGGTCTTATCTTGACCTGTTACAGTATCTGTGTTGTGCTTGTCTTAGATTTATTGTGCACTCATGTGGGTTGAAAGTGATACAACAGCAAGAAAGAGTGGGAGAGTGTTTTTATTAGCAAATAAACTAAATCTTTGCATGATTATAGTTATGCACATGCCCTGATCTTTTGCCATAAAGGGAAAACATTAACTTCTGTAAAATGTTGTAAATAGTGCCTGCCTAAGAACACATAAAGCACCTTGAGAAAAACAGTGAGCATTTAACACCTAACAGATTATTATTATTTTTGTTTTAATGAATAAATAAATAAAATCAGATTTTATATGCAGTATATTGACTCTGAACCTACTATATATGTCTGAACCTTACCTTTTTCTTTTCTTGTTTTTCTTGTCCAGGATCTTAGGTGGGTATATATCTATTCAAATAAGTAGGAAGAAAAAGTGCAAAAACCAAATGTTACTGGTTCAGATGACACGCCAATCTGAAACATATTGCACACAAAACTGGAAAGCATTTTGGAAAAGCGCAAGCTCCAATCATATTGCCAACAGCAGCACAACTTTCGAGAGGGGTGCACATATTTTTATCTGCCGGGATTTTTTTAAGCAATTTTATACAATATTTTTAATTAATAAATTAGCATTTTTGATTGTATGCTATGCATTGTGTACAAAAAAGGTTAAACATATAATTGTCACAATAAATAATAAAAAATACATTAAAATTCTTTATTCTTTAGTCTTTATTCTATAAATATAATGGGATCTTTGTTATTGGCTAATCCAGTTACGGTACTGTTTTATAAAATCATTTACTGCATTATATGTTTGATGTCAACCTAATTTGATGTCCACCAACAAACATTTAATCAAACTGCATAGTTTAATCAAAATTATTGTGTTCCCTTTTTCTGTTGCGATCGGTTTGACTGACACGGATGTGCATGCATTTATTGGAGTGTTGCTTGAAAACCAACTGTTTTCCAAAAGAGAAAAGAGAAGAGTCTGATACCTGTTTTTTTTTTTTCTTCTGAACTCCATATCGACAGATTATTTCAATTTTATCATCAAAATGGTGTTTAAATAAATGAATTAATTAAAAATGTAATCAAATGAAAATAACAATTAATGAAATGTAATTAATTTAAGAGCAAATGGGAGCCGGATGCACACTACAACTTCAAACTTTTATTAACAGAAAAGATCGCTTTTCAGCTATAAGCACCAGCTAAAATATTTGCTTTTCAGCACACACACACAGCTTCAATCGATCTGGATTGCCCTTTAAATCCCTCTCCGCTCTCACTGCAAACACAAAACATCTGTTAGAGGTGATGTCCCACAGGTGTCAGTCCTCACCGCACTCACTCTCTCGGCCTCGCTCTCCACAGATGTCACTCGGCCACGCCCCCATCACCACATACCCCCATTGCCTGACTCAGGCTGGGGAGCCATCCAGCCTGTCATTTACTCCCCCCCATTCCTGGAGAGGAAATCCGCAACAGCCATCTGCGCCTCCAGCCTGTGGACCACCTCAAACTTAAACGGTTGGAGAGCTAACAGGTGATCCACATATTGGCATCCTTCATGCAATGGAGCCACTGGAGCGGGGCGTGGTCCGAACAGAGGGTGAAAGCACATCCCAACAGATGAGGACCGCCCACTTAATGGCCAAACACTCCTTTTTGATTGTGCTATACTTAGTCTCTCTCATCGAGAGCTTGTGACTAATGTACAGCACTGGGGCATTCCTCCCTCTCCACCATCTGGGACAGTAATGCTTCCAACTGCCTGTATGATGCGTCCGTCAGCAAGATAAAAGGGAGAGAGAAGTCAGGAGAGTGCAATAACAGCCCGCTGCAAAGTGCAGCTTTCACTTGCATGAACACCTGCTGACATGGCTCCGTCCACTGGACTGGATCTGGTGCCCCCTTTTTAGTAAGATCAGTCAGCGGGCTGATGACGGTAGAATAGTTGGACACAAACCTACAATAATAGCCAGCCAGCCCCAGGAAATGTCTCACCTCCTTTTTGGTCTTAGGTCTTGGGCAGGCTGCAATAGCTGCAGTCTTATCAATTTGGGGCCACACCTGTCCATGACCCAAGTGGAAGTCCAGATACCGTACTTCCACCCATCCAATTGCACAATTCTTAGGGTTTGCCGTGAGTACCGCCCATCTCAACAACTTCTGGACATCCCTCAGATGCTGCAAGTGCTGCTGCAAATCATTACTGTAAATAATGATGTCATCCAGATAGGCAGCGGTGTAAGTGGTGTGCAGTCTGAGGATTCTGTCCATGAGCCGCTGAAACATAGTGGGGGCCTCGAAAAAAACAAAAGGGTGACAAATTGGTGTAAGCCAAATGGTGTGCAAAATGCTGTTTTTCATGGGACATGGGAGTTAAGAGGATCTGCCAATATCTTTTTGTCAAATCCAGTGTCGAATAAAAGCGAGCCACACCTAACCGATCAAGCAGTTCATCAATCTGTGGCATTGGGTATGCATCAAACTTAGACACCACATTGACTTTTCTATAATCCACACAGAACCAGACCAAGCTGTCACTCTTTGGAACCAACACAACCGGACTGGCCCAGTCACTGTGGGATTTTTCTATTACCTTCTATTACAGCATGGCCTTTAATTCTTCCCGAACCACTTTTTTTTGTGTTTGGGTAAATGGTAGGGATGACTGCGTACTCCTGAGGTCGTTTCGATATGGTGCTCTATGAGATTCGTACGACTGGGAAGAGGTGAGAACACATCAGAGAATTCTCTTTGTAATCTGGCAACCTCCGTGACTTGTGACACTCGATCGGTGGTTTTTAAGTTCTCCTGCAGTCCGAGCTCCTCCCTCTCCGTAACCACCATCGTCAAAGTCACAGGGACCACCTCTCTCCATGGTTTTAGGAGATTGAGGTGGTAAATCTGATGTGCTCTGCCTCTATCCATTAGTTTAACCTCAGAATCGATTTCCCCAACTCGCCGTGTGACCTCAAACAGCCCTTGCCACTTGGCGAGTAATTTAGAGCTCGATGTGGGGAGTAATATAAAAGCTTTATCTCCTGGTGCAAATTCCCATAGCAAATTCTTTGACGTTCTTAAGCCTGAAGGAAATTCTTCTGTGTTAATTGCCCCAGTGTGTGTAGTTTTGCTCTTAGGTCAAGAACATATTGAATTTCATTTTTGCTGTTTGAAGGTCCCTCCTCCCAATTTACTCGTAGGACTTTGAGCATGCCACGCGGTCAACGCCTGTACAATAATTCAAATGGGGAGAATCCTGTACTGCAAATAATAGGGGCTCGAGCCACTTGTCCCAATTTCCAGTGTCCTCGTGCACAAATGTACTAATCATATTTTTTAGTGTCTGATTAAATCGTTCAACCAAGCCATCCGTTTGGGGGTGATAAACGCTGGTCCGAATCGATTTAATCCCCAATAATTCATACAGTTTGCGTAGTGTGCGTGGCATAAACATTGTGCCTTGATCAGTGAGGATTTCTTTCAGAATCCCCACTCGGGAGATTATTCTGAAGAGTGCCTCTGCAACACTATGTGCTGAGATGTTGCGCAGAGGCACTGCTTCTGGGTATCGTGTTGCGTAGTCCACCAGAACCAAAACCAAAGCGATGCCCATGTGCCATCTTCTCTAATGGCCTGACGAGGTCCATACCAATAAGATCAATGGGGACCTCGATCAACAGAAGGGGGCACAATTGTGCTCTTGGGGTGGCTGGCGGATTCACCAGCTGACATTCACGGCATGCCGCACACCATCTGCGAACATCCCCTGGAATGCCCAGCCAATAGAAACAGGCCATTAGATGGTTCAGGGTCTTTTCTTGGAATAGCATTTCTCAACGGCTCTTTGGGATTAATAATTGGGTTGTATCTTCCTTTGCCTGAGCATCCTGTGTCACTCGATACAACCGATCCTTGATAATTGAAAAATACGGATATGCGAGTGCAGTGTCTGGCTGGAGCCGTTGACCATCAATAATTTTCACTTGATCAAAGGCATGCCTAAGGGTCTCATCTCATGTCTGCTCCAGAGGGAAATCCCCTGCAGGGAATCCTCTAAGGGCTGGGGAAGCCGAGACTTCCCCCTTCCTTACGTCATCCTGATGCGGAGCTGATGAAGATGGCCCTGGCTCCGATGTCCCAGCCAGTGAATTGCAAACCACACACCGAAACACTTTGTTACAGGAACCATCCACACAAATTTATCTAAAAAAAGTGGTAAATGCCAGCCAACTCATACACAAGATTAGTGGATGGGTGAGGCGGGGACTAATCATAGCCTCAACACTATGCTTTTGTCCCTGAAATTGAATGATGATCATCACTAATGGGTAATCGTGAATATCCCCTTCACCCGCCACCTTGTATCCAAAACCTAGGATTGAACCAAGCTTTGGTGGATGGAGGTTTGATTACAACCTGAATCCACCAAGGCTTGATATGTACCCCCCTTTATACTCACAGGTATCCAGTACGCTCCTGCTCAGTCAGGGGCAGCCTGTGGTGCATGGGGGATCCGGACCAATGTCTCCACCTCGATCGTGGGGCATTGGTCCTGGAAATGTCCAGGTTCCCCGCAGCTCCAACAGACCAGCCCAAACTTCATGCCCACTAGCCTGTGGAGGAGAGCGGAGAGGGTTAGGGGAAGCCAGCGGGATGAACGGCCCAAGGGACCCGGTAACGGGTTTTGGTAAAGGAATTCCCGTTTCCAGGGAACAGGAACGGGGTGAGGGGGAGGGAAGGGGGAGGAAAGAGAAAGAGAGGGAGAGAGAAAGAGAGAGGAAAGGGCTCGCCAGCCCCAGGATACACTGCTATCTGGTCATCAGCCAACTGGATTGCCGCCTCCAGCGACGCCGGACGGTGGCACTGGACCCACTCTTCTGTCACCTTTGGCAGTCGGGAGATGAATTGCTCCAGCACCATGATGTTGATGACGTCATCTGTGTCGCCCAACTCCTCAACCAGCAACCACCGTGGGCAGGTGTCGCGAAGCTGTTGTGCGAAAGCAAAGGGTGGCTGACCTCGCTCAGCGTCAGTGTGCGGAAATGCTGGTGGTGCATTTCTGGGCTGCGGCCGACCCATTGCAGCATGGCTTTCTTCAAATCAGAATAATCCAGGAGGTTGGCTACCAGGAGTTGTTGTGCTGCGAGTTGGGCTTCCCCCAACTGCAGCGGTAGCAGATGGACCGCCCACTGCGAGCGCAGCCACTTCAGGGCTATGGCTGTGTGCTCAACGAGCTCCAGGAAAGCCTCCGGGTCGTCCTGTGGTGCCATCTTAGCGAGCGTCACATGGGGTCTGCTGCTGCTGGTGTCGTGGCTGAAGCCCCCTCCTTGGGTAGCAAGCTCCGCAACACCCGTCGGTCCTCCGCATGGGCTGCAGGAACGCTTCTACTGCTCCTTCTGCAGCGCCATGAGGGCCTGGTGTTGTGCCTGGTGGATGCTGGCGAGGGACTTGAAGACTTCTTCCAGCGGCAAGGACATCATGACAGCTTATCCCTCCTCTTCCTGGGTTTCAGCACCAGTGTAACAGGTTTGTTCAGTCATGTAATGAGGAAACGGGAGCCGGGTGAATACTCCAACGTCAATTTTATTAACAGAAAAGATCGCTTTTCAGCTATAAGCACCAACTCAAATATTTGCTTTTCAGCACACACTCACAGCTTCAAGCTCGGCTCTCTCTCTCCCTCCAGCTGTCTGGATTGCCCTTTAAATCCCTCTCACTGCAAACACAAAACAGCTGTTAGAGGTGATTTCCCACAGGTGTCAATCCTCACCGCACTCACTCTCTCAGCCTCGCTCTCCACAGACGTCGCTTGTCCACGCCTCCATCACTACAAACATTATTAGCCATTCTTTTATTTTGTTCTAACCTGTTACCATTTGGAAGGGAAGCTGCGTAACATCTGAACCAGAACAAAAGAATACATTTGTTGCTCAGAATGAACCGAAATGGAAAACATTTTGTTTTTAGTCCCTGGTAAGTGGTTCCTACCCAGAATAAGCTGCAATGTGGTTCAGACTTTATGTCTATGGTCAAAAGTCTGGCTATGTGAGACTAATGGTCACTTTTTCCAGCACCTATTGTCTTATCAAATTGTGCAAAACATGAAACTTGTTTGTTACAAATCAATCAATAAAAGGCACTATCACACCTGCTTTTGTGGTATAACAATTTTATTAGAAAAATTAGACCTTTTTCATCTTTCAGTGCTGCCATGCTTTTAGCATACAACAATACAATATAAAATCTCAACCCAAAAAGAGCTAATAAAAGCAGATTTTCATTAATGCTATTGCAGCATTTAGTTGGTCATGCTGTTTTCTGTACAAGTAACATTCCACGAAAAATACAAACACCCGCCCGGGCACTCCATGATTTAAACAACTTCCTCTGAAATACTTCTTGCTGCCCAGTTGAATTGTTACAAAGTGTCATCAACAAAACGTTCAAATCGGTAGTTACACAAGGAAAGAAATAGATAAATAGAAGTACATTGCAAATGAAGACAAATGTGTCGAGTTTTGATATTTCTCAAGAGCCCAAGGCACCCAGGCTTGAAATATGTTGGCAATTATTAAGTTATTTTGTACAAAACGCACACACACATAAACACACACGCACACCAACAAAACGAACAAATAGAAAATGCTTTAAGCAGGAGGTGATAAGACAACAAAACCACAAGAAAAAAAAGAAAAAAAAAAAACATCGTTTTGTACTCATCTTTGCGTGCTTTACATTCTACATCCGTAATTCACAGTGAGTATCCCAGGCAGTGGGTGTATATCTAATAATCCTGATGAGAAATAGAAATCTACTCTAAGTGGTTTTCAAAAATCTACTGTATGTCTACATGGCTTCCTGTGGGGGGGGGTGGTCCTGGATGTAAAGATGAAAATCTGTGCCATATCATGTTGAAGTAGTTTTCCAGTAAGGCATTGTTTGCCCAGATGACCATAGGAGAGCAAAAACAAAGAGCGTCTTCAATTAACACCAACCCAAGACTTTGCCCTGAAGATCCAGACATAAATGAAGAAAAAAGTGATTGTTCTCAGTCCTGATTTTGTTAAGAGACAATAATAATTAAAATGTCTCAAGAATTCAAGATGAAATTGATTGATGTGCATGTTGTTTTCATGTGTTCTTTAAATGAAAGATTTTGGTAACTGAGACCTGGTAACTCTCATTTCTCATTGGCTTTTGGAGATTTCTGAGCTCTTTAGTTTAGTTGGCGACAAGCCTCAAATGTCCATTTTGAAGCACCTCCGTAGACTTCAATGCTGGTTTCCAACCAAGACAAGACGTTGCCCACTTGAGCTTTGCTGCTGCATGTGGCCAAGTTATAAATCTCTCCAATGGACAGCTTTCGATCCCAGATGTTAAAATTTGCCATGTCACCAACAAACGCTTGAGTAGCATCAAACCCTCCACCGAGAGTGTCCTGCAGGCAGATAAAATTTATTTGAGATGCTGAATAAACACTAAATAACTTCAAAGGCATATGATGATGCCCTGTTAACCTTTGAAGCTAATTTGTCCATAAATTATTCATATCTTCCTGTCATCCCTACAGTTTTCTTTGAAGGTCTCTCCATGTAAAATGAGCTAAAATTGTCTATTAGTCCTGCAATAGTATATTTTAGAATGGAAAGTTTCCAGTGATATCACTTTAGTATTGGCTCTGTTCCAAAACCTTGTTAGCTGCCTCGCTGTCTACTACCTACAAAGGCAGCATCCTAAAAATGGAACCTCATAAGTGACAGATTTGCAACGCTCTAAATAAGCAGCAACTCTATATAAGTGTGTCAGACATATGGCACTGCTAATGTGAACTTGCAAAGCGCAAGGAAGACTTGACTCACAAATGATTTCAATATACAGAGTTCCCATGGTCATGGAAAACTGGAAATATCAGGGAAATTTAAAATGGCATTTTCCAGGTCTGGAAAAGTAATAGGAATTAATAAAATCTTAAAAGTCATAGAAATTTGTATAATAAATATTATAGCTGGGTATTTATACAGATCACCCGATTCTGATTCACAAGCTCTCAATTTGATTACGATTCAGTTTGATTCTGATTTCTTTTGGGTATATTTCAGTTATGTCCAGTTTGCTTACATATGACAATTCTCTATGCTGTTAATTATACCAACTTGGTACATTGCATAAAATGTATATTTTACACATTTTATTTTATCATTAATTTTCATAATTTTGGTCACATTTTAACTTTTTAAAAATGAACAAAATCCACGTATTCCATTAATAAATATGATATCTTCAAAATTGCATATTGTATATACAGTATACTGTATATAGTGTTACATGTTTATTGTTTAAATGCATAATTTGTACTATTTACAATATTTACATTTATACTGTATGTAGAACAATTGCTTAAATGGTACTGTCTCTTTAAGAATAGCAGCAGTTCATTGAGTGTCTGACAGAAGTGTTTTGTTTGAGCACATATTAACAAGAGTGGAGTCGAATGGCTTCTGCCTCCGTGCTACAGTATGTGTGATTAGAAATAAACATTTCTATTTTTGTTGTTTTTGATCAACAACTGACTGTAAAGAACTGAAAGGGTATTAAAAGAGACATTATTCAATGACAAATGGATTGTGTGAATCTTGTCTAACCAAACTCTTACTCTCAACATGCATTGAAAGGATCTCGATGCTGAACTTCTTTGGCAATATGCTCAAACATTGGCAATTTAAATCTGAACATTTATCAGCTAGTGACTTATCACAGACATTTTTAATGAATAGTGTGAAATTTGGTTGCATTTGCAAGTTGCGTTACTTGCATTGTAGAGGGTTGCGCATAGAGTAAAAGATCAATCTTGGAATTTTAAGAATCGATGAAGGGATTGTTCAAATGAAGATTACAATTAATCAGAAAATAAATATTTTTACCTAGCCCTAATGAATATAGATTTTTCTAGTTATGCTTTGTAGTTAGGTATTTAATTGGCTAAATATTGTTCTTGTGTAAAGTAAAACTTGCTTGCAACCCATTGTAATGTGTGTGAATTGTTCTTTTAAGTCATTTTTTTTTTTTTTTTTTTTTTTTAAATGAATGAATGAATCAAAATGAATCAGTCAGACTGGTTCACAAATCTTAACGATTTATTAGCGTATCAGTCTGATTTTGATTGACTTAAAAATCCTTATCCAGTAATCACCAGTGGTCCTGGACTTGAAAATTAATTGGTTAAAAAGTGTGGAAACCCTGAACAGTTCGGTGTTATCATGTTGCTAAACAAATATCACATTAATTAGCACACACAAGTATTTGGTAGAATTGTCTTTTTAAATGGATTGGTAGCAACAAAAAGTATAATTTATAATTATCTATAAATCATTTATATAATTTATAAAAAGTATTATAAATAGCATTTACTATCTAACTTTCTCACGCTTCAGCCGTCATCTTGGATGTGTTTTTTTCAGTGAGCTTGTTGCAATGCATTATGAGAACTGCAATGCAATGCTGACTTACAATTTGCCCAAAACAAGGTATCTAAGCAGTTTTGGCATTTAAACAGCCTTTGCATAGGAATCCTTCCTACAATATCTTAAGATGCTGCCTACGTTGGATCATCATATGTTCCTCGCTCATCATTAAATCAACTTTAATCTAAAATGACCATGCCACACTTTGCCACCCCATTATTTGCTGAGAAGTTAAACAAGAGGATCTATACCTGCTCTTGTCCCAGAATAAGGACCCCTTGTGGTTTGATTGGATGATACGGAGCCAGACTGTCCCCATTTCCCCTCATTACACCATTCTGGTAAGCTTCCCACACGCCATCTCGTGTAGTCCAGGTCACACAGATGTGATGCCATTTCCCATCATTGATGAGGAAAGGCAGCTTAGCAACCTACATGAAAAGAAGGCAAAGTTAAATATGATATTTATTTTGATGCAGACTGCATGCTTTTAGGTTTTCAGTTTGTGATTATCTGAATTTACTCAAACTATCTATCTATCTGTCTGTCTGTGTCTGTCTACTTACCGCTAACCAACTGCCTAGCAGCAGCACTATAGCACTATAGCACTATAGCATGCACACAAAGCACTAAGGTGATTTGTGTGCATGCTATAGCGCTATAGTGCTGACTAGTAATGCTATAGCAACTGACTAGTAATGACCTAGCGACCACCAAGAAAGCCATAACAACCAATCAGATAACCTTACCAACGACTTACCAACACCCTAGAAACTAGAGGTTGACCGATAGTGGATTTTGTCGATACTGATTACTAAGGTGTTGGGAAAGGCCGATAACCGATTAATCGGCCGATAGTTTCTAAAATCTATTTATAGAATGTCAAATATGTTCTTATTCTTTCTATACTATGGCAGGCAAAGACAAAGAGTCCAAAATGAATGAAATCCCAGGTGAACTTTTTTTTTAACCAAAATCCCAATAATGACCAGAATCCCATAACAATCTTCCATTCAGAATACCCTAGTAATACCCTAGCAAGCACTCAGAATACCTTAGAAACCACCTAGAAACTGCCTAGCAACCCCCATCTATCAGGCTGTATAAATGTAAGAGACATTTTCACATTTCAAATATGTCACTGACTTAATGGGATAATTTATTTCTCAGTATTGTTCAACACAATGCTTATAAAGAGAGAATGTACCTTGTCATTGATGAGCAGTTCCATCGGGTTGTTTCCCCATTCAATAAGAACCAACTCATTGGCCTGACCAGGTACTGCGTATGAGAAAGGCGTGCCCACTCCTGGAGAGGCGTTGGATTTAAGCCACATGCACACAGTGAAGGCATACATCTCCGGAAGACTCTTCTTGACTTTAGCATACATGTAATTGGTCCTTAGTGGGAACGTCAGCTGAAATTTATCCAGTGGTCTGTTTTCCTTTTGACCTGTGAAACAAAAAGCATTTGAATCCTAAAGTCATATCTGACATGTTATCATTGCATTCTAGCAAAAACACAGTCAACAAAATGGCTGAACTCTATGTAGTCCATAATAACTTTGTCAGAAGGTCTCTACCTAAACAATTACTCACAATTCAACAACTTTTTATTTCCATTTATCCTAACATTAAAATTAAAGCAAAATAAAAGGTACTATTTGCATTTCAAAGTTATTTTTTATGCAGTTAAACAAATTGAGACTTTTAGCCACATAGTCACTAATTTTCCAATCCCAAGGATACTTTTTTTATTATATAATTTTTGCCTGAGGAAAGACCATACCATACCAGCACCGTTGTCCCACCGGGGAGCTCCCCCACTGTTTCTACCTCAGTTTTTGATGCTCACTACAACTTACAAGGAGTAAAATCAGCAATCAGTATTCTAGATGCGTCATCAGACAGACCTGGTATGACAGGCTTCATTACTGATTTCAATTACAAAGGAATAGTTCAACCCCAAATCATACCCCATCATCGCCCTCATGTCATTCTAAACCCGTATGACTTGATGTTTACCAGAATGCAAGAGCTGCTCTTTCCCACACAAAGAAAGTGGATGATGATGTACTGTATAGCCTACTGCCAAGCCCCAAAAGTACCATAAAAAAAGCGTTTCGAGAACTATGGCGAAAGGTAAGATTTTCAGGGAATAATGACTTGAATTTCGTATGATTTCAAAATTCATATGGACTACTTTTATGATGCTTTTTTCTTTTTTCTTTTTGGAACTTGACGATGTGAATCCCAAACCACATTGATATAGAAAAGTATACAGCCCCTTAAAGAGCAAGGAGGGAATTTATTTGTTCCCTTGCAATTATGTTTCGTTTCCTCTTAATAGTTTCTCTTTACAATTGTGTTAACACAGAAACTAGTTCAGTTTATTTTTACCATGGTTTCCATAAAAAGAAAGATAAAAATAAATAATAAAAAAAACAAACACCTTATGAAAATTAACCATGATTTCATAATAAACTTATAATAAACCTGCAGGAAGCATGTAACCATTTTTGTGATAAAAACCATGTCTAATTTTCGGATAAAGGTATTGCGAGGGAATACAAAACTATTGCAAGGGAATGCAAATTATTGCGAAAAACGCAAAACGTATTTCAAGGAATTGCAAAACTATTGGGAGGGAACGCAAACCTATTGCAAAGGAATGCAAACTATTGTAATGAAACGCAAAATGTATTTTGAGGAATTGCAAATCTATTGCAAGAGAAAGCAAACTATTGGGAGAAAATGCAAAGTGTATTTTGAGGAATCACAAAACTATTGCGAGGTAACAAAACATATTTAGAGGAATTGGAAAACTGTTGCAAGGGAGCGCAAACTATTGCAAAGGAATGCAAACTATTGTAATGAAACGCAAAATGTATTTTGAGGAATCACAAAACTATTGCGAGAGTAACAAAACATATTTAGAGGAATTGGAAAACTATTGCAAGGGAACGCAAACTATTGCGAAGAAACACAATACCTATTTCGAGGAATTGCAAAACTATTGCGAGAGAACGCAACACTATTGAAAATTATAATCTTATGCCAAAAATCATGGTTTCTACAGTTTTACTGTAGTAATACCATGGTTAATTTTTGGTAGCCTACAAGTAGGATTTTTTTTACCATGGTTTCCATCAAAGAAAAGAAAGATAAAAAATAAAATAATAAAAAAATTATGAAAATTAACCATGGTTTCATAGTAAACCTATAGTAAGACTGCAGGAAGCATGTAACCATTTTTGTGATAAAAACCATGGTTAATTTTCAGATAACTGTATTGCAAGGGAATGCAAAATGTATTTAGAGGAATTGCAAAACTATTGCAAGGGAATGCAAGCTATTGCGTGAAAACGTAAAATGTATTTCGAGAAATCGCAAAACTATTGTGAGGGAATGCAAAACGTATTTTGAGGAATTGCAAAATTATTCGGAGGGAATGCAAAACTATTGTTAGAAAATGCAAAGCGTTTTTCAAGAAATCGCAAAACTATTGCGAGGGAACATGAAAAACATTTTCGAGCAATTGCAAAACTATTGAAAGGGAACGCAAACTATTGCGAAAAAACAAAACGTTTTTCGAGGAACAGCAAAGCTATTGCAAGGGAATGCAAAACTATTGGAAGGGAACGCAAACTATTGCGCAAAAATGCATATTTTTTGAGGAATCACAAAACTATTATGAGGTAACAAAACGTATTTAGAGGAATTGGAAAGCTATTGCGAGGGAACAAAACTATTGCGAAAAATGCAAAGCGTATTTCAAAAAAAATCACAAAACTATTGCGAGGGAACAAAAAATTGTTTAGAGTAATTGCAAAACTATTGAAAGGGAATGCAAAACTATTGCAAGGGAATGCAAACTATTGCGAAAAAACTAAACGTTTTTCGAGGAACAGAAAAACTATTGCAAGGGAATACAAAACTGTTGTTTGGGAATGCAAACTATTGCAAGAAAACACAAAACGTATTTCAAGTAATTGTAGAACTACTGCGAGGGAACACAAAATGTATTTAGAGGAATTGCAAAACTATTGAGAGGGAACGCAAACTATTGGAAGGGAACGCAAACTATTGCGCAAAAATACATGTTTTTTGAGGAATCACGAAACTATTGCGAGGTAACACAAAACATGTTTAGAGGAATTGGACAGCTATTGCAAGGGAACAAAACTATTGCAAATGGAACAACATTTATTGCAAAGGAAAGCAAAACTATGTTAGAAAATTCCCTCGCTGTCCTCTAGGGGCTCCATAGAAAAGCACCGCTTGGACATTTTGCATTATATTTCCTTTTGTGTTTCACGGAAGAAGTCATTACGATGGACGTTAAGAACATTAGGGTGAATATGATGGTTTGTAACCGTAGGGTGAGTATGATGTCAGGATTTTCATCAGCATTAATCTGATCCTACTTCTGCAAAAGGTTCTGAGACAAGGGTGGGCTACATTTTAACAACTGACAACGTGATTGCACAAAACATGAATGCACAAAACACATGAGCTTGCAAAAACTCAGCTTCCGATTTCTATATCCGTAAATCATGCAATAAAACTGGTTGGGTGGAATTGGATATGCAAAGCAATGCAGCTCTGTAAAGCCCCCTCCCTCATTTCTACTGCGACAGGCAAGCGACACTACGACGGCAACTTCCCAGCTCGCTCAAAACGATCAGAAATGTGTTCCATTCAATCTTCGTGCGATCTATACGGCACTGAGCTGAAGCAGAAATGCCTATCGTTACCTTTCTCTAGATCAGTGATTCTCTGGTGCAGTGAGGTGAGAGTTGACTCGACGCGCCCGCGCTGCTCGCTCTCGTTGCGCTGCCCTGGTTTTCCTTCTTCCAAGCCGTTCACACGGGACAGGACCTGCTTCTCCAGGTCGTAAATTTTAGTCTGCAGAAGATCTTTCAAGCTGTTCGCCTGGATTGAGTTGTTATTCCGGCTAAATTGCTAAGAACGAAACAAATGTGAACAAACATGACATTTTTGTTTGTCTTGAAGAAGAAGAAGAAGAAAGGACAAACATTTTCAATGAGTTTAAGTTTACATTAAAAATACTTCAAAAATATGACAAAACGTTCATTAAGAACGGTCGACAACGGGAGCCATGGTATGAAAGACTGAGTTCTTAAATCTGCACACTGCGTAAATATGCTGTCACATAACCAAAGATGTACTTAATGGTTCAGGTCAAATAGTATTTAACATGAATAAATCGACCTGGCGATATTAAGTAAAACCAAAAAAAGTATTTTAAAAGGTCAGGTCAAGGAACTCGACGTATCCACACTACTTTAAAGGTGTTTAACATGTTTTATGAATTTCTGTCAATATGACGTTCTTAATAGTCCTACGTCTTTTTAAAAACCATTAGACTGCCTATTAGAAATAGTTAATAGAAAATAGTTTAAACACGCCAAAACGCTCATCGTTTAAGAACGCTTTAAGCAACATTCGCTTTAATGCATTACTGGCATCATATGGTGATGTGAAAGATTCATGGTTTACTGTTAAACGTGAAAATGGAGCCATTTCTGACCTTGCACAAAAAATACTTTCAGTGATGTTGTTGTCTGGTTGTTTCACTCATTTTAATATATATATATATATATATATATATATATATATATATATATATATATATATATATATACTTAAAACCAGCTAATTTCGAAATGAAGTAGGAGAATGTTGGAGGTTTTTTGACCTTGCCCCAAAAAATATTTTGTGTGTGTGTTTTAATCAGGTTGATTCATTCTATATATATATATATATATATATATATATATATATATATATATATATATATATATATATATATTATTATTATTATTATTATTATTATTATTATTATTATTATTATTATTTAAAAACAGTTAATTCGATATGAAGTAGCCTAGATTTTTAAGTTAGACTACATGACGAAACATTTTTACAGTGTAGCTTTAATCTGTAATTTTTTTGTTTTATTAATTTATTTATTTTTATCTATGGACTTCGTTTATCCTTTTCACTATTATCATTGCTTTTTTTTTTTTTTTTTTTTTTTTTTTTAAAGAAACAAGAGAGGGCTAGTTGATGTGCTCTGAAATTAAATAAAGTTGTGAAGAATCGATTTTTGCTAAATATACCTATCTTGCCTCAAAGCGTTCTCAGAAATAAAACAATGCACTGTATTCGGTAGCCTATATAGCGAGTCTCCGGAGGCACGTACCTCCAGGTTTTCGAGCCTCTGCTTGAGAGACTGTAAAGTCTGTGAGAGTTGAGCCAATGTATCCGTCGGACCTCTCGATACATCTCCCATTGTGTTCTTAGTGCCCGTTTCTTTCCGCCGTCCGCCGACCCGCGCGTCTCCGGGCTCGGACGCGCTCTGACTCTCACATCGCGCCAACTTCGAAGTCAGTTCCCTGATCGATTCCTTTTGGTTCATGATTGTTTCCTTCTGTTGCAGCACAGTCTCTCGCAGCTGCATGACCGTGCTCTTCAGATCCTCCCCGGGCACGCTGTTTTGCAGTGTGGCGGCGCATATGTCCATATCCTTGGGCACAGACGTGCAAATGAACTGGGTCTGTCCAAAGTCCTGGCTCATCCCGTCCGCCAAAAGAAAAGAAAGTATAAAAAGTTTCCAATGCATTCCTCTCGCTCCGGCCTCCATGGCGCGTTTGTTTCGTGCAGAAGTCTCGGCAGTGATTTCAGCAAGCTCCTGCTTGTTGTAATCCGCTTGTAGTGCGCTCGGGCTTTATATAGCGCACGCGGTCTGCGGCGGTAAGCTGCATTACGCGCCTGATCATGATTTCCCGCCCCTGGATATTAAAGTAGAAAAAAAAAATAATCGTGTCAGTAAATGAAACTGGGTTTGCCCCTGGCGATCGGATTTTCGGTTTTCTAAAGCTCAATTAGTAATTCCACACAGTCATTTGCAGATTCTATTTATTTATTTATTTATTTTTGCGTAGACCAGGATCATGTCTGAGCCAAAATCCCCTCAAATACTGAGATGGTGTTTCATTTCAGAAGATCAGTCAGTCAAACACGTCTCAGGTGAAATTCCCTTGCTGAAAAAATAAATTAAAATAATTATAACAGCTTAAACCAGCCTAAGGTGGTACAGCTGGCTACAAAGCTGCTTTCCACTCGTAATGCTGGTCTGGTTTGATGATTTTAGAGGGGGTCTGGGCTGGAGTGAGGAGTCTTGATCAGAGACCAGGGCTGCCTATTGATATAGATTTCCATATTCGATTCCAATTCACAGGCTCACGATTCGCTTAGATTTAGATTAGATTCAGTATCGATTCATGGGTGTATTTCAGTTATAATGTCCCTTTGGCTTAAATATGAAAGACATTTTTGTCACATTTTAGCTTTTTAAAAATGGTCACATTTGAGCTTTTTTTTAATGAACAAATCAATGTAATTTATCAATAAATATGATATTACAGATTATAGATACAGACATCGCCTGTCAGTCAACTCGAGAATGTGTATGTGCATTTGCTATACAAGCGGGGAAAATTGAATTTTTTTATTATGTTAGCTGAACTAAAGAAAAACCTCAGTTTAACAGTCTGGCGTAATAGCATTTGAGGCCACAAGAGGGCGATATACCGTTTACTGAAGACAGTCACAGTCACGATTACACACACACACACACACACACACACACACAGGACGAGCTGAAGTGGCACAGGAGATGGTAGTCCAAAGTAACGAAAGTTTTGGTACTTCTCCAAGAATGAAAAAAGTGACGTTGATGAGTTTGCATAAGGTTAGTGAAACTGGATTAACTGCACAAACTGAATGATTAGAAATAGCGATGTTTAAAAAGCAATTTCTCTGTATGTAGGTCTTTCATTCAAGCTGTCAAACCACAAAACGTCATACTTGTTACTGAAAATACATTGTGTAGGCTATATGAAAGATACATATAAACAATTTATCATCCACTGATGGCTAGTTTAAATAATCAATGTCCTTTGATAATGATTTTTGTCTAATGTAATGGAAAACTATGCAACTTGTGCTCCGTGGTGCTGCAGAATGTTGATGCTGTGCATTGGCGATGTGTTCGTACCTTTTGTAGAAAATAAATAATTGTTTTAATTTTAGAACACGCCATGTCGTCCACCAGATGCATCAGGTGTGTGACCCCCTTTAATTTACCCTGCCACTCACACTTTAACAAAGTTGTGTTTTGTCTGAAGAGACAAAGACGGTTGTGCAATGAGCAGCCCTATTTATACAATTGAAGTCAGAAGTTTGCATACACCTTAGCCAGGTACATTTAAACATAGTTTTAAAATTCCCTGTCTTAGGTCAGTTAGGATCACTACTTTATTTTAAGAATGTGAAATGTTATGTATTGACGCTGACTACCAATCCTGGAGTCGTGAATTCGAATCCAGGGTGTGCTGAGTGACTCCAGCCAGGTCTCCTAAGCAACCAAATTGGCCCGGTTGCTAGGGAGGGTAGAGTCACATGAGGTAACCTCCTCATGGTTGTGATTAGTGGTTCTCGCTCTCAATGGGGCGCTTGGTAAGTTGTGAGTGGATTGCGGAGAGTAGCATGAGCCTCCACATGCTGGGAGTCTCCGCGGTGTCATGCACAATGAACCACGTGATAAGCTGTGCGGATTGACAGTCTCAGAATCGGAGGCAACTGAGACTTGTCCTCTGCCACACGGATTGAGGTGAGTAACTGCACCACCACAAGGACCTACTAAGTAGTGGGAATTGGGTATTCCAAATTGGGAGAAAAAAAAAAGAAAAAAAAGAATGTGAAATGTCAGAATAATAGTAGAGATAATGATTATTCATTTCAGCTTTTATTTCTTTCATCACATTCCCAGTGGGTCAGAAGTTTACATACACTTTGTTAGTATTTGGTAGCATTGCCTTTAAATTGTTTAACTTGGGTCAAACGTTTTGTGTAGCCTTCCAAATTAAGTTTCTGGAATTTTGGCCCAGTCCTCCAGACAGAACTGGTGTAACTGAGTCATGTGCACTTGCAAACTGTAGTCTGGCTTTTTTTATGGTAGTTTTGGAGCATTGGCTTCTTCCTTGCTGAGCAGCCTTTCAGGTTATGTTGATATAGGACTCATTTTACTGTGGATATAAATACTTGTCTACCTGTTTCCTCCAGCATCTTCACCAGGTCCTTTGCTGTTGTTCTGGGATTGGTTTGCACATTTCGCACCAAACTACGTTCATCTCTAGGAGACTGAATGCATCTCCTTCTTGAGCAGTGTGATGGCTGCGTGGTCCCATGGTGTTTATACTTGCGTACCATTATTTGTACAGATGAACGTGATATATTCAGGTGTTTGGAAATTGCTCCCAAGGATGAACCAGACTTGTGGAGATCCACATTTGTTTTTCTGAGGTCTTGACTGATTTGTTCCCATGATGTCAAGCAAAGAGGCGCTGAGTTTGAAGGTAGGCCTTAAAATACATACACAGGTACACATCCAATTGACTCCAATTAGCCTATCAGAAGCTGATATAATTTTCTGTAATTTTCCAAGGTGTTAAAGGCACAGTTAACTTAGTGTATGTAAACTTCTGACCCACTGGAATTGTGATATAGTCAATTAAAAGTGAAAAAATGTACTCGTGTCATGCACAAAGCTAGTTGTCCTAAACGACTTGCCAAAACTATAGTTTGCTAATATGAAATCTGTGGAGTGGTTAAAAAATGAGTTTGAATGACTTCAACCTAAGTGTATGTAAACTTCTGACTTCAAATGTATCTGAAAAAAATCCAGATATATATCTATATTCATCGGGAAAATCTTCCGATTATTGATGTGTGAAAAAGGCATCAATCCCAAGCCTACTGGAATTAGCTTCCCAAGAATGTTCGAAAGATGGCCGACAGTGGACTGACTTGCTAGAAAGGCTGAAAGTGCTTCTGTAAATGAGCATATGCTTACCTCGTCCATGCATGATTAGATTTAAATGTTTTGGGGTTATTTTGGTTTGGTTTTCTTGTCAACAACTGACTTTAAAGAACAAGAAAGATTTTAAAAGAGACATTATTCAATGACAAATGGGTTGTGCGGATATCATCTTTGGACACACATTACTCGGAACAACTTTTACTCTCAACAAGCAGAGATGCATCTGTTTCTCTATGTTTTGGCCTTCCGTCCACACTGAGATGACGTTTTTGATAGTGAAAATTGAGCTTTTCGAAAATGCTCTCCCAAGTGGATAAATTTGAAAACACAATGAAAGGATCTTGCTGCTGAATACTTCACCACTCAAATACGCAATCACTGATGAGTGAAATCTAAACATTTTCCTGCCAGTTGCAAAATATATTGCAAATGCGAGTGATTTCCTCTCATTGTATAGAGGGTTGCGCATGGAGTAAAAGGTTGATCTTGGGATTTAAGGATCAATATCGAGATTGTTCAAATGAAGATGGTGATGCATCGAAAAATCAATATTTTTACCCACCCCTATCAGAGACCATAGTGAATCAACCATGGCTTCATTTCCCAAAAGCATCGTAAGCCCAAGTAGATTGTAGAAACCATTAGCGCCAATGGCCTATACAATCAACTTAAGCTTACAATACTACATCCTTTTAGTGTATATCAAATTGCTAGGATACAACTGAAAGACAGCATAATTACTCATCTTTTTTCTCTCTCTCTCTCCAAAGAAAGCCAGATTGGACACACTTATTGATGACTTGCTTATTCTAAAAAATATAAAAAATAATTCACAAAAATTAATGACCAAAAATGTTAAAAACAAATTAAAACTATCCTTCATTGTAGCTTACTTTTGACAAAATAGTCACCATTTGTGTAGATTCCATGTCTGCACACTCTGTTCATTCTCTCAACCAACTTCATGAGGTGCATCCTGAGATGCTTTCTTAAACAGTATTGAAGGAGTTCCTATGTATTCTGGACACTTGTTGGCTGCTTTTCCTTTACTATCTAGTCCAACTCATTTCTTAAAATGAGTAGAATTAATAAATAAATAACAAATCTGAATATAAAATGAGGTTAAGAATTTACTTTTTTTTATTCAAGTAGACACAGATAGTGAAATGTTGTATTGAAAGTATTTGTAAGAATGTCTGGTTAACACAGTTTAAATTTTTGCAATAACATTAGCAACCATTTAACATCCGGTATCATGTTGCTGTATTGATTTGGTAACCTCTTGCTGTATAAATAATTGAGGGCATAATTTTTTCTCTCTCTGTCATTTCCTGTCAGCTACAGTATGTCCACTTCACTAAACGGGCATCTGAAAACAATCATGAAGAGAACAGCTTCATTAGTGATGGAATCAGAGTGATTATTGATCCTTTCCTACCCTGGCACACACACACACACACACACACATAGCAGTGCATCACTGCTGACTGTGACTTTAGCTCCAGTGGTGATGGTATTGAGTCGTTGGATGTGCCACTGCAAGTGTAAAGACTATTTTCACGAGCTCTGACAATGATGATGCCCGTGCGACATCACACATTTCTGATGGCATCACACATTGTGCTAACAATTGTGGGGGCTGTTTTCAGTGCAGTGTGCATTTGTATTATGGTGAATTGATCTCCAAATAAGATGATTCTGCAGTTTACTTAATAAAAAAATATTTTTGTAACTGTAATTTACTGTGCAAGTATACCTGTATTGATTTATTAAATAAAGATTTTCACCATAAATCTAATTAAAAAAAAGAAAAAGAAAAATTCTTGGCAAATTGTAAGAATCACCAACCATATACAAATATATATATTTACATTTATGCATTTGGCAGATGCTTTTATCCAAAGCAACTTACAGTGCACTTATTACAGGGACAATCCCCCTGGAGCAACCTGGAGTTAAGTGCCTTGCTCAAGGACACAATGGTGATGGCTGTGGGGATTGCACCAGCAACCTTCTGATTACCAGATATATGCTTTAGCCCACTACGCCACCACCACTCCTTTATATATATATATATAAAAAATATATATATATATTTTTGTCATTAAAAAACATGTGTCCTAAAATCACAATGCAAAAAATCTTAATGGTCCTAAATGTAAGGTTCATTTCCTTTATGAAAAATATAATTTCATGGTTGTTGTATTAATTTGACCAGGACATTTTCTTGACAGGTTTCGTGAGAATCACCCTGCTAAGGTAACTTACAGATAACCAATTAACAAGGTTTTAAGTAGTAAAAAAAAAAAAAATTACAATCTTCTCTTACAAAATGTAAAACAGAATTTCATGCACATATACGTTCTTTAGCTAGATTTGCATTTAATTTAAATGATCTGTAGAGTCAGTATTTTAAATAAAATATCAATTGGGTCCTGTGTCTTTGTGTCATAAACCTCTATATGGTGACAAACGAGGAAAAAAATAGTTAGCCAACATCTGCTTATTTAATTTAATCCTTTATTGATTGCAGAGGCTGTGCTTAGTAAACAGGAAGTGGCAAGCGGCACTAAAACCCCATTATGTAAAACGAGGAACTTGACTAGCTCACACTGACCATCATTACCCTGCCCTGCCTGGATAAGAGCTCTTAACAGAGCACATTAAAACAAGAGATTCAATTAACTGGGTGAAATTAACCAGAAAGATCAGTGCTTTATGGGTCGTTAGCCTTGTATGACACCTCACCTTTCAGAACTCCATAAAACAATACTTGAGCTGTGGTCATTTTATACTCTTCCCCTCTCAAAACCAAAAAAGCACTTTATTCTTTTTTATTTTATTTTTTTTATTTTTTTTTTTTACTTTTCAGATCATTTAAATTGATCTGATGTGTCCTCCTCCATCTTGTGTAATAGCTTTGTGGGCGATCGGTCTAATGATTATTTCTGGCAACCTGTGATAGTCAACTTGCTTTTCACATACAGTGGGTCCAAAAGTCTGAGACTAATAGTGAAAATTCTTTGATTTTTTTTTTTTTTTTTTTTAATTTAATACAAACAAACCAATTACAAAAAATGTATGAGAATTAAAGGAAAGTTCACCCCAAAAATGAATATTGTATCATAATTTACTCACCATTTACTTAAGTTGGGTAAAATATTCCTTTAACATGACTTTCAAAATTTCTTAGCATTCGGTATGTCCCCCGTTTGCTTTAAATGGGTCATGTCATGAGGAATCACATTTTCATTGATATTTTGACAAAAGAGTTCATTGTAATATAGAAACATACTGTACATTTTAGAACTCAAAACTTCCTCTCCAGTCCAAAAAGAGCATTTATTGTTTCTACTCTGCAAAAATGACTCGTTTTAAAATTGGCTACATTGTGATATCACAGTGCAGTGTTATTTGAATAGCCCCGCCTCCACAACATATGTAATCATCGCTGTGAACTGATAGAGTGGCTGAGGTACTGCAACAATGAAAGTGGTCCTATTGTTACTGTTGTTTGCTTTTAACCAATGAAAAGATTAAGATGTGAAGTAAGGTCCTTGTAAAGTGAAGTACACTAGATGTTGTAGTGTTCCTGGTTGTGGAAAAACTGCATCTCTGCATAGCCTTCTGAAGCATCCCAACATTAGGAATGAGTGGCTTATTTAAATGAAGTTCCTGAATGCGTCAATATGGGATTAAATGTTTTGTTCGGCACATTTGTCAAAAGGATTTTTTGAGAACTATTATGATTAAGACTTTGCAAAGAAACTTATATTGAAAGATGGAGCAGTGCTACCAACTACATCGACACGACAGTAATGCTGGTGAGTAACACATTTTATAATGCTGTTTCTGTCTGTCTTTGTTTGATATGTAAGGAATTGTATAGTCAGCTGTTTTTAATCGCAAAATAAACCATGATCAGGACTTCAACACGCATTGGATTGTGCTTATTACATGGTTACTTGCAAAAGAAATACATAATTACTTAAAAAATCTTTATGTGAGATTAAATTATTTTATTATGCAAAAAGAAAGTGTAGCGTGGAGTGCAACGGAAGACAGTTGTTTAGTAGAAGCTAGTGGTTGCTGTCTCGTCTGTCTTGTATTAGCCAGGACATCCCGTACTTTGGCCGAAATGAATGCACCAAGACGCCCATTTTCCCGTATTAAAGCAGAAAAACAGTTGAGTGTGTAATGATGCACTGCAGGCAATGGCAATGAAGAAGACGATGACGAAGCATAGAGAACCCAAGTGCAGTTTATTATAAAAGTGAAATCCAAAAACCCTAACCATAAACATGATCTAACAAAAAAATGAACTTGACATATACTAGACTTGACTATGGCTTGACTTGACTTGACAACAAAGTAACATTCACATCTACATTCAATACTTGACAAGGGACAATGGTAAACATGAGGACTTAAATACATGACATGGGAGAACAAGACAAACAAGATAACCTATGAACAAACAGAACTCTAACAAGATAATTAAACAATAAACCAATGAAAACAAGACACATGAACATGGAGGGAAAACAGGACATCACATGACTAGGGATCACATGAAATGAAACAGGAACTAAACTTTTCAAAATAAAAGACATGAAATACATGAACACACACATTAAACATTACATATCCCCCGACTAAGGGGTGGCTCCTGACTCCCTAACACATAAACAAAACACATAAAACAAGACAGAATTTTCCAAAGTTCTGTAGGGAGCTGGGGGAGGGGGGGTGTCTTGAGGCATGGGGCATGGTGTGGCAAGACAGGGCGTGGGGCATGGGACCAGGGCAGAGTCAATAGAAGGTGGGGCCCTGAGAGGCTCAAGGGGTGGAGCTGTGGAAGGTGGGGTTGTGAGAGACTTGAGGGGCGGAGCCATGGAAAGCGGAGCCGTGAGAGACTTGAAGGGCGACACCATGGAACTTGGTACCAGAGATTAGCCAAAGACTCGAAGGGCCAGGGTGGAGCTGATGGCAGGGAGGACCAAGGCGGCGCTGGAGGCTCGGAGGAGCAAGGCGGAGCTGGGGGATCGGAAGACTGAGGTGGAGCCAGTGGGACTGAGGACCAAGGCGGAGCCGTAGGGGAGGAGGTCCCTGGTGGAGCTGAGAGATCGGAGGGATGAAGTGCAGCCAGAGGATCGGAGAGCCAAGGTGGAGCCAGGTGACCAACAGACCAAGGAGAAGCCGGAAGGACGAGGGACACCGGCAAAGCCGACAGGCTGAAGGACCACAGTGGAGCTGAGGCAATGTCGAGGGACCGACAGGCCAAGGCGGAGTCCAGGGCTCAGAGGGTCCAGGCGGAGTCGGAGGGTTGAAAGTTCCCATTGCCTGCTCAGGAGAACTAAGGGTGGGTACAAGGGCGGGAACCATCTCCAGGTCCAACTGCTCAGATGTGGCCATGACATGGCATGAAGCAGATTCAGGCGTGGCTGTGACATGGCATGGAGCAGGCTGAGGCGTGGCTGTGACATGGCATGGAGCAGGCTGAGGTGTGGCTGTGACATGGCATGGAGCAGGCTCAGGCGTGGCTGTGACATGGCATGGAGCAAAAGATGGCGCTAGCTCAGCAACCATGACGAGGAACTCTGGCTCGGCGGCCATGATGTGGAAATCTGGCTCGGCGGCGGCCATGTCGTGGATCTCTGGCTCGGCGTGGTCATGTCGTGGATTTCTGGCTCGGTGTGGCCATGTCGTGGATTTCTGGCTCGGCGGCGGCCATGTCATGGACCTCTGGCTCGGCGGCGGCCATGTCGTGGACCTCTGGCTCAGCATCCGCCTCCCCCACAGTGAACGCGGAACCAATGATCTGCAAGGCGAGGTCGATATATTGAGCCAGATTGAGGGGACTGCGACAGCCAGGCATCAAGGAGGAGATCGGCTCACACAATCCAAATCTGAAAATGTCTTTGAGAGCGACCTCATTAAAGTTCACCTGGCAGGCTAAAGCGCAGAAGTCCTCAACATAGTCCTCCAGGGGACGATTCCCCTGACGTAGGCACAGAAGCCGAACTGCTGGGTTCATTATGGGCGGTCAAGCATTCTGTAACGTTGTAGCTGGCATAGGCAATGACAATGACGATGAAGTGAGAACCCAAGTGCAATTTATTAAATAAATGTGAAATCCAAAACCCTAACTACATGTGAACTAAACTAAACATAAACATAACATGACTTGACTTAAACATGGCTTGACTTAAACATCTACAGTCACATTCAGTATGTGATAACCGACAATGGAAAACATGAGGGTTTAAATATATGGACATCGGAGAACATAAACCAATGAACAAACAGAACTCTAAACAAGATAATTAAACAATGAACCAATGAAAACAAGACACATGAACATGGAGGGAAAACAGGACATCACATGACTAGGGAACAGGAACTAAACTTTTCAAAATAAAAGACATGAAATACATGAACACACACATTAAACATTACAGAGTGTGATCCCTTCCCCCGGTCCACTGCCGAACACCCCGTAGTTTCCAATACACGGAATGCATATTATAGCGGCCACACTGCAGAGGCGAACATCCCGGTCAACCGACCATTTCAGCTGGATACAGATTTATTAACCCTTCACATTCACAGCTTGTGTTGGTCTGGACTATTTTCACTGTTCTCAGCTTTTTATAGCATTACTCTATCACCATATCTTGTATGCCAAATAATCAGTAGCAGATTTAGGCATGGGCGACACGTGCCGTTGCCCAGAGCGGCATCTTGCGGGGGGGTGGGGGGGGCTGCGGCATCTTGAGGTGGGGCAGCAACAACTTTGGGGGCGTGTTGAAGCGGGTTTCGCCATACAAGCTAGAACCGCCACTGCTAATAATATAAGTATTTGGGAGCAACAGTTTGCCGACTTTGATTTTTATATAAGTCGGAACAACTGTAGAAGTTCAATTGCGTGCTTCACATAAATTGGGACATACAGTATAGCTGTTAATGATTACCTGGACTGAGTGCTTGCATGGGATTTTGTAAATCACTTGCACTTTTTCATTCTTTCATTCATGGAACAGTTCCACGAGTATTGGCAGGGGGTGTTTGCACTTCAAAGATGTTAGCAAATCAAAACATAGTGGGTGTGTATATTGAAATCTTAAAGGGGACAGCATAGTCCACCAAATTTTTCAGATAGAGGGCCAAAGACAGGGTGGAAAAAAATAATTTAATTCTATATTATGGCTGTTTTTGTGCAAAAAAGTTTACTAAAATTAAAAGTGAACCCCAAGGAAAATAGTAAAGTAAAAAAAAAAAGAAAATGCATGACATGACCCCTTAATGACCACACACACTCAAGCTGATATAAACTCAATAAGTTTGTGTTATCCTAGCATTATTTGAGTTTTTTGTGTACTTCAGTGGGAGCAAGCAAAACTGTACTTTTGTACAAAGAGGTTAACATGGTCAATGTTACACATTTAATTGCATTTGATTAGAAAATTAAGTGTTATTCTTCATTTTATACATGTCATAACGTGTCTTTGTTTCATATTTTTCAAAATCCTAAAACTTTTAGTTTGAGGTTTAAAGGAAAAAATACCAGAACTTTGTAAGGCTGTTATTGAAAAGCAAACCACAATAAATATTTTTCTGTAATGTCCTGACCTCCTTTCACAGGTTTTGTCCTTGTACTGTGTAGGCAATGAAATGAAACAGTATAAAGATAAACACTCATGCTTCCTTGAAAATGCAAAGAATATGCAATTTAAGTTGAGAACTGAGATCTTGAATTATGTGAGTACCCTGGTATAGTCGAGCAAAAAAATATGCACATTAGGTTACTGAATTCATTCCTACACAAAACACAGCCAACAAAACTTACATTATTTCATTACAAACATCCTTGACTTAGAAAACAAATTCCATCCGCCTGGTAGTAAACATACACACTTGAGAAATTATCCATTCTTATATTCATGATTCTACCAAGTCTACACTTTGATCATGTAATTTGAGTGATGATAACTCTCAGAATAAATTTAAGGTGTTATAATGGATATGACAAGTTTTTAGGTTTGGTCTTGGCAGATCTGATTAGGCTGCTGCTGCTACAGAACATGTACAAACACTTGTTACTTCTAGAATACACACAGACATATTGCGTTGAGCATTTTGGACACCTATATAATCCCCTTGAAGCAGATCTAGATGAATGGTGCTGGGGAGGAGGAGGGTTTCAGAGAAAAAAATTGCCATAGTGTGCTGCACTGAAACCGTAGAAATCCACTGGGAAGTCCACACCATTACAAGTTTCTCAAAAGGCTGTATAGATGGTGCATTGCTGTCACAAATACCTATTTTACATGGACAGGGTGCTGGTGCCCAATCTAGAATGTTCCTCACATTTCCAACAAAGAAAAGGTGATTCTGGGCTGGAAAAATCGTCTCTACGTCTGCTTTAAAGCTGCAGTTCTCGAACAGGAACCCTAACAGCAGAGGCTAGTAAATGGTATAATTTCTCCAAGTAATCTGTCCAGATCTCAAAACAATAACTAGTTACAACACTAGATCGCTCCCATTATAATCAACATTTCAAGCACCCGATGCTTCACGAGACGATATGCATTCAATTAATGAACACGCTGTACAACTGCTTAAGCGCTTTAATGTTCCCACCTGTCTGAAATATAATGATTTGATATATATATATATAATATGTGGATTTTATTTGTTACATATTTAAATAGCATCTTACATCAAAGCCAGCTTGTGTTGGCATAAAGGTGCTGAATTAAATTACTTATATATAAAATAAATTCTAAATTTACCATTGCACCACAACAATTTGAGGGGCGAAATACCTTCATTTCAATGGGAAGCCACACAAATTTCTACATCGGTAAATACATTAGTCTTGTATGTATTTAATGTTAGTACATAGTAGTTAAGGCCACCTAATATAAAATGTGACCAGAAATTGTGAGGTTGATCTGTCGATCCAAACTGATCACTCAGAAATAAAAGCAAGGAGCACTGTACAGAAGAGAGCGATTTTTATCATTTTTAATAGATACAAGCCCTACGGTCTACAGTAGCAGCACTAATGTGGTTGGGTGTTCCCACCCCAATCAGAAACCCCAGAAAGCACCTTACTGGAAAAGCAAATCTAATGTAAAATTCACAGTTCCCAAGATGGGCTCTCTGTCTCATTAATGTGTACAGAAGAGAAATAGTTGTTTATTGTAGTTTACTCTCTCTCTCTCTCACTCACACACTCAAATACTCAAGAGCTTCATTTCCAAACAGACTTACAATTGTTGTGGTGTGCCACTAAATAATGCATCCCCCTTAACAGCAGCAACACACCAAGTAATGACAGAGATCGATGACTGTAATTTCACATGGTGCATCTCACCGTACCTTACATTAAAAAAAGAGCCACAGCAGTATCTTCTCAAGTTGTATTATAGTACTTTGTCTAACAGCAATTTTTCGACTGAGACCTCTAAAGTGTTAATGTAACACTTTAACAAAGAAATGAAATTTACATAAAAAAAAACTTAATTTGGTTAGATCAAATCTTCAGAAGACAATTTCCCCGTTTTATTTTTTTATTTATTATATATTTTTTTTTAGGTTTGTTAGATTTATTCTAGTATAAATCCTATTTTTAGAATTTATATTTAGTTAACGCCTAATTAGGGTAAATTCTAATAATAATTAGTTTACGTTTCCTGGGTTTATCCTAATTTAGTTTGGAAACCCACACTCTGTTATACAATTACCAGGTAAATGTCATACAACAAAATTAACACAACCCGACAATACTCCTTAATAAAAAAAATACATTTAAATGAACTAATATATATATATATATATATATATATATATATATATATATATATATATATATATATATATATTAAACTTCAGTTTCACCACAGCTAACCACAATTAGGTTTCAGCTCAGTTAAAGTTATAACCCAGTCAGAAAAATAAAGGCTTTAGTCCTCACACTCTTGTCAATTTTTGTATCAGTTCAGAAAACACTCCAAATCTTAGACTTTGAAGGAAAGGAACGTTAAAAGTTTATCCAACCATATGAACGGTGGAAATCCTGGAAATTTCACTTCATGCTCCGTCTCGTGGGTGGCTCGCCATCTTCTTTTTCTCACTTGCGGTTTGAATTTGATGATTCACAACAAGCGAACGACATCCAAAGTAGAATCCATGTTATAAACAACAGTAATAACCTGGCCTGCACACAGCAGGACAATACTCTCAGTTCACTTACAATAAATCATCATGAGCTTGAAAATTTTACTAACTCAATCAACATTATTCACCATTACACAATCTCTGGATTAGTTTTGTTAGCTAACAGCATGCACACAGCATACATAACATATAACGTGAAAATACATCAACTTTTCGATTTATACATATATAACATTTTTCAGATTTGAACATTGAACTCACTGATTCCCAAATTCCAACAACACAGTTAATTTTGTTGATTTCTTCTCTGCGTTCGACACAGTTGAAATGGTATTCAGCTCAAACTCCTCACTCATCTCTAATTTAACGTTTAAGGTTTAAAACAATCAACCGACAGCAAGTTTAACAATGATAAATGTTTTAGACAGTTTAGTTTCAATTTAAATCGGTTTTCTAACCTAGTTCTCTTCTTTTTCCTTTACAGGTTTTTTAGTCACACTTTATATTAGGTGGCCTTAACTACTATGTACTAACATTAAATACAAACAATACTAAGTATTTACTGTGTAACTACATGTTGTTCTGTAAAATGCCCACATTTGCTGCTACTGAGGTTGAGGTACATTTGGAGTAAGGGTAGGGTTAGGATTAGGGGTAAGTGTTGGGTTAGGGGTAAAGTTAACAGTGTAACTACAAATGTAATTGAATGCAAGTACTTTAAATGTAATTACAATGCAACAACATGTATGTAAATAATAAGTACACTGTATCAAATGATCAAGTACATAGTAGTTTAGGCCACCTAATATAAAGTGGGTCCGGATTTTTTCTCCGATGCTGCTCTCATCAAATCTGCGAACATTTGTCTGATAATCAGGGTGGAGTCACCGGTACTGCAGGTTTAACCTAAGTGGTCAGCTCACCTCAGTAGTGACATTCTAGTTTCCTGTTCGACAAGTTTTTCCGCCATGTGTTTCCAAATGAATTTTATATGAATACAATTTACATTTATTAAAAATTTCAGCGGTTTGACTCTTTAATTCACTCACAGTTTTTTCTCTGTTATATATTTCTATTAGATATATAGGTATTAATTTTAACCTAGGTTACATTAAGGGTTATGGGAGGTTAGTGCACAGTGCTAATAAATGTGAGATGTGTATTTCTCCGGCATTGAGTTTTAGCGAAAATTCTGTCATTACTGTATTTACTCACCCTTGTGTTGTTCCAAGCAAACAGGGAACGATTTTCAGTGAATAACGACTTAAATTATGTTCTGTTTCTCATAGAAAGCTGTCCAATGGCTATATAAGACTTTTTTGAAACTTTACAGATGTGGTCACTACGAACTGTTGTTATATAAAAAATCAATTAAAAAAAGATCTGTGTGAGGGTTCTTCAAAAATTCTCCTTCTGTGTTCCACAGACGAAATAACAGCACATGAGTTTGGAATGACATGAGGGTGAGCAAATAATGATAGAATGACTAGGACTAATGACTAATAAGAGTGTTGTACTCTCAGCTCTGTTGAACACTTTTTTCCATATTTGAATTCAGTGTACAGAATTCTGTAGATTTAGCCACAAAAATCACAGACAAAATGTGTGAGAAAAGTCTGCAGATCCCATCTGGGCCTGGTTATTAAAATTCATGGCTAATTAAACAGAGTGGATTAAGCTATCTATTCTCCTCCTGCTAGACCTGTGTTACAGTGAGCTGCATTCTATAATGCAATCTATAAAAAAAAAAAAATAAAAAAAATCAATTTCCCGTTTTCACAATGCATTCATATAACCAAACAATCAAAGTACCTCAATGTGCTATGTAATAATGTGCAATGATTTGCATGCTCGTTGGTGTTTTCTTGGGAAATCTTATAAAAGAGAACTATTAAGCACAATTTTAGCATTAAATGGTTTGTTCAATATCCTTAAACACTTCATTCACAAAACTTAATTAATTAATATTATATATTTATATTTATTTATATTTATAGTTATGGAAGGCCAAATTGTGAATATATAATTTTGCAACACTTTCTAAGAAGCCCATATTTATAATGCATTATAAAGGCATTATAATGCATAAGTAATGTCTCATAATATGTTATAACTTCTCATAAATAACTGTTACCACAATTATAATACATTATAATAGTTACCTATTCATAGTTATACCTTAGAGTATAATGCATTATAACACAAGCAACATCCGATTTTATCTGCAGAAGTTATAATGTATTATAAATATTTGTAATATATTATAGGTATTTTTATGTAAAGTGACAAAAGCAATGTCTTCTTATAAACATGCATAAGATATTTTTAAGTGGTTATAAGACATTACAGGTCAAGTTGGAATTTTTATACATTACACATGCACAAAATACAAAATAAAACCCATTCAATGCAAATGTTTAGATATTACGAAAAACACTTGTAAAGCTACAAGGTTAAACTATATCAGAAAAACGTAATTAAAAAAAATATGTAAGTTGATTAACACATGTAGCCAATCTTCTTGGATGTAAACACGCCCAAGAATAGTAATAATAAAAAAAAATAATAAAAAAAACGGATTCTATATAGATATGTTTGTGCATCTTATTTGGAGACTTTTTTATAAATAACTTCCATATTGTATATATAAACTGTAAATATACAGTATATAAGTTTGACTTGTATTGCATGTTACAAGTTTATGTTATGGCTGTTTAAAAGAAGATATTGCTTTTGTAACTTTTCTTAAATCAGGCAAAGACCCCATATAATATGATCACGTCATAAAGCCTTTTGACTGTTTACACTATACAGCACTTATAAGATTAACTTTATTAGCTTCGTTAAAATTGGATGTTGCTTGTGGTATAATGCATTATACTCTTAAGAATAACTATGAATAGGGGAAGTCTTATAATGTATTATAACTTATTATAAGGTGTATTATGAGACATTATGAATTCAGTATAATGCATTTATTATGCCTTTACAATCCATTATAAATATGGGCTTCATAAGTGATTACCATAAATTTGTAAGTGTTACCATCATTTTAAATCTAAATATAGTTCTAAATCCTGACTATATATATAATTAGAATGTGCATTTATAAATTCTGATTTGTAACTATTTATTTGGTTTTTCAACTATATTTTCATGATTTATATTTATATATAAATATTCAGATTTATAACAATATATTCACAATTTTTATTTCTACATTAAGGTGTATAACTAAAGATTCAGAGTAACATTTATATATTCAGTATTTACATTTATATCGGATTTATATATACATATTCAGAATTTGTAAAAAAAAAAAATTATATATATATATATATATATATATTGAGATTTTTTAGCTATATATATTCAGAATTTACATAATTATTTCCTAGTATTTCCTCTACCTGTGTGTGTGTGTGTGTCTGTGTGTGTGTTTAACCACAAAGTTTGATGTTAAATAGAAGAAAAACAAATAATAATGATGATAATAAAATGATGCATTTCCTGAAGTTCTGGGTAAGTTTTGGCTTTGCTTCTGTGTAAATGACATGCCACATAAGAGATGCTTTGTTATGGTCATGACACTCAATACACCTCTTGTTTTCAGTCGGCTACACACCAGAATCAACGTCACTGTGCAGTGTAAAGGCGGCAACAAATGGTTAAATATATGTAAGAAAGACAAGACCAATCAAAATTGAGTATGCAAATAGATGTCAAGGACCCATATATTAGGTTTCTTTAACTACAATGTACTAAGTATGTACTAAGCATATGATACAATGTACTTATTATGTACAGGTATATACGTGTTGTTACATTATACTTACATTTCAAGTATGTGCATTTAATTACATCTATAGTTACACAATTTGCCTTACCTCTAACCCTAAACCTAACCCTAAACTCTACCCCTAAGCCTACACGTACCTCAGCCTCAGTAGCTGCAAACGTGAATCTTGCGAGAATTTTGCAGAACAAAATGTAGTTACGAAATAAGGACATTATATTGCATGTATTTTAATGTTAGAACATAGTAGTTAAAAGACACCTAATATAAAGTAGTGCAGATGTAATAAAGAAGACCAATTGCAAAACAATATGCAAATAGTACGATGACGCCATTACTGTCTGTTACATTTTGAATGCTGAACATATTATCAGTGTAAGTCAACAGGAGTCTACAAACCAAAAGTACCTATAACTGAAACTGAATACACATTCAAGTTTTAAAAATGTCTGTATATTAAGCATTGAGAGTTGAATTCATTGCAGAAGTTTAATACTAAGCACAACAGGATGGAAGGTCACGTGACGCCATGTGAGAAGCAGACGTGTGAGCGGCTAGCTCTGCGCACTTTGCTGGTTTTTTATTATTTTCATGTTATAACCGGTGAGATTCGAAACACCCAGTTACATATTTGCTCTTTGAGATAAACATGGCAAAGAAGTCAAAATCCTCAGACTCTGGAGACATTAAAAGACACTTATGTGCTCAAGCTGAGGCCTCTGGCGGCCCTGCGAGCCGGGGACTCGATTTGGGAAGCACATCGGGAGAAGAAATCCAGCATCAACTGTCCAACATCTCGGTGATGCTGATGAAGGTTGTTGCTGACTTGGAGGATCTCACTGTAATACATCGATCGATTACGGCGATGGAAACAAAATTCTCTGAGTCGGTCACAAGAGTGGCAGATGTTGAGAAACTAATCGATTATCTGGAGTCATCAGAAAGGTAATTATCCGCTAATCCGCCCGCGTCCAAAACAGACTTGGAATACATTTTGGAAAAACTGGAAGATCTCGAAAATAGGAACCAAAGGAACAATATACGAATTGTTGGAATTCCTGAGCATGAAGAGGGCAGAGATATGGTGAAATTCCTGGCTGAGGGAGACAGGCCCCGATCAATTCTGGGCAAATTTCTGAGATCATCCGATAAAGATATTGTGTTACGCAAGGCGAAGAGCAAAGGAAAGCTTTCTTGGAAGAATCACAATATTTTCTTGTTCCTGGATTTTGCGAATTCGGCAAGAGAAACGCGATCGGTTCAAGGAATGTAAGAAACTCTTACATCAATGGAAGATCGCTTTTGCACTGATGTTTCCGGCCAAACTGAGAATAGACACCAAGAATGGCAGCAAAGTATTTTTATGCTCCAAAAAGGCACTGGCCTTCATACAAACTATGGGTGAGTAAACCATTGGGTGTTTCTTATGTCAGTGGACTGACTCACTGTTCAGTGTCTCGACTGTCTAAGGAAGCTGGGTGCCATTTTTTGTTTCCTTCTGCATTGGCTCCGCCTAGTGGATGGAGTTTGTTTTGTGGCATGACACTCCAAGAAACTTTTGCATTGACGGAAGATCACTTTTACACTGAAGTTCCCAGCCAGATTGAGAATGGACACTATGGATGACCGCAAAACATGCTCACATAAAAGGACGTCTTTTATAAAGTTGATGGACTGAGTAAGTCATGGTGTATTTTTTTTATGAGTGAATTTGACTCTTGATCATCTGAGGAACCGGGATGCCTATTTTGTTTTCTTATGTGCTGGCTCCGCCTAGTGGCTGGAGTTTGTTTTGTTGAATAATACTGCTTCGGGTCAGCTGTGGATGAATCTGATCATTCTTTGTGCTTACGCCTCCTGTTGGCTGGAGTTTGTTTTTGTGGAGTATTTTTAAGAGACATTAGAATGATTACGTCATCTGCTGCACTCATAACATCTGGCTCACTGAACAACTGTCTGTCTGTCCGAGGAAACTAAATGGCTTTATATCAGCTGGAGTTTGTTTTGTGGAGGAACACACCTTCAAGACAGTTCTGTAAATGAATCTACATGTTCTTTGTGTTAATTCTGCCTGTTGGCTGGGGTCTGTTTTACAAAGTATTTTCTGTTATGTAATTTTGCCTCACAAAATTTGTGCAGAAGAACCGGACTTGAGAAATCCGATGGCAAAGTTGTCGCAGGAGCTCTCTTATGCGTACATGGACCTTCTGAGTTCAGAAGGATTGACGCTGGTTGGCGTTGTCATGCACAGGGTTAATGTGCACGTTTTTCTTTTTTCTATTTGTTTTGTTCAGGGGGAAGTTCGGGGTTTGATAGTTGCAATAATGGGGAATGTGTCTTTATAATCTTTGCTTTTTTATTATATCAATATGTCAAATGTTAATATGAGTTGATTATCTCTCTCCACATGGAATGTGAATGGGTTGGGGCACCCCATAAAAAGGAGGAAGGCTATTTCTTTTCTTAAGCGTAAGAAATATGATATAGTCTTTCTTCAAGAAACGCATCTTTCCCCACAGGAAGCTGAAAAATTTGGGAAGATATGGGGTGGATCATGTTTTCTTTAGTGTTGATTCGAGTAAGAGTAGGGGAGTCAATATACTGATAAATAAACATCTACAATTCAAATTTCTCAAACAGATTAAAGATAAAATAGGAAGAGTCATTGTTTTAGCAGACATTCAGGGGGCAAAGGTTGATTTAGGCTAATATTTACGCACCTAATGCTGATGATCAGGGCTTTTTTATAGATCTTGAAGGGATGTTGCAAACCGCTGGCACCCCTCATGATATAATATTGGGAGGAGACTTTAATCTTTTGATGGACTCAATCCTTGATCATAGTGAAGCAAAAGTGTGTAAGCCCCCTAGAGCAACACTGACACTTCACAGGATGTGTAAAAATCTTGGTCTTCCAGATATCTGGTGACTTTTGAACCCATCTGGTAGGGACTATATCTTTTTTCATCAGTTCATAAGATTTATTCTAGAATAGATTTTTCTTGATATCTAAATCCCTCATTTCATCTGTTGTTGACTGCTCAATTGGAAACATTTTAGTCTCAGATCACGCCCTGGTGAGTTTAAAGATGTTGCCACATACAGAGAAAAATAAATCATATAGTTGGCGCTTTAATGTATCTCTTTTGCAAAATCCTGATTTCCAACAATAAAGACTGAAATCAGTGTTTATATGGAGACCAACTGGTCCTCAGTATCCTCTGTGGGCATGGCTTGGGAGGCACTTAAGGTGGTTCTTAGGAGTCAGATCATACAGTATGCCTCATTCAACCAAAAATCCAAAACACGTAAACTCGTGGAGTTGAAAGGGAATATTAAAAGTGCCGAGGCAGAGCTGAAGCACAGAATGTCGTCTGATGGCCTCAGAGAATTAATCCGATTGAAATACAGATATAATACTATTTTGTCACGGAAAGTGGAGTTTTGGTTGTTCAGGGCAAGAGAGTCATACTTTTAGTCGGGGGACAAAGCGGGGAAGCTTCTGGCAAGATATATAAAACAGAGAGAGTCTTTTTCTACCATTCCCTCAGTGAAATCTGCTGGTGGTGAAATAAGTACTTCAGCCATTGATATTAATAATGCTTTTAAAGAATTCTATCTTGATCTCTATAGTTCCATAGTCTATCGTCTACTGATGAAGATATTAGAAAATTTGTGGAACCATTAGAACTCCCTAAATTGACGACTGAGCAAAAAAATTATCTTGACTCTGA
Source organism: Myxocyprinus asiaticus (assembly GCF_019703515.2). Taxonomy (NCBI): domain Eukaryota; kingdom Metazoa; phylum Chordata; class Actinopteri; order Cypriniformes; family Catostomidae; genus Myxocyprinus; species Myxocyprinus asiaticus. Next base: position 43,059,984 of record NC_059357.1, on the reverse strand, counting down.
AATAACCTTGGAGGAGCTTGATGAGGTAATTAAGGCCTTGCCTTCAGGCAAAGCTCTGGGGCCAGACGGTTTTGCCGCTGAATTTTTTAGATCTTATTTATTCCGCCAACCATGACGCAAGCCCGGATCAGTCTGATTCTTAAAAAGGACAAAGATCCAAGCGAGTGTAAGAGTTACCATCCAATTTCCCTGATCCAGCTAGATGTACAACTGATTAGGTAAAGTTATGACATCTCTTATACATAAAGATCAGGTGGGGTTTATTAGGGGCCGCAGCTCTTCTGACAACATTAGGCATTTTATCAATATCATGTGGTCAGTGGCGAATGATCAGACTCTGGTCGCTGCCATCTCACTTGATGCAAAAAAGGCATTTGATATGGTAGAATGGGATTATCTTTTTAAGATTTTGGAAATATACAGGTTCGGGAGTACAATTATTGGTTGGATTAAGTAACTTTTTAGACACCCTGTAGCGGCGGTACAATCAAATTGATTAATTTCAGATTATTTTACTTTGATTAGGGGCTCTCGGCAGGGTTGTCCTCTTTCCCCATTATTGTTCTGTCTTGCCCTGGAACCATTAGCAGCTGCGATAAGAAAGGAGGAGGATTTTCCAGGGGTGGTGGCGGGAGGTATGGCACATAAACTTTTGCTTTATGCAGATGATATTTTAATATTAGTCTCTGACCCTACTAGATCTATGCCTTGCCTCCACATAATTATTAATTCCTTTTCTAAGTTTTCAGGATACAAAGTCAATTGGTCTAAATCTGAAGCTTTGGCTTTGACAGCGTACTGCCCAGTAATGGCTTTCCAGCCGGGCGCTTTCCAGTGGCCCAAACAGGGCATTAAGTATTTGGGCATTTTATTCCCAGCAAAATTGTGTGATTTAGTTAGAGTTAATTTTGACCCCTTAACAAAACAGTTTTCAAGCGATGTGGACAGGTGGGCTTCATTACATTTATCTATGATCGGGAAAGTTAATGTTATTAAAATGAATTTTATTCCAAAATTCAATTACTTGCTGCAGTCTCTCCCTATAGATGTCCCCCTCTCTTATTTCAAGCAATTTGATAGCATAGCGAAGTCCTTCATTTGGAGTGGCGGGTGTCCCAAATTACATTTCAGTAAGTTACATAGGCCAGTTGACAAAGGTGGGCTAGGCCTACCCATGATTTTATTTTATTATTATGCATTTGGTCTTAGACATTTGGCTCATTGGTCGCTTCCACCTGAGAGAGCCCCTCCCTGGTTCTGTATAGAACAGGAAGTTCTTGCCCCTATTTCACCATTGCAGAGCCTCTCTATCAAATTAATCGGAGAAGTTAAGTTACATCCCGTTATCTCGCATTTGAACTCGGTATGGACAAAAGTATCCAGACTGTTTAATTTAGATATTTTTATATATATATAGATATGCATCAACAAGCCACCTTTTTGCTGGTCAGAATGGATTGGGAGAGGGGTTACTACACTTGGTGACCTATATGAGAATGGAGTGTTGAGATCTTTTCAAAATTTGGTTCAACTTTTTGGGATTCCCAGATCTCAGTTCTATAAGTATTCACAGTTGTGCCACCTGCTCTGTACTGTTTTTGGGAGTGGTTTTCACCCCCCTAAAGTGGCAGATACTCTGGGAGTGGTGATTACTGCTTTTGGAAAAGGTCATGAGGCATCGGTGTATTACTCCCTGCTAATTCAGTGTCTGGGGGACAGAACTTCAGCTTCTCTTAAGAGATTATGGGAGAAAGATCTAAACTTGGTATCTGGAGGAGGGAATGTGGGCTAGGATTCTAAAAAATGTCAAATCTGCATCTAGAGATGCAAGGGTTCACCTTATGCAATTTAAGATTTTACATAGAGTCTATTGGACCCCCTCTAGATTGCATAGGCTTGGTCTTAAAGACACACCCACCTGCTGGCAATGTCAATCAGAAGATGGAGACACAACCCATGTCTTTTGGGGAATGTGTTAAGATTCAAGAGTTCTGGTTGAGGATTCAGAGTTTTATGTGAGAGGTTTTGGCCTCTCAAATTTTATTCTGCCCCAGACTCTATATCTTAGGAGATGGGGCAGTCATTAATTTGGAGAATAAGCACCTGAAAAACTGGGTCCTAACTAGTATTATGATTGCCAAACAGATTATATTAAGGAGCTGGAAGTCGGCTGGAGCGCCCCCATTTCAGGAGTGGTGTTCAGAGATGGCCAAAGTGGCAGCTCTTGAGGAGGGGATATCCAGAAGACTGGGGAGTCTAGACCTGTTTGGGGAGAAATGGGGCAAATATCAGTCTTTTTTGGAGGGCTCTCAGGGAGGGACAGTGGAGAGAGGTGTAGGGGATGTGTGTGAGTAGTTTATGATTTATTTTATTTTTATTTATTTATTTACTTTTTGTGTCTATAATTATGTGACCACTGGGGTGTTTTTTGTTTGGGGGGGGGGGGGGGGATGGGTAGTTAGGGTTAAATATTGATTCTGTATATATATATATTTGTTTTGCTGTTCCTTTCTAACAGATGAATCAATAAACATTTTAAAATCGCAAATACTAAGCACAACAGGTTTAGAATAAATCACTGACTTACAAGCACTGTAAAAGTTGTGTCTATGTTATTTGTTTGAACTGCATGCATCGTGGTTCTTCACAATGTAAGGAAACCATAGAGGGTGCTTTAAGCTGTTCCATCAGCCCTTATACTTACAGGAACTTCATTACTTCACCATAGAGCAAAAACACAATTAAAGCTTCCCTCATGGACGTGGCAGCCCAGTTCACCCAGTGATCACCAAACTGACTGAGAGTCTCTGTGCTGGGAAAAATTCAAATCTACAGCACTATGAAAAACATCCCAGTGTTATTATAATTACAGTAATTCAAGCCAGCCTTCATCACTCATGGTCACACGTGATCAGTGTTCTCTGGCGTTTCTTCATCTATTTTGCTTTATGGGTTGCAGTTGAATGTGTTTTTATCTTTCATCCATGTGTTAAATTAAAGGTTATAATTTCATTATTTTCTTCTAAGCCCTCCTAAATAGATTACATATATCATCAGACTGGGGTCCTCCATAATTATAATATTATTATTTTTATTTTTTTCGTTTCACACACACATTCTCTGTCTCCAGCAATACTGATGGGACATAACTCTTCACTGCATTGCAATAAGTAACATTTGCCAACATGCAAAAACCCAATTTCACACTCATAGATTTTCAATTTGAAGATTGATACAGTATTTCAGTTTGTAGCAGAATAACAAAGCCAAATCAAGCATAATTTCCAAACACATTTTGTGTTGACAGACCCGGAATACATGCAAAAGGATGATGCATTTGATGCATGATGCATAACAAAATATTAGTAACCGTATTTCACTTCAGTTACAATTGAAATCGTTTGTAATCAAAATACAGTTACATTAAAAAGTATTTTGATTACTAAAGAGATTGCATTTTATTAGTTGTTTCATTTAATATTTAGTTATCATTAAGTTGAAAAATATTTATCCACATAAATTAAGCTATCCTAGGAGCGTTTGTACAGTGGTGAAACACTTTCTTATGATGTGCTACTAATACCAGCTGACAGAGAGCGCTTTCACACAGTTAAGGGTGAAAAGGTGGCTATGACGTCATTGAGGAACTTTCCTTTTGGGAGATTTATTGAGAGAATCCACATAGGATCAGAAAAAATGTGGTTGTGAACAAAATTGTCATGTAAACATTTAGCTTTATGCTAAGCTAAAATGCTATTTCTTGCCTTTTTACATGCACTATATACAGTATATATTAGGAATGTCAACTGATTAAAAATGTTAATCAAATTAATTACATGACATGCCATTTAATAATCTGAATTAATCACAATTAATCGCATACATAATTATTTGCTGAGAAAGGCCCCCAAATTAAGATCATTTCATTAATAATGCAGAATAATGCAAATATTTATAAATAAAAAAAATATGTTGGGCCTATAAAAAATATTAAATACGGATTGAAATTCAGTTTGAAATAAATTGCATTATTGTGGCAGATGAATAGAGCATTGTTTAGACAATACAAATAGTGGCTTAAGAACTCAATATATTGTTTGTTTTATTCTCATATCATTGAACAAGCCTGCAGTTGACAGCAATCTGTTCTGCATTGAGGTCGTCAATGTGTCCGGTTCTCACAGTACGCGTTCTTGCGTTCCATCTGAGCTATTTTAATTGATGCTCTATCTACATGTGCGTGCATCTGACGGACGTGTTTGGAGCATCTCACTGGTATTCAGCATCATTAACAGCAAATTTTTAATAGTGGAAACATTGAAAATCACGTCTCAAGATTCCTGTATTCTGTTGTGTTTCACCCACCTGTTGTGCTTCCTCAGTGAGCGGTTCTCATTCTGTGGCTGCGCTGCTTGTGAGGTTTGTTTAAGCGTGCTGCCACCTATTCACGCAGCTCGTAAAAACAGATGTACTTAAAGCTTGAAAATGTCAGTAACATCACCTCTACAACCATCTCACATATGTAATGGACTTTGGAAGATCTCTCTGCCCACTTGCGGTGCATATGGTAGGAAAATCCATACTTTTATTACAGAATTTAAGTGCACGTGATTAATTGCGTAAAATGTTTTAACGCGTTATTTGTTATATAATTAATCGCACTAAATTAGCATGTTAAATTGACAGCCCTAATATATTCGTGTATATATATGTATATATATATATATATATATATATATATATATATATATATATATATATATATATTACAACAGTTAGTTCTGGTCCTTGAATCTGATTGGATGAGAGATATTCCATGAGTACTGATGGTCTCTTCCCATCAGCACTCAGACGCTTCACTGTGTGTATCACTCCGCTTGTGTTCGTGCCATTCTAAACTCAAGTGTAAGAGCAGTGTTAAGAGCTACTGTATATGTCTCTTTACATTTAATATTGTGACATTACATATTTTATCCAGCAGGTGGAGGCAAAAGACCATTTTTATGTGTAATATGAGCCAGTTGGTGACGTGAAGTGAGTCAGGATCACTCAGTGTTTATATTCAACAGTGCTCCGTGATCGCTTGTATTACTATTACACTACTAAAGCTAGGAAATAGCTTTAAACAGCTTTAAACTAACAACATATCTCATCACAGCTGAGAGATGCAACAGACTGATTCATTACACAAACTCAAGGCACTTACCTCTTACCGGACTTTCCACATTGGAGAGGACAAAAATGGCAGAGGACATTGTGGTGTAACGATGCTGGCTGCTGGCAATGATGACGACGAAGACGATGATAATGAGAAGAACCCAAGTGCAGTTTATTTACAAAAGTGAAACCAAAACCCTAACTATAAATATGAACCATGAACTTGACTTGACATAAACATAACATGGCTTGACTTGGCAAGGAGCAAAACACATCCACATACATTCAGTACTTGACAAAGACACAATGGAAAACATGAGGCTTAAATACATGGACATGGGGGAACATAAACCAATGAACAAACAGAACTGATAACAAGCTAATTAAACAATCAACTGATGAAAAGACAAGACACATGAACATGGAGGGAAAACGTCATGGTTACTGGTGTAACCTCCGTTCCCTGATGGAGGGAACGAGACGTTGGTGTCGATGTAGTGACACTAGGGGTCACTCTTGGGAGCCCTCTGGTCTTTGATGAAAGGCCAATGAAAATTGGCGAGTGGTATTTGCATGCCACTCCCCCGAACATACGGGTATAAAAGGAGCTGGTATGCAACCACTCATTCAGGTTTTACGCTGAGGAGCCGATATAAGGTCCGGCCATTTCAGGGGGTAGTTCAGCGTTGTGGCAGGAGGGACCAACGTCTCGTTCCCTCCATCAGGGAACGGAGGTTACACCAGTCACTCGACGTTGGTGTCGATGTAGTGACACTAGGGGTCCCTATACAAAACGCCACAAGGCTGAACTGTGTTACGTGAACTGGCGGTGTGTGGTGGGCAGACTTGCTGTGTGCCTCATAGCCAGCGCACCAGGTCAACACGTAACCTCCCCCAACACAGTTATGAGTGTCGAATGGCCCTTTTTGGGGACAAGTCGACTACCCAGAGATAGAGACAGGCTTAACGCAGTCGTGGCCTCTTTCCCCTTCTCTTTTTCCACTCCCTAAAAAAGAAGGGGGATTATCTGACTGGGCCGCCAGGTCTAGTCGGGGGGTGTCCCTCCCAAGGGGAGGACACCGCGGAGACCACACCTCGCCCCAAGAGAGGGGGGGATATTTAAGTGGAAGAATACATCACATGGTCTTTCCAACCATGTGGAGAGCCTTCAAGGTAGATCCTGCCCAATGGGGGAGGAGTTACTACAACATGGAGACTGAGGGGCTCTGCCCAAGGAAGACACAGTTTGCCAGTAGGGAAACGAACTAGCGGAAGGTATAGATCGCATGGGGTTAGCCTTACAGGGAACCGCCACATGCGGAGCACCTACCCCAGAACCGGGCTCTTAGTTAGCGCGTGTACTGGGCCGGCAGTGAGTCTCTCCGAAAACTCGACTGCCACAGGGCTCGGAGGAAGTCAACCAGGGAACAACTTTTGTGAACACTACTGGGAATTAACAGCGCACGTCTTCAGCTCAAAAGGAGGTGGAAGGCACTATGTGCAAGCGATACACCCGGCCGGCTATCCCAGGCTTATCCGCTTGTGTTGCATGCCACTACCTGGGACAAAACGGGTTCCACCCAGAGGTTTTAGAACCTTGCAAAGATGTTGGGTGTTGCCCAGCCCGCTGCTCTACAAATGTCTGTTAGAGAGGCACCTCTGGCCAGGGCCCAAGAAGCCGCTACACCACGGGTAGAATGGGCTCATAGCCCTACCGGGGGCGGCATGTTTTGGGCGAGACATGCCATAGTTATGGCGTCAATGAGCCAGTGGGCGATCCTCTGCTAGGAGACAGCGCTTCCTTTCCGCTGTGCACCAAAGCAGACAAAGAGCTGCTCAGAGATTCTAAAGCTCTGCGTGCGATCCAAATAGATGCGTAAAGCGTGCACTGGACACAGCAATGACAGGGCTGGGTCTGTCTCCTCCTGGGGCAGCGCTTGCAGGTTCACCACCTGGTCCCTAAAAGGAGTGGTGGGAACCTTGGGCACATAGCCCGGTCGGGGGTCTCAGGATCACGTGAGAATAGCCCAGACCGAACTCCAGGCACGTTTCGCTGACAGAGAACGCTTGCAGGTCACCTACCCTCTTGATAGAAGTGAGCGCAGTCAGGAGGGCAGTCTTCAAGGAGAGTGCCTTAAGCCCGGCTGACTGCAAAACTCAAAGGGGGCTCTCTGTAGACCCTGAAAAACTACAGAGGTCCGATGAGGGAACAAGGCGCAGCCTGGAGGGATTCAGCCTCCTGGCGCCTCTTAGGAACCTGATGATCAGATCATGCTTCCCTAAGGACTTACCGTCGACTGCGTCATGGTGTGCTGCTATGACAGCAACGTACACCTTCAAGGTGGAAGGGGACAGCCTCCCTTCCAACCTCTCCTGCAGGAAGGAAAGCACTGATCTGACTGCACACCTCTGGGGGTCTTCCTGACGGGAAGAACACCACTTAGCGAACAGACGCCACTTAAAGGCATACAGGCGCCTCGTAGAGGGAGCCCTAGCCTGAGTGAACGTGTCTACCATCGCAGGTGGGAGACAGCTTAGGTCTTCCGCGTCCCGTCCAGGGGCCAGACATGGAGATTCCAGAGGTCTGGGCGCGGGTGCCGGATGGTGCCCCTTCCCTGAGAAAGAAGGGCCTTCCTCAGGGGAATTTGCCCGGGGGGAGCTGTCACGAGGAGCGTGAGGTCCGAGCACCACGTCTGGGCGGGCCAGTAGGGTGCTTACCAGGATGACCTTCTCCTCGTCCTCCCTGACCTTGCACAGGGTCTGTGCGAGCAGGCTCACTGGGAGAAAACGCATATTTGCGAATGCCAGGGGACCAGCTGTGTGCCAGCGCGTCTATGCCGAGGAAGGCCTCGGTGAGGGCGTACCAGAGCGGGCAGTGGGAGGATTCTTGAGAGGCGAACAGGTGCACCTGTGCCTGACCAAATCGACTCCAAATCAGCTGGACCACCTGAAGGTGGAGTCTCCACTCTCCCTTGAGGGTAACCTGTTGTTACGGCACGTCCGCTGAAGTGTTGAGGTTGCCCGGGATGTGAGTGGCTTGCAGCGACTTGGTGCTGCTAACTCCGTTGGAGGAGACGGCGGGCGAGTTATGACATACAGCGGGAGCGCAGACCGCCTTGGCGGTTAACATATGCTACCGCTGCCGTGCTGTCTGTCCGAACTAGCATGTGCTTGCCTTGGATCAACGGCTGGAACATCCACAGGGCGAGCAGAATTGCCAGTAACTCGAGGCAGTTGATGTGCCAACACAGCCGCGGACCCGTCTAGAGGCCGGCGGCTGCATGCCCGTTGCCAACAGCACCCCAGCCCGTTTTGGAGGCGTCTGTCATGACCACAACGCGCCTGGAGACCAGTTCTAGCAGAACACCTGCTCGTGGAAACGAGAGGTCGGTCCAAGGGCTGAAAAGACGGTGACAGACCGAAGTAATGGCCCGCGATGTGTCCCTTGGCGCCATGCCCGTCTCGGGACTCGAGTCTGGAGCCAGTGCTGAAGCGGCCTCATATGCATCAACCCGAGCGGGGTGGCCACCGCCGAGGATGCCATATGCCCCAGGAGCCTCTGAAAAAGTTTCAGTGGAACCGCTGTTTTCTGTTTGAACGCCTTCAAACAGGCCAGCACCGACTGGGCGCGCTCGTTCGTAAGGTGCGCCGTCAAGGAGACTGAGTCCAACTCCAAACCGAGAAAAGAGATGCTCTGAACCGGGAGGAGTTTGCTCTTTTCCCAGCTGACCCGAAGCCCTAGTCGGCTGAGGTGTGAGAGCACCAGGTCCCTGTGTGCGCATAACCCGTCTCAAGAGTGAGCTAAGATTAGCCAGTCGTTGAGATAGTTGAGAATGCGAATGCCCACCTCCCTTGATCTTCGTAAAGACGCGAGGAGACAGGGACAGGCCGAAAGGGAGGACTTTGTACTGATACGCCTGACCCTCGAACGCGAACCGCAGGAAGGGTCTGTGTTGAGGAAGGATCGAGACGTGAAAGTACGCATCCTTCGGGTCTACCGCCGCGAACCAATCTTGATGCCGCAAGCGCCTTTATCCACCGGGGGATTGCCGAATAACCCTTGGCCACCCCACCATCGAGGGTAGTGAGAGTGGGGAAGCTGAAAAGATCGGGACGGGGCAGTAAAAGGTGCCTCCCGTGACCTTGTCAGCTCTTCATGCACTTCCCGTGGGGCGGGGCGTGGCTTTGAGCGGCGCCGCGAGCCCAGGAACCAATCACAGAGCCGTGAGGGTTCAGGGAAGAGCGGTGAAATCCACTCTAACCTTCTGTCCGGGAAGGCATGTCATCATCTCCACGTCAGCCTGTGACTGGGCGATCGACCCCGAAGGGAGGAGCCCAGCTGAGGCTTCCGACTGGACGAGCCCACTCTCCGATGCTGCGCTTGAGAGCTCATCACTTTCGCGGGCTCCGAATAAGAGGTCGAACTCGCCGTGAGACGAGCCGGCAGACTCACCCGGAAGCCCGATCGGGGCAGACGAGCGTGCTGGGGAATGGGAGGTCCGCGGGGGGGATACCCGGCGGAGGCGGTCCCATTGGGGTCCCCAAATCGCCCCCAGTGCTAGCCGCGCTGGCCTCAAACCCGTGGGTAAAAGGACCGAGGCGGGAGCTTCTGGGGTGGCTCGCTTTCTTACGAAGGCGAGCCGCGACCGCAATGTTGCCATGGACATATTCTCGCAATGAGAACGTGACCATCCACGAACGCTGTCTCCGCGTGAGCAGTGCCCAGACACGAAAGACAGTGATCGTGACCGTTAGAAGGCGAGAGATAACGAGCACAACCAGGAATAACACACAATCGGAAAAGCATCTTTAAAAAGACGCGTCTTTAAAAAGACATTCCGTGTGTGCGCTCTTTTAGAGAAATATATACTCTTTTAGAGGGGAAAAATGCTCTTTCAGAAAATATACTCTCTAGTTTTTCTGCCGAAGCACCCAGGGGCGTTCTCTGCAGTGCACCAGTGCAGAGGAGGGAGAAGCCGCTGAAATGCGCCGTCAGATCCAGCAGGTGAATGAACAGTAGTATTCAGCTCAGCGAGCATGACCGTTTGGCTCCGAAGAGAAAATCTGAATGAGTGGTTGCATACCAGCTCCTTTTATACCCGTATGTTCGGGGGAGTGGCGTGCAAATACCACTCGCCAATTTTCATTGGCCTTTTATTAAAGACCAGAGGTGTCTCGGGCTCCCAAGAGTGACCCCTAGTGTCACTACATCGACACCAACGTCGAGTGAGTGACAGATAGGGAACATGAAATCACATGATAAGGGAACAGGAACTAAACTTTTTCACTCATCATGTGGAACAATTTCACTCGTGTGAAATTGTTATATATATATATATATATATATATATATATATATATATATATATACACACACACAAAAATCTATAATAAAAAATTAAAAAACAATGTTAGATCATATTTTTTTCCCTCTAGTAAGACCTTTGATATAAGTGCAAAGATTTACTGCAAAAATCTTATTCTTGATGAGAATTCTTGTAATGTTTTCCTGTAAAAATAATCCTTAAAGGAATTAAATGATTCACCCAAAAATGAAAATTTGCTGATCATTTACTCACCCTCAGGCCATCCAAGATGTATTGGAGTTTCTTTCTTCATCAAAACAGAATTTAAGATTTTTAGGATTTCATTTCAGGCCTCCTCCTTTAAACAATGCAAGTGAATGTACTCCATTTTTTGATGGTCCAAAATGCTTAGTTTGGGTGCATCAAAATAATCCACACGACTTCAGTCGACAAATAAAGTTCTTCTGAACGCAAACGATTGATTATTTTTAGAAACAAAACAATACTTATATACTTTTTACCTACAAATGTTCACTTCCGTACATCTCTGTGACGTGCGCTCATGAGAGGGTTGACGTAAGCGTGTTGGTAAGGTCACGCGTCATGTGGATGAGGAGGCAGGAAGCGCGTCATTGTTTACAAGAGAAACTTGCACAGGCCACAGTCCAAGCACCGTTCACAAACCAAAACAGTCCAAAACAATTTTAAAACAATATAAAATAAAATAAAAAATAATTTCCAAATAATAATAATAAAAAAAATATTACTGCAGTAAATTATCATCCTTTATTTCGGAGCAATGCCGTTGCGTTATCTACTTGTGCTTTTTGTTTAGCAGAAATATATAGGCTATATGACTGTCAGGAATTCAAGCCACACAAGTTGTAGTTAGTGAAACCAAGTGTGAGAGCATTTACTGAGATTCACAGGGTTTACACAGTGAGATCAATGGTACAGGTGATGTCACAGAAGAGAAGCTTCACAAACTTATTTATGCAGGCAGTGATGAGCGAGTGAATTGAGTGCAGGTGCGCTTAATTAGAAATCAGGTGATGAGGAGAGGAGTGCTGAGGGAGGTACAGAGCCCGAGGGAGGCGTGACATTGACAAAGTTTTCACACATACCTGAGATCGTGGGAAAAACAGCACGGGCACAGCCGATGAATTCAGATATCGACTCTTTGTTTCTTTCGATGGTCTGAAATCCTCAGAGGTAAAATTTTCACTGCACACCCTCCAATATTTGAGAGAACATAGGGGTGTACTGATATCCAGGTTCAGCGCGATAAACCAGTGTTTCGATCGCTCATGATCATGTATAAGCAATCGATGAAAAGTTAATATGCTTCCCGGCACGCATTTTCTTTGGGGTTTCTGAAGGTTGAAGCATCCAGGATACACACACCAAATGACCATTTTGAACAATACACTTGTACAAATACAAATCTTCAGCAAACTCAATTAAACTTTAGTACAGCGCTGCTCCTCTTGTAAACAATGATGTGCTTCCTGCCTCCTCCTCCACATGATGCGTGACCTTACTAACGAGCTTATGTCATCCCTCTCATGAGCGCATCACAGAGATGTACGGAAGCAAACATTTGTATTTAAAAAGTATATAAGTATTGTTTTGTTTCTAAAATAAATCAATCGTTTGGGTTCAGAAGAACTTTGTTTGTCGACTGGAGTCGTGTGGATTATTTTGATGCACCCTAAATATGCATTTTGGACCATCAAAAAATGGAGTACATTCACTTGCATTGATTGAAGGAGGAGGCCTGAAATGAAATCCTAAAAATCTTAAATTCTCTTTTGATGAAGAAAGAAACTCAGATACATCTTGGATGGCCTGAGGGTGAGTAAATTATCAGCAAATTTTCATTTTTGAGTGAACTATTCCTTTAACAGTAAATCAATATGTTTCCTTGTTTATAAAGTGCTACTTTAAACTAATGACCCTCTTCGCACAAATATTCTATTTCTCTGTTCCAAAACCTAGCTGCCTACACAGGTATAATTTTAGGGTATTATAAGCATGGTCCCCATACAAAGGCTGTATCAAAAGGTAGGCTGCATAATTGAGTTGTCTTGTACAATACTTTGCACATTTCCAATGCATTGAAGTTGAATCCCACAATGCATAAAAAGTAGTTCAGTCATGCACCATTCAAAGATTCATTCCTGAACTTGTCTTGTCTAGTCTAGTTTATCCAATAATTTTGTGTGCTATGTATGTTTATGCCTTCTAAAGTAGCATGATGTTAGCTTAGCATTATGCTAGAAGGCAGCTGCCTATGTAGGCAATAGTCAGCAATGTCGCTTAATAGATTTTGGAATGGAGCCTATGTCTACATTATTGACATATCAGTTAGAAATTTGAACCCTAGCCCAAAAGCTGATTGTCACCATATTAAAGGCAAAGCAAGGATTAACCAAAAGTTTTCCACTACTGTAACAATCACAGAATTCTTCATTAACTTTCACTGCTCACTGACGGGTTGTTTTATTGGCTGTATGTGGCCAGGTTTCTGTACCTTGTTGTGTTTTTGTCTTTTTTTTTCTTTTCTTTTTTTTATGTTGCCTTTGGATAGATGTTTCAAATTTCCAAATTTCAGAATGTTGATGTCCTTCCTGTTTGGCCAGCATGCAATGCTGCATACTTTCATAATTTCAGTTCTGACACCCGAGATAATTAATCTTGGGTAATTATGTTTGCTAGTGATGGCTGCATTAGGCAGTAATAGTATTTACTTGAGTATGAGCCTGATAACTTGAATTATGACATCTGTTAAAAGTTTAATATTCCCAATATTACAGCTCTTGAAATATTTGTACTTCAGGAGCATTCATGCTATGAAATAATGACTCTATGCATGTCTTCATCCCACACTCGAAAGATCACGCCAAGCAAACCAACATTTATTTGAAATATTCATCATATTATAAAAATTAGGTTTGAACAATCACATCCTGTACTGAATATTGCATGCTTTTTAATTGTTTATGCTGGAAATGGTGTGTTCAAAATGCAGTGCAATATTTATGCAAATGCACAAATGCGTCATATCAATTTATATTGAGTTAAACTGTCGTAACAAATCCAGAAAAGGCTTTCAAGCCAACATTAAAAGTTTGTCTTGATGAACTTTCTTTTTCGAGTTTCTTTGTTTATTAAATTACTGAGGTTCTGATTGTGCCAACGGTCCCCACAGTAAAAACAACTTAATAAACATGTTAAATAATGTCTTAATTAAAATATAAAAATGCTAATAGGTTTGTATTAGGGGTAGGCATCTATCCATAGTGGATAGAAAATAACATTAGCTAAGGATAAAAACAATAGAAGTTGATGGAAAGTCCCCAATGAAAAACAAATGTTTGTATTTGCGAGTAGAAGGTCTGGCCATTAGGGTGGATGATGAATAATGTTAAAATATTTTTCTGAAAAGAATGTTCAGCTTCATACATGTTATCATATTCTGTTCATGATGGAAGTATAAATCAGCTGGTTGTTCCATGTGGCATTTTCATATAATGTGTGATGGATGTAGAAACGAGTAGACTTGAAATTGGCTTGCAGTCCATGAAGTCGTTTAAGCATGAGACTCAAGAGCTCCCTTCAGACTTAATTATGGAGAGAAATGGGGTGTTATAGGGTGGATGAGGTATGACAATGGAACTCTTAAGGAATAGTGAGGTAAGCACTTCTATACCCTCTGTAATCACAGGTTTCCATGTAGTCAGGAAAGCTTTCAATAACATATACTGAGATTAAAAATGCATTTCTGAGGCTATTTTGTGCTCTTCTTCTTGTCATGTGGTTCCTCTAACACAGTTTCTGTTTGCTTGACCAAAGGAAATTCCTCAGCTTTCAATGATTCCATCTGACAGGTGTTCAGTGGAATTGATTACATAATTACATCTGGCGACAGAGCTCCTGTCTAGATAGAGGTGTGTGGCAGCGGAGGCGTGGTTGAGGGTCCGTCCGGAGAGAGAGAAAGCGGTAAGGGCACTTATACCTGAGCTAAATTATGTCTAACACCTGTCTCTAATTCCAGTAGCGTGGGGAGAGCGGCATATAAACAGCCACGCCACCGCCAGAAGAGAGATAGAGAGCGAGTCAGAACACAAGCTTGGTGTGTCTGCTGCCAAAAAAGAACTGACACACCGTGTGTGCCGTGAGGCCTGATTGTTATTTCAGTTTGAATCTGCGGTGTGGCCGTGGGGCCCGTGTTTTGTTTAAATAAACCAACCTGTTTTTGAAGACCTGTGTTCCGGGCCACCCTTGCTTGAACCTTTTCACAAGGTGGTATGGTGTAGTGCAGGGGTGTCAAACTCGGTTCCTGGAGAGCCACAGTCCAGCAGAGTTTAGCTCCAACCCTAATTAAACACACCTGAAGCAGCTAATCAAGGTCTTCAGGAGTGCTTGAAGATTACGAGGCGGCATTTTGGAGCAGGACTGGAACTAAACTCTGCAGGGCTGTGGCCCTCCAGGAACTGAGTTTGACACCCCTGATGTAGTGGTTAAAGTCCAGTGCTATTAACTGGAAGGTTGCTGGTTTGATCCCCAAAAAGAACCATGCACCAAAGAGTACTTACAACATTAGTTCAATTTTACATTCAAATTTTTTAAACCTGCAGATTGGGATCATACAGTTTATACACCGAGTAGTGTTAATTTAACACCTTAAACAAGAGTGTGTAATACACTTATGCTTAAAATGCAAAAGTCTGTGGATACATAAATGGTCATATGTGGTACCGTTTCAAAGCTTAGAATCTGAAGTTTTCACGACACCCCATCACTTTTGGATTTATGTTACATAAAATTACAAAAACATCCAAGTCGCACATAAGCGCCATGAAAGCTCTCCTTCTCAGTAATGTGACAGTGCAGTTGATTTTGTTGCAGTAAAACATCTTGGTTACTGATGTAACCTCTGTTCCCTGAAGGAGGGAACGAGACGTTGTTTCAATGTAGTGACACTATGGGTTCGATCTTGAGAGCCCCAATCACCTTTGCTTAAAATAGAAAAGGCCAATGAAAATTGGCAAGTAGAATTTGCATGCCACTCTCCGCCCCGGACATAAGGGTATAAAAGGAGATGGCGTGCATCACTCATTCAGATTTATGCTGAGGAGCCGATAGAGAGTCCTGGACTTGTCAGTGGCCATCAATGCCGTGACACTAGGGGTTCCTATAGGAAACGCAGCAGGCGCTGAACCATGTCACGAGGTATGGAAGAGTGGACACGGGCAAGCTGCTGCATGCATCGCAGCGAGCGCTCAACCAAGTCGTGACCTTCCAGCGAGTAAGGTAAGGCGTCTCCCAAGTCCCGTTAAGAGGGTAGGATGCACTTACCCAAGTAGGGTACCTGCGGTGCCTTTCTTAATTTGCTGTTAAGAAATCTCCCACCGAGCACTTTCTAGAATAGCACCGGGAAGTGCTCTTCCCTCTCCAGGAAGGAGAGTATTACGGAGACCACATCCTGCCGGAGGGAGGTTAACATGTGGAGCATATCTCACATGGACTTACCAACGGGGAAGTACACATTTGGAATGATACCACAGGTGGACCCTAGCTACAGAGAGGGTACGCAGCACAGTGGCCGAGACAGAGAAAGCTCTGACAAGGGGAAAAACAGGTTTCACCTAAAGGGGAAACCGAACAGTGGAAACACATCATACGGGATTACCAAGGGGGAATCGCCACACATGGAGCACTGAGCCCGAGCACACGGGCTCACCTGAAAAGGCGAATACCACAAGTACTGGGCCTGGTGGCGTTACTCCTCTGACGAATTCGTCACTGAACAGTGCTAAAGAATTAAAGAGGCGTCTGGAGTTCACCACGTACAGGGAACCATTGTGGACAAAAGTGCACTATCACTTTTGAAAAAAGGGGAAAGGCGCAATGCAAGCGGTACACCCCACTGGCCACCCGGTCTACCTGCTGTTACTGCTTAACACTCGGGTCGAAACCAGGTCTATGCGTAGATTATAAAACCTTGCAAATGTATTGGGTGTAGCCCAACCCGCAGCTCTGCATATGTCTGCTAAAGAGGCCCCCCTTGCCAGTGCCCAGGAGGATGCAACACCTCTAGTGGAGTATGCCCGGACTCCCAAGGGGCACGGCATTTCCTGAGACTGGTATGCAAGAGAAATGGCATTCACAATCCAATGGGCCAACCTCTGTTTGGAGACAGTTTTCCCCTTCTGCTGTCCTCCAAAACAGACAAAGAGCTGCTCCGAGTGTCTAAAGCTCTGCGTGCGGTCCAGATAGATGTGCAGGTTGTGAACTGGACACAGCAATGACAAGGCCGGGTCTTCCTCCTCTGAAGGGAGTGCTTTCAGTTTCACCACCTGGTCCCAAAAAGGAGTGGTGGGAACTTTGGGCACATAACCGGTCCGGGTGTCTCGAGATCACGTGAGAGTGTGCCGGCCCGAACATCCGCTGGTAGTTAGGATGGACAAGCCCGCAAAGCGTGTACAGGCAGAAAAAGGTGCCTTCCATGACTTCGTTAGCTCCTCGTGCACTTCTGGGAAGAAAGTCACCGGGGCAGGGCGCGGCCGTGAGTCGCGCTCCGAGCCCAGAAACCAATCATCCAGCCGCGAATGCTCAGGGCAGGGTGGAGGGTTCCACTTCAGCCCGATGTTCGCAGCCACCCGGGCAAGCACGGCTGCCATCTCAGCGTCCGCCTCATCATGTGCTCTACCGCCCGTGGGTGGGAGCTCAGAAGATTCGTCTGCTTCCGATAGCAGAAGCCCACCCTCTGATGCGACCGAAAGCTTATCCTCGTCGTGAGCCACGAACGACACATTAAATACGCCCTGAGGCGGACCGCGTGTATTGCTCGACAGCTCTTCTGGATAGAACGAGCGTGCTGGGGGATGGGAGGTCCGCGGGGGTTGAGCTGGCGAAAACGCTCCCATATCCACATCCAGATCGGTGGTCAGAACGGAGTGGGTCGGGGAGCAGCCGAGGTGGCTCCTTGCTTCATGAAGAAGGAAGTGAGCCACGACCACAACTCATTCTCGCAATGAGAACATAACCCTTCAATGAAAGCTGCCTTGGTGTGCTGGTGCCCCAAACACTCGAGACAGATTTCATGGCTGTCCGGAGGGGAAAGATAACGGCCACATCCAGTAGGGACATCTTTAAAAAGACGGCAAGCGTTTTCGCGAGCTCTTTTAGAAGGAAATATACTCTTTTGAATATACTCTTTTAGCACCCACGGACTCAGCCGCCGAAGCGCTCAGGGGAAGCACAACACTCGACCGTGAGAGGGTGACCACTGATATGTGCCGTAAAATCCAGCAGCGTAACTGAAAGGTGAGAGGATGAACACAAGCATGCATTTGGCTCCGAAGAAAAAATCTGAATGAGTGATGCACACCATCTCCTTTTATACCTGTATGTCCGGGGTGGAGAGTGGCATGCAAATTCCACTCAGCAATTTTCATTGGACTTATCTATTTTAAGCAAAGGTGATTGGGGCTCTCAAGATCAAAGTCCTAGTGTCACTACATCAACACAACCTCAAGTGAGTGACACTAGTGAGTGAACCACATTTCCAGTGATTATAATAAGAAACATAAAGTGAAATATGATATGACAAAGGTCTCATGTCTGCTCTGATCACTGCATCTGTAAGCTCCAAATAACTCAATATTAACTCTTACATTTGCCATTTTCTATATGTCTGTGAGACATATGCTTACTTGAATAAATAATACAATTTTAAATCTCAGATGTCCAGAACAAAATATGCAGTGCAGCAGAAAAAGCATGATAAACAAAACATTGGTAAATATGTTCGACTAACAAATTATGCTATATTTTTTATACAACCGTTAGTTACGGACCTTAAATTTGATTGGACAGAAAGGCGTTCCAAGAGTGCTGACAAAGGAGTCATATCAGCACTGCTTAGCTTCACTGCTTGTATCACTTCGCTTGTGTTTGTGATGTTCCAAACTAAAGTGTAAGAGCTGCTAGA
Source organism: Myxocyprinus asiaticus (assembly GCF_019703515.2). NCBI lineage: Eukaryota > Metazoa > Chordata > Actinopteri > Cypriniformes > Catostomidae > Myxocyprinus > Myxocyprinus asiaticus. The sequence continues at coordinate 43,041,522 of NC_059357.1, read as the reverse complement.
TGTGGGGATTTTAATTAGTGCCTGTGACATTAAAGATTTCAGCCAGCAAGTGGTGACAAAAAACCGTCTTTATGTGTTATAAGCAAGTTGAGTTGTTGCTAAGAGAGACTGCATTGACTGTCAGTGATTGAGTTTCATTGACGTCATCGACTTAACTCTCACTCCATGATCGCTCAAATAACTGCTACATTATAGCTGAGAAATAGAGTTAAACTAACTGCTTCAACATTACTGCCGATCACAGCTGAAAGTTGCGAAAGAAGGTGTAATCAAACACACTCAGTGCGCCTACCAGAGATCCAAGTTTCCAAGTTGAGAGGTGACTTAACTTTCAACATGGCAGAGAGAGTACTGTGACGTTTCAAAATAAGAATTCCCCAAGAAATATACAAAAATGAAACTGGCTTCCTCCATGTTTTCTCTCAGAAAACAAAACACCTAATCGTTAATAAAATACTCATAGGATATTTCCAATGGCACGTCGATAGGCAGCATCACTCCACAATAGCTCAGAGCGGATTACTATCACACCGCAGCTGAGGGATAAAGTTAAACTAACTGCTTCAGCATTACTGTTCATCACTGCTTGGGAGTCGTGACAGACACAGGTAATCACACATGCTCAATCTCTCTCTCTCTCACACACACATCCTTGTTTCCCCAATAACTTGTTAAAAACTACCCAAGCCATTATTACTAGCTCTAAAGTGACATTTTCTAATAAGAAACAGAGGCTTGGGCACACCTTTGGAACTAGAAACGGCAGATCCTGATCTGTGGCGTAAGAAAGTAGTTCCACACGCAAGTGTGTTTTTTGGGACAGTCCTTAGTTTTTCCTTAGTGCTTTAATACAGTAGTTCAACAAACAAATAAACAGATCTCACTTGAAATCGTGCTGCTTTGTCCGTATATAAGCCTGGCTGTGATTACCTTCAGCACTTGGCTTGTGGCCTCTTGCCTATGACTGAATCACAGTCATGCTGCATGATATATGGACATAAGAGCACTCTTGCTCATGTGATATTGCTTTAATATTATATATTATTGGAAAGCTGAGGATCTCAGCTTTCCAATGACACCTAGATTAAACTTGTAGTTGACAAAACAGTAGGGTAGGTGCGTGGGATCACAAAATAGACTGAATCCCTATGGCCAACACAAGGTGAGGGTTTAGCTGAATTAGAGTGCCACCTTCATTTCAGATCTGTATATTGTAATGGAAGGTGATATAGGACATTTTATTTTTCCTAGTACTTGCTGCCATCTAGTTTAATACACTAACACGTTTAGCAAGGACATTGATTCAGGCTCTGTTTGCTCACACTTTTTCAAAGACAGGATAAGAAAAGCAAGTTTATCATAAGATTTATTAATTTTTGAAATGACTGAATATTTTGTAATAAGTCCACTGTTTGTAAGGTTATACATTTGGGTGTGAAACATAGCACAAGCCAAAATACGCAGCAGAAATTAAGGGGTTAACATTTTAGTCATTACAGCAAATAATTTAGTAAACCTCTTGAGTTCTTGATATACAAGAATTTCAGCCCAGGATTAGACACTGCACTGAATTAGTTATTCAGTAGTGAAACAATAGAAGACACTGTCAAGTTAGCTACAGTATATTGATGGTGAAGATGTTTATCAACATGAGACAGCAGATGATGCATCATTATGAAACAGACCCACACTCTGCTAGATTGTACTCGGTCACGTCTTCTCAAGACATAAAGCAAGTCCATTTTCTCCAACAGAATACAATCTGGCCTTGGATGTAGCGCAAGGCGCCTCCACAAAACTCACCATACTTCTTTGTGAATGCACATTACTGAGTCACACACTCCCACTGCCTCACTCACACACACAACACACACTGCCAAGACACGTTATTGACCTTGTCAGGCACTTTTAAACACATTTCCAATGTTAGTCATGGACAAGGCTTGTAACACCATCTGATTTCTCCAGGTCCTTCCTGGAGGGCTGATGGAGGTTTTGAAGTGATGTCTGGTTTGGTTGTAGAAACCATTTATTAAAGGATTGAGTTCGTCCAAAAATGATAATTCTCTCATGATTTACTCACCTTAAAGCCATCTCAGATGTGTATGTATTTCCTTCTTCAGCAGAACCGAAATGAAGATTTTTGTAAGCACATTTCAGCTCTGTATGTCCATACATACAATTAAAGTGAAAGGGTGCCATGAGGCTGCTGGTTGTTTGACGGTCCAAAAGGCATATTTAGGCAGCATAAAAGTAATCCACATGACTCCAGTTGATCAATGAATGTCTTCTGAAGCAAATCACTAGGTTTGTATAAGAAACAAATCGATAATTAAAATGTTTTTAACTTTAAATCGTTGCTTCCGCCCACTGCTATATTGCTGTTTGAAATGACCTAACTCTCACGTGAAGTTCGTTCCTCTGTTGTATACAAAGCGTGTGCTTCTGACTTCTCGTGTGAATGCACCATTGTGCTTACGTCACACGACAGCTCCGTGATGGGTCGACTGGTAGCAGGAAGTGTTTTTTAAAAGTTAATACAGTTTTAATGATCAATTTATTTTTTACACAAACCTAGCAATTAGCTTCAGAAGACATTCATTGATCAACTGGAGTCGTGTGGATTACTTTTATGCTGCCTAAATACACTGGCGGCCAAAAGTTTGGAATAATGTACAGATTTTGCTGTTTCTGAAGGAAATTGGTACTTTAATTCACCAAAGTGGCATTCAACTGATCACAAAGTATAGTCAGGACATTACTGATGTAAAAAACAGCACCATCACTTTTGAAAAAAGTCATTTTTGATCAAATCTAGACAGGCCCCATTTCCAGCAGCCATCACTCCAACACCTTATTCTTAAATAATTATGCTAAATTGCTAATTTGGTACTAGAAAATCACTTGCTATTAAGGGCAAACACTGCTGAAAGCTATTTGGTTCATTAAATGAAGCTTAACAATGTCTTTGTATAAGATTTCATACAAAGGTGTACACTACAGTCTTCAAAGACAAAGGACAACTGGCTCTAACAAGGACAGAAAGAGATGTGGAAGGCCAGATGTACAACTAAACAGGAGGATATGTACATCAGAGTCTTTGAGAAATAGACACCTCACATGTCCTCAGCTGACAGCTTAATTGAATTTTACCCACTCAACACCAGTTTCATGTACAACAGTAAAGATAAGACTCTTAAGGGTGCAGGCCTTATGGGAAGAATTGCAAAGAAAAAGCCACTTTTGAAACAGAAAAACAAAAAGAAAAGGTTAGAGTGGGCAAAGAAACACAGACATTGGACAACAGATAATTGGAAAAGAGTGTTATGGATCTTAACCCCACTGAGCATTTGTGGGATCAGCTAGACTGTAAGGTGCGAGAGAAGTGCCCGACAAGACAGCCACATCTATGGCAAGTGCTACAGGAAGGGTGGAGTGAAATGTCACCTGAGTATCTGGACAAACTGACAGCTAGAATGCAAGGATCTGCAAAGCTGTCATTGCTGCACATGGAGGATTTTTTGATGACAACTCTTTGAAGTAGTACAATTTTCAAATTGTAATAGTCATTTTTCACATTATTAATTGTGATCAGTTGAATGCCATTTTGGTGAATAAAAGTACCAATTTCTTTCCATAAGAGCAAAATCTGTACATTATTCCAAACTTTTGGCCACTAGTGTATGCCTTTTGGACCGTCAAATAGCCAGCAGCCTCATGGCACCCATTCACTTTAATTGTATGGTCATACAGAGCTGAAATGTGCTTATAAAAATCTTCTGAACAAGGAAAGACATACACATCTGGGATGGCTTAAAGGTGAGTAAATCATGAGAAAATTTTGGCGTGAACTAATCCTTTAATTGGCTGTAGATGGCTGCATTGGTGTTCTCGTAGATTTCTGGGATAAAATTGGATGAATGAGGACATGAGGGAACATCTGCCCACAGCTATAGTGGAATTTCCTGTGTTTTCCTAATTAAGGATGGAATTCCTGCATGGAATGACATTCCTACAAAGACTGCAATTTGCTCTGTGTGTTTGTGGACGGGCTATGTATTAATGTTGTCAGTTAGATAATCGTTAGGTACTTAATTCTGTGAAAAAGCGGGCCAGTATTGACACCTCAGTTTCCTCTGACATTTGTTTCCTCACTCACTCTCTCACTGAGGTGTGCCCAACTGCATTACAGCCACACCACCCTTTGTCTCTCATTATATGCATCGCCTTACCTTCCTCTCAATGCTGAGAAAAAGCCCAACTCACACTCTCACATCAATAATTTATCTCAAGCACCACCAAACAACACCAATCTATAAATAGACATTTTTTTCTGGTTAAATATTTCATTTCTTCCGAATCTCGAGATTTACTGAGCTGTCAGTTAGAGCATGCAAAAAGAGTTACATTCTGAATCTCTATATCTCTCAGATGTAAACCTGTTCACACAGAATGAGCATTAGTCCTTTATATCTAAGAGTTGGTCCAGTGGAGTATCTGGTTGAATCTCATAAAACCTATCAAGAACATGTCCAGATCAAATTCCACTATAAAATTAAAGGGAAGAAATCTTGAATACGAGTTTTTGGTTCTGGCTCTGGTTTACTGGCTCACTTTTTTTTTTCCTTGATCCTGTACACTGCCAACTGAGCTTGAGCCTGGAGTGATGATGTCAAAACATTACAGGTAACTACATTATTATACAGCTGCCTGTTAACAGGCAGAAAAAGAGAAAGTGCGCCCTTTTAAATCTGGGGGCAGAAGAATGAATACAAAGGATTAGAGAGTTCATAATTTCACCAGAGGTGATTTGTCTTTAAAGCAGGGCAGAGCAGACAGCATACCGCCTTTCATCTGTCCTGCTTCACAGACAGCTCTAGAATAAGACTCTAGAATATATATATATAAAATAAAACTTTATTAAACTACACTGTATTTGAGTATGTAAGTGTATTACAGTAATGTGAATTACATTAAAAAATCTAAAATGTTAATGAAAAAATGGTTAATAAATATTTTTTATATAAATATGTATATATTTATTTTAATAAATAATGTCACAATGTAAAAAAAAACAAATCTGTAATAAATAATATGCATAATTTCTATGCGAAATAGAATTTCTTTTTTCCCTACTGTTTGATTTTGGGGTGAAATGTGACAAGGACATGTCAACAAACTATACTTTTCCTTACTGTAGCACAAAAATAGGTATTTTTAGTTGAAAGAGTATTTATATTTCATCAGTATTTATTGCAATTAAAATTATAATGCTTTAACAACAACAAAAAATATTTATCACAGTTAGCTGTATTTTAGTGTATTAATAGGACATACTGTACTTTCACGAGATTCACCAAACTATAGGTCATTTCATTGCTGACAAAAAAAAAAAAAAAATGTACTATTTTTAATTCAAATCAAATCACTTTTATTGTCACACAGCCATATACACAAGTGCAATAGTGTGTGAAATTCTTGGGTGCAGTTCCGAGCAACATAGTAGTCGTGACAGTGATGAGATATATACCAATTTACAATAAACATCAGATTTACACAACACACTTTAAAATCTAGTATACACATAATTATACACAACACAATATACAAATAATAACATACAATGTACAGTATACAATACACACAATATAGAATACACATTATACAAAAAAAAAAAAAATTGTATATATAGTATATATAAAATATACAGTAGGTTGCATTGTACTGTATTGACATTCAGGCTGTCGGTTGATAGTAAGTTGCCAGTGTGTTGTTAAGAGAGAATATAATTTATGACAGTCCGGTGTGAGATAATAAGATTAATAAAGTGCAGTGCTGATGTATTTTGATCGTGAGAAATCAAGAGTTCAAAAGTCTGATTGCTTGGGGGAAGAAGCTGTCATGTAGTCGGCTGGTGCGGGTCCTGATGCTGCGATACCGCCTGCCTGATAGTAGCAGTGAGAACAGCCCATGGCTTGGGTGGCTGGTTAAAAATGTCTGTAAAAACACCACAGAGCCAGTTGGTTCGCACATGCTCTGATGACATGGCCCGGAATGCTGTCTGGACCCGCGGCTTTACGGATATTCACCTGTCGGAAGGATCGGGTTACATCCGCTACAGAGACGGAGAGTGAACTAACCTCTGTAGCTTCGTCCGAGAGAGCTCTCTCTGTGAGGGCGTTGCTATTTCCCTAAAAACGAGCATAAAAAGTATTTAGCTCATCCGGGAGAGAGGCAGCGGTGTTCACGGCGGAGTTTTTATTCCCTTTAAAGTCCCTGTTAATTTCCTGCCACATGCTTCAGAGTTGGTGGTGTTAAACTGTCCTTCAATCTTGTTCCTGCACTGACGTTTTGCTGTCCCGGAATTAAAAGCGGAGGTCCGCGCATCAAGTGCCGCGCGAACATCGCTATTAATCCAAGGTTTCTTGTTCGGGTAGATCCATATTGTTTTGGTTGGAACAACGTCCTCTACGCACTTTCTGATGAAACACGTTACGCTATCAGCATAAAGCTCGATGTCGTCATCAGAGGCGGACCAGAACATATCCCAGTCTGCGTGATCAAAACAGTCTTGTAGCGTAGAGTCTGATTGGTCCGACCAGCACTGGATCGTTCTGAAGGTGGGTGCTTCCAGTTTCTTTTTCTGCCTGTAAGCGGGCAGAAGCAGAATGGAAGAGTGGTCCGATTTGCCAAATGGTGGGCGGGGGAGGTATTTGTAGCCATGCCGGAAGGGGGAGTAGCAATGGTCCAAAACCCGGTCCCCTCATGTGTTAAAACTGATGTGTTGGTGGTATTTTGGTGCGACTGATTTGAGATTGGCTTTGTTAAAGTCCCCGGTCACAATGAACGCGGCCACAGGGTGCACGGTTTCCTGCTTGCTTATAATCCCATACAGTTCCTTGAGTGCCCGGTCTGTGGCGGCTTGTGGCGGGATGTACACAGCAGTGATAATGACCGCTGTGAATTCCCTCGGTAGCCAGAATGGTCGACAAAGAAGCATGAGCAATTCCAGAGCAGGAGAGCAGAAAGACTTGATAGAATGTACGTTCCTCTGATCACACCAGGATTTGTTGATCATAAAACATACACCACCACCTCTGCTTTTACCTGAGAGGTCTTTCGCTCTGTCCGTTCGGTGCACGGAGAACCCCGCGGGTTCAATGGCTGAGTCTGGAATCTCCGCAGACATCCAAGTTTCTGTAAGGCAGATAATGCAGCAGTCCCTCGTCTCTTGTTGGAAAGAGATCCGCGCTCTCAGCTCACAGAGCTTGTTGTCCAGAGACTGAACATTTGCCAGTAGAATACTGGGTAGCGGGGGTCGATTTGCGCGACGTCTTACTCTGATGAGAACGCCGGCTCTGTTTCCCCTTTTCCTTTTACGCTTCTGCGGCCGGGCTGCCTAGACAAAGGGCTCCGCTGGCCTGTTTGTAAACAGCGGGTTGGCATTGAGGAATTTGAAGTCTGGTTTACGGTGTGTAATTGCAGAACCAATAAGGCAGATAACATCCAAGACAAAAAACATAAGAACTGTAAACAAAACAAACAAAAAACTACAATGTTGTGTCGGAGCTCGCAACGCAGCAGCCATACTCGGTGCCATCTGAAGATCCATGCCTGAATTCAATCCATAATTGAAAAGTATTTACTTATTTCACAAAAATAAAATATCAGTTTTTTACAGTAAAATTTATTTGTGTATTAGTGTATTACAGTGATGAGAATGAACATTAAGGAATTATGAAAATTACTAAATAATAATAATAATAATAATTTTTAATTAGGTTAATACAAATATTTTTTAAATAATTATTTATACATTTTGTTTAATAATTAATATCGCAAGGCAAAAAAAATCATAAAGATCATATAATTTTCTTTATACAAAGTATTATTCTTTTCTATTTTTGTGTGACAAGTGACTATAACATGTTTTCATGAGATGTCCCAGACTGTAGGTGAAACAGAAGGTGGAGACTATATAAATATTATTTTTGTGTTCAGTTTCCAAGAGCCATTGTTATGGTAATACAGGTTACAGGTAATGTATTATGCATCGTACAGTATGCACCTTTGAAATTCAATGACAATGCATTTCTGAGACAAATGCTGTTCATTCTTTTTCTCAAGACATCAGGGGAAAAATCACGGTTTATGAAGGAAATATTACAAATAAGGCAGCTAAAAAGTGCCCCACAAAAAGAATTGTGGAAGATATTTAATTAGTTTTTTCTTTGCCACATCTAATTTGGCCTTTGGGAAATAGGAGAATGCATCTATTGCATAGAGGAACAGTGTCCAATTATTCACACCATAAACTTGTAAAAGGCACTGGGTGATTGTAGATACTCTTATTTGTATGTCACACAAGGCCATTCATTATCTGCCGCTGTGTTCACGATGCTTTATTCCTCTGCCATTTAGGGATGTTGGATGCTTTGATGTAATGAATATTCTCAATGTGTCCCTCTAGATCCCTTCTCTCTTGCTAACACACACACACACACACACACACACACACACACACACACACACACACACACACTCACACTCACACTCACACAGATAATCCACCTGAATGGGAGCACATGCTTTTATCTTTATGTAACATCATGCTCAGTATTCTGGTGAGCTGAAATGGAAGACCTTGGTTTTCTAGTCACTGCACTTACCACAGTACTGGCCTCAGATCCCATCAACTGCCATAAATCCAGCAGCATATATCCACTTCCTTGAGTCCACAGTTAGGGTTAGGTTCATGTATGTAAGACATATTATAATACCACTACTTTTCCCCTGGCTTGATGACTACATCACTTTCCTTTCTAATACATACGTTTATATATATATATATATATAGAGCGACTTTGACAATCAAAATCACTGAGGGTGCTTCTGAAAATAGTGGGGGTGCTCTGTATAAAGTGGAGATGTATCAAAATTACACATTTTTTATATATTAAATCATGTTTAAATGCTACTAAAACAACATAAAGAACAGCTTTCATGTACAAAACATTTATTGCTTTTTTTTTTTTTTTTTTTTTCACATGATCTGTCACCGAAAATGACAGATAGCACCTGCAGATTAGGGCATACATTGATGCAGCATTTTGTGTGTTCACAAAATTCAGGGATTTTTTTTTGTGTTTGCTGGGATTCTTGGAAATCTGCTTGCCAATTTTTAGTATTAGTCTTACATATTCAATTGAGCAGGTGTGTGCGATTATTTTGGTACAAGCGCCACATCAGCCGTTAAATAGATCCTGGAAGAGAGAAGATAAAAAGTTCTGCATAGATGTATTGTTTAAGCCCAGAAGTACTAGTGCACTCATGCACTCAATGAATGATGCACAATTTTCTGAAGTGTATACAGACTGATGGGATCATTCTATGATTGCTTGAAGTTTTGCTGCTATACTTTCTATCATATGTTAGTAAAACTGAATAAAGGCTGAATAAAATTATTAATTGAATATTTTACCATACTTCAATGCAGTGGTAATTTAGTATTCAATTTAACACTCTACATCAGGAGTCTGGTTTAATCATAAAATAAAATATTCAGACATTATAGATTCTAAAAGCTTACTTTACTAATGTTTGCCGCAAAGTGGATAAAGTTGTTTTATTCTGAAAACATTATCACCCTGTTTATCATGGGTCATGATGTGAGTCTCGTCAGTGGTTTTTTAACTGGCACACCATTCAGCACACAACTGAATAAAACAGGCTGCATGACACTGATAAATGATTACTGCCAGAGTAACATTTGCATACAGGTGTGAGGGACTTCAGCATTTTACAAATAACACAAAGAACAAAATATTCCTCTCTTGCTTGGTTTTGCTCACATGTCCCCTCCGTGTGCGAATGATGTGAAGATCTTTTGGGATTTTACTAGTTCATCACTGAAAATGTTTGCTCACAGACTTGGCACTAAACAGCACACGTATCCTCATGAATGGACATGGAGTGGCTGCATCACACTTTTCTTTGAGCAGAATATTGCACTATTGAGCAATAAGTATTTTATTTTATTTTTTCCGAAGAGGAGAGAGAAAGCGCGCACACTTGCATTCATGGTTGCCAGATTGCATAAATTAAGTATGACATAAGGTGTTATGACATATGACTTACAAATATTTCCTATTTGTGCATGTATAAATCTCTGGCTGGGGTGTTGCATCTATTATCTGGCAACCCTGAGCATATTAAAAAAGCTTGTGGATGCGCGATAGGTCCCAAAGCCAGATAAAAGCAAGATCTAATAAAAAACATTCATGATAAATCGACCAGCGGGCAGTAGTTTGCCCTGGTCTGCAATTGAGGGTGCTAAGCATGAATGCTTTAGACTACAGTCCTAGTCATGGTCTTTTTTAAAAGAAGACTCTTAGGAGTTTTTAGGTGAACTGAAAGCAAGCAGCAATATAATTGAAATTAAAGCAATTTTCATGTAATATTTCGCCCATTTGGTTTCACCTAGGTTGCCTATTAAAGCCTGTACACTGATTTTCATGCGAAGGGAGCGGGTCGCTTTTGCCAGGAAAATCCAAAGGTTGTGATGTTTATGTGCGCTCCCGAGAGCCTTGCCTCAGTGCTTCTCTTCCGCTATTCAACAGCGACAACAAACTGCAACACTAGGTAACGTTATCTTAGAGATGGAATCCAGTAAATGTCCAGCTCCAGCACAACACTGACTCCTACACAAACTCTGAGTAAGCCAAAAAAAAAAACAACAACAAAAACATTTATCTACGTGATCGTGGTCGAGCGAAAACTAGAGTAAACATCGGCAGGGCATTTGATTCCTGGACGGACCTTCGTTCGGTTTTGGGGATCAAAACCGACCCTGAATTGGCATTCTTCTTATTGGACAGGTAAGCTTACATAATTGCAAAGCATGTGAAATATAGTGTCATAAGGATTGATCTGTGTAATTTTAGCTAAACTACAATAACACATGAAATGAATGCTAGACAATGTTCAAGATAATGCAAAAAGACCCATTCATTAGTGTAACGTAACTTGGTTATACAGAAAATATATACATTCTATTATTATAAAACAATAGCACATCGATATATCAAAATGACAGGTGTGATGGAATCACATCAATACTGAATTGTGTCAACATATTTATAATGTACAGTCTATATTATAAACAGCTACTGTCATCATCCACCAAATTTATCTGGCAGCTATTGATAAAGCTAGCTAGCTAACGCCGACATAGGCTATCGTATAAATGCAGTCAATGTATCATGCAAAGAAAAGCGATTACTTCAAGCTACAGTCTCGCATAGTCAGACCTATATCCACACTTTGTTTTAGCCCTGTTCCAGCACTGGAGAGTCAAATATAATATACAGTCTCAAAGTCTGTAGTGAAACAATCATAACTGTGTAATTTTAATTATGCTACCTCATCTGTCAGCATGATGTCGGTGAATCACGTTGTCTCTTTGTAAGTTACGTCATTGTTTTGGTCGATGCTTGCTTGCTCGCTCGCGTCCTTATGGAGTGTGTGCACGAGCACGAGCAACAGGTAGCTGGCTGCAGTTCACTTAAAGGCCACAGGTGTCATTAATAACAAGGGTTTCTGAATCTTACATACTGCACCTTTAACTTGCACTAAACTTAGGCTAAATAAAACAAGCAAAAAAACAGCCCATGTGTCCATGCCAGTTAAGAGGTTCTAAATAAGCTATTTCAAAGTAGTAAATAAACATCAATGGCTGACATGAACAGTCGTTAACTTGTGATTCTTACCTTTATATTGCTCTTTTTTTCTGCTCCTCTTCGTTGTGCTGCTTCCTGCCTTGTGCACCTGATAATTTGGGGGTTTTTTTCACTCAATTTGTCCACATATGATAAGGATCCGATTATAATATAATCACGCAGCGCTAATGCTCAATGTATGGGTAGAGGGGCACACAGTCATCATGAGAGGGCGCACTTCCAACAAAAAAATATTCTCCTGTGGCGCCTCTCTGTCATTTTGCACCCTAGGCAACCGCCTATGTCGCCTTTGCCACGGGCCGGCCCTGTATATATATATATATATATATATATATATATATATATATATACAGTATATATTAGGGACAAAAATGTTTGGTGTGGTGGATCTTTTTCTCACAATAAATATTTAAATGTTTTATGTTTATTTCATTGTGTGTTTAGATGATCATAGTTTTAAACATGTAACAAACGCTAAAACAGTACATCTATACATTAAAGGCATTTGAAAAGTACCAAAAAAATAAATGATGAAGGCCTGGTAAAAAGTTTCCAATTCAGTTTTAATGAGACCCTCATTTAAAAAAAGAAAAAAAAAAAAAAAAAAAGGTTGAAATCACTTTATAATTTTTTTTTTTTTTTTTTTCTAAATTAACCCCTGGGACATGCAATGGCCTAAAGTTGAAAGATTTTTTTTCTCTCTTTCTCTCAAATATAAGAGATGATCTGAATTCTTAATTTCCAAAGCACATTTAACATTTCCATTTCCAGTATTACATTTTGTCCCAGAAGTGCAGACATTTTGAAAAGACCTTTAGAAAGGAGAAGGCTGTCTAAACGTCTAATGAATTCCCCATTGTTCAGTATTATTGAATTCTAAGAGAAAATGCTGACCAACACCAGTTGACCAAACTGTCCATTGATGGACAGACAGAGACAGAGAATGTTGACCTTGGAAGTAGTGATGGGGGAAACGTGGATGATCGATTTTAGCGATTAATAGTCTTAATGACCGAACACGAGGACTGATCGTTGTGCATGGATCTCCAGGGAAGGAGGGTGTCATGGAACAGCTGAAGTTAATGTTTCACTCATCTACCAGACCTTTGTGAACTGGATAATGAGCACACCTGAGTCAAGTCAAGTGGCTTTTATTGTCATTTCAACCATATACAGCTAGTACAATACACAGTGAAACGAAACAACATTCCTCCAGGACCATGGTGCTACATAAAAACAGTGTTGTATAAAGTAACCATTTGTCATACTTGAGTAAAAGTAAAGTTACCTTCATGGAAAGTGACTCAAGTAAAAGTTAAAGTAGCTCACGAGAAAATGACTTAAGTAAAATTATTAAAGTATCTGATATTAAATTTACTTAAGTATCAAAAGTACATGTAAATTGCATAAATTACAGAACAGTTCATTAAACCCATGCCAACTTATTTGATTGGTGGTTCTCATCATTTACTCGCCCTCATGCCATCCCAAATGTGTTTGACTTTCTTTCATCTGCAGAACACAACCAAAGATTTTAGAAGAATATTTCAGCTCTACAGGTCAATTCAATGCAAGTGAATGGTGGCCAGACATTTCAAGCTACAAAAAGCATATTAAGGGAGCATAAAGTTATCCATACTACTACAGTGGTTAAATCCATGTCCTCTGAAACAATTCAGTTGGTTTTGAGTGAGAACAAACCAAATTGTAACTCATTTTCACTGAATATCTTGCCATTGCAATCTCTAGGCACGATCATGATTTCAAGCTTGATTTCACTTTCTAGTGTTTGATGCATGCACAGAGCTTTAGATGGCACTATAGGAGGTGTAATCGAGCTTGAAATTCTGATAGCCTAGGAGATTGCTAATGTCATGATTTATAGTCAAAAAAGGAGTTATATTTTGGTCTATTCTCACCCAAAAACCAATTTGATCCATTCAGAAGACACTGGTTGAAAGCACTAGAGTCTTATGGATTACTCTTATGCAGCATTTATGTGCTTTTTTGAGCTTCAACGTTCTGGCCACCATTCACTTACACTGAATTGACCTACATAACAGCAATATTCTTCTGAAAATCTTTTTTTGTTTGTGTTCTGCAGAAACAGAATGAAAGTCACACACATCTTGGATCAAATGAGGGTAAGAAAATTAAATTAACTATCCCTTTCATGGTGCATTCAAGTCAAATCAGAATGATCATATTTATGGGATTAGTGTACACGAACACCACAGTCCATAAAAACTGGAACACTGAAAGGGGGAGTTGAGTCATATTAGTGACCAAGGGCCGGTTGCACTAGCTGTGCGTATGTTCAAACTTAGCCTAGTTGTGGTGTAAATGGGCACTAAGTCACAATTTATGCACTACTAAATATTTGAGCGTTGCACCATTAAACTTAGGTAGGATGTAATCCTACGTATAAACTAAATATTTACGGAAGATTCCGACCAGGAGTAACGGATGGAATAAAAAAGCAGACTCACTTAATGACATCAATGAGCTCATGTTTTGCTTGACAGGCATCAATCCTTTCGACATATATGATGGTGTTGTCATTTACACTCGTTTACATTTACGAGAGAGAAAAAAATTACTTTTAAACAGCTCTTCAGCATGAAACCGATCAAACGGTGCTGTTTTCAGGATGCGTCGCCCGGTGTCAAGTTTCAACAAATACTAAATATATAAGATATTAAAATGAATAAATGTCTATTTTTACAGCCTGTTGTATTAGTATTTATTTATCACCCCTTATTTATTTTAGATAAAGTACCTATATATTGTTATTTACACATTATCAAATCTACTTTTATTACGTATCATATTTTAATGGGGATAAAATGTATTACAGCTGACAGTTACGTGAGCAAACAAGGTTTGAACATAAACCATAACAAGATCAAATTGAAGCTGATGGCTTTTTAACACTTCTGTTTACACATTTGAAGGCTGTTTATTGGATCAATAAAGGTAAAGGTCATATTATGCAACTCCATTACTTTAAGGAGAGCTTACGACCTACTAGTTAAGTCTTGTCTTAAGAACAGGTGGTGCAACCAAATTAAGCACTGACTTTGTTACAAACTAACTAGTAGTTACTAAGCGCTTAGTGTGAACTTTAGGTCCCAAACTTACAAGAGAAATTACGCACAGCTGGTGCAACCCTACCCAGAACAGAGACTTGTGGGGGTGGGCTCTTTTTATTTGGGCCAATAAGCATCCACCCAGAACAACCTGACAACCACCTAGAACACTCAGTAAACTGCAGAGCAATGTGCAAAAAACACAGAAAAAAACTTAGCAACAGAATAGTAACAACCTGGCAACCACATACTGTAGCAATGTGCCAAACACACAGCAGAGATCACCTTGACAACTGCATAGCATGCCCTAGCAACCATCCAGAAAACCCTTGTAAGCACATACTGTAGCATAAATACGCTACAAAGCAAATATAACACTTTAGCAACCACCAGAAAACTAGTTTTGCTTAGGCAAAGACCATTCACATCTTCATAAAATATAAAAATAAATATTTATGCACATATTCATGAGCAAATATCAAAATAAATATTGTTGGACATTTTCATGAGTGCTGGTAATTATTCAAACAAATCATACCTTGTTTAAATGTAAATGCATGTGATTGACTTTTATGTGAACAGGTCTCCTGGAAAGGTGGGAGACTGATCGCACATAACTTCATTATATAACAGCTTTCATAATGTTTAAGCCTAAACTTATCAAATTAATTAGTCAAAAGAAAAAAAAGTTTCTTGTCTTCCCCAGCAGAGACAGGCGACAGAACACGTAATCTGGCGCTTGCTTGCTTGTGATTTTGATTCAGATTTGTGATTCACAAAACAAATCATTCAGACTCTTTTTGAATCTTTTTGTTCAGTTCAAAGGAATCAAATATAAAATATTAGACTCTTTCAATTCTTTTAACGAATCACACATCACTAACGCTGACCTGCATGCATTTTTACACGTACAGCTGCTATTTGTTTGCTGTGTTCAGTCGCAAAATTAATGAAAGGGTCTGGAGAAAATAATCGGAGTAAAAGTATCAATTTTCTCTTCAAAATGTAGTGAATTGAAAGTAAAAGTCCAAAGAAATTTTTATACTCCATAAAGTAGAAAAATGTAAAAACTGTACTTAAGTGCAGTAACAAAGTATTTGTACTTCATTACTATAGACCTCTGCATAAAAACAACATGAAACAACATAAAACAAACACAGAACTACATGAGACTACACAGAACTAAAAGACCTACACATTTCTACATAAAGTACATGTGCAAACATTTGCAAACGGTACAAGATGGTACAATAATTGGAGACTGTGCAGCGCCGACCAGTACACAGTTCTAGTGTGAAAAAAGTGCAAAAAGATATTACAATATAATCGAAAATGCTGTGAAACATAACATACTATGACATGGTATTCAGCAGATAAGCTTATACTATTTATGGACATAGCAGTTATTGGGGTAGCAGCCAGGTAGAAGTGACAAGAAATTAAGTACAATAATTTATGTATACAGTAGCAGCAAAAAAATTTGGGTGCATAATACAGAAATGTACAAAACTGCAAAGGGAGTCAGATGGTGTTCAGTTGAATGTGTGTGTGTGTGTGTTGTCAGTCCAGTCTCTGAGTGTTGAGGAGTCTGATGGCTTGACGGAAGAAACTGTTACACAGTCTGGCCATGAGGGCCCGAATGCTTTGGTACCTTTTGCCAGACGGCAGGAGGGTGAAGAGTTTGTGTGAAGGGTGCGTTGAGTCATCCACAATGCTGGTGGCTTTGCGGATGCAGCGTGTGGTGTAAATGTCTATGATGGAGGGAAGAGAGACCCCGATGATCTTCTCTGCCATTCTCACTATCCTCTGCAGGGCCTTGCGATCCGAAACAGTGCAATTTCCAAACCAGGCAGTGATACAGCTGCTCAGGATGCTTTCAATTGTCCCTCTGTAGAATGTGGTGAGGATGGAGGGTGGGAGATGAGCTTTTCTCAGCCTTTGCAGAAAGTAGAGACACTGCTGGGCTTTGGAGCTGGTGTTGAGGGACCAGGTGAGGTTCTCTGGCAGGTGAACACCAAGGTATTTGGTGCTCTTGACGATCTCAACAGAGGAGCCGTCAATGTTCAGCAGAGAGTGGTCTCTCCGTGCTCTCCTGAAGTCAACAACCATCTCTTTTGTTTTGTCCATGTTCAGAGACAGGTTGTTGGCTATGCACCAGTCCGTTAGCCGCTGCACCTCTTCTCTGTATGCTGACTCGTCGTTCTTGCTGATGAGACCCACCACAGTCATGTCATCGGCGAACTTGATGTTGTGATTCGAGCTGTGCATTGCTGCACAGTCGTGAGTCAGCAGAGTGAACAGCAATGGACTGAGCACACAGCCCTGGAGGGCCCCAGTGCTCAGTGTGGTGGTGGTGGAGGAGATGCTGCTCCCGATCCGGACTGACTGATGTCTCCCAGTCAGGAAGTCCAGGATCCAGTTGCAGAGGGAGGTGTTCAGGCCCAGCAGGTTCAGCTTTCCAATCAGGTGCTGAGGAATGATTATGTTGAATGCTGAACTGAAGTCTATGAACAGCATTCGAACATACGTTTCCTTTTTGTCCAGGTGGGTGAAGGCCAGATGGAGGTTGGTGGCAATGGCATCATCTGTTGAGCGGTTGGGACGATACACAAACTGCAGGGGGTCCAGTGAGGGGGGCAGCTGGGTCTTGATGTGCTACATGACGAGCCTCTCGAAGCACTTCATGATGATGGGTGTGAGTCACTTCACTCTCTTTCTCTTCAGAAATGTTTCTTTGGAAATTTCAAAAGTTTAAGCTGTTAAGCTTTAAGCTACGCTTGAAATTTTGGGGGATAAAGTTAAAAAGTATTCGACCTCCAGAAAATAGGTCAATAAGTTGGAAGGAGCGCAAGCGGATGGTGAGGCAGTGGGAACCAATGCCACCGCTCCCTATGTTTACACAGATTACGCAGTCTTCATAGGGCACCAACCCCCTAGGGGGACACCATCTTACCCTAGGGGGGCACCAAAAAGTCCACTGGCTGTCTTTCCTCACACAAAAGTTATTCAAGGACCAGATAGCTGTCGTGAAAGATTACCCAATCCCCACTCCACAAAAGACATTACAAAACGAGGCTTTAAAAGTCAATACATTTGTTTTATGTACATAACATAAGGCTTTCAGGTTAACAGCAATCCATGCTGTTGAGTTTGTCAATTTGTCTGAGGCAGACTTAAGGCTTTGAAGTTGTTCTTCATTTTTCACTCAGAGCTTGAAAAAAGGTAGAAAAACCTGAGCAATGGTTTGCATACATTTGGACACCGGCCACGATGCTGGCGGAAGTGTTTAGTGGAGAACTTAAATATGAAACCACACGGTTTCTTCAACAGAAACATGTAAAACATTTACCAATGTGACATTTAAATGTGTTATCACGAACTAAATGCCTCATTCTATGAATAGAATTCACATTAGATCAGTAAAAGAAGCCGTGTTAACCACTCAATGATGATTTAAAATAAGAGGTAATCCATTAAATGTTCCATTGGGGGCCCAGAGACAGTCAAAGTAGTGGGGTCTGAGGGATCTCCTACCAAAAGATTATAATTGGTATTGATATTAATTGGATATGAATATTAAAAGATAAGTTCAACTGTATGTTTTGAAACTGAATTACTATAGTTCAATAATTTTACATTCAGAATATATAATTCAGGGCCCATATTAACAAAGATTTTTGTATTACCACTAGGAGTTCTCCAAAGAGTTTCTAGCTAGGAGTTTTTTGCATAAAACGTATTCACAAAACTGCTAAGAGCAAGTTTTAGTAAGGAAATCTTAAGATAACAGTAAGGCGTAGTTGACCTCATTGCCATGGATGACGTCACATTTTATTAGTGCGTTCTTTTAAATTGCCCTTCAGTGACTGGTAGACAGGGAACTGCTATTTCTCAGCTAAGACAGACAATGATATATATATATATATATATATACATACAGTTGATAGATTGATGGATGACAGAAATTCCCAATTCATCTGGGCAACACAGTTTTATTTTGATGTGTTGTTTTAATTTGTGGGAGAGGTAAATGCATATTACTAAGTTTACAATAATTAAATCACAATCACGATTCAGGGAATACCTTTTTGAAAGGTCAATGTCAACATTATAATATTTAAAATATTATATTATTAAAATACATCGACTCAGTTGTGATTCAGGTGATACCTTTTTAAACAGTCAGTGTCATAATAATATTCTAAAACATTGTTTTTAATGAGGATTGATGACAGCAGCCATGCTTCGGATCATTTGTGAGTCACTTCTAAGCTGTCATGGGTTTAGAACCTACTTTTAGCATCAAAATGCTTCATGAATTACTCTTAAATGAAAATTGTCTGAGTCCTAAAATTCGGAATGACGCCCCTAATTTTTAAGAGTTGCTCCTAAATTCCCATGTTAGGAGCTACTTTTAGCCTTAAGATTTTTTGTGAGTATGGGCCCAGATACCTACGTATGGGGCGTTGGAGGCCTTATGACTGAGAAATGATACTGTATGGGGGTTCATGGGTCTATAGTTAAGTATAAATGTGCTGACTATTAAATAATTGTAACATTCTCATCATAAGCAGAGAACTAGTCTAATACTCTATTTCAAGGTATTGGTTTTCTTTTCTCGCCATCCACGCCAGAGATGATATATTTTTACTAAATTAGAACAAAAATATCTTTGTTATTATAATAAGGCTCAAGACATGCTGACTAATAAAGCTACATTTAAAAGCAAAAAAAAAAAAACATTATAGTTTAAAGGTGCTCTGTAATCACGTTAACTCGTCCTATCACAAACCTGGCTTAGCTGAACCGTCGGAGTCATATCAGACACAAAAAGATAGCTTTACTTTGCTTAATTGTCATTTTCTTTAGTGTGTTTTAGCAAAAGATGCCAGTATCAATCTTTATTGCTGTGCTCTGTGTCCACTACGGTCTACTGTCCTTAAAATAACCACATCTGCAACTCTAGCCATTTTACATGCACACGTTACCAGCCAGGATCATATTGTTTTTATCAAGAAAATTCACGTTGATCATAATTTCTTTTTTTCTAATAAGACCTTTGATATTAGGGCAATAATCGTATTCTTGATAATAATTTTTGTATTTCCTTTAAAAACATCTAAAAATCTTTAAAACAAGATCAATTTGATTGAACATGTTTTAGAAACAACACTGCATAATATATTTAGGTTTTTCAGAGAATGTATTTTTAATATGTGTATTTTGTCTTACTGTACTGGCAGAGTTTTTATAGTCAAAACAAGTGAAAAAATCTACCAGTGCTGAAGAAGTAATCCAAAGTATTTAGAATATGTTACTGACCTTGAGTAATCTTATGGGATACGTTACAAATTACATTTTACAGCATGTATTCTGTAATCTGTATTAGAATACATTTAAAAAGTAACCCTCCCAACCCTGAGTATGCAGTTGATAATGTGTAATTTGTCATGTTTACATTTTGCATTCATGGCGCTAATGCTAACATGCTATATATGGCTATAATATACACAGGTTACTATCTGTTACTGTATTTTATAGACTCTGTAGACTTAATCTAAAATAATCACATGGCACATGTCTCTATGTGAACGATCGTACAGATCTAGGTAAGTTTGCATCAGCTCGGCAACTCTGCACTCCTGTGTGTTCATGCTGACTGATCTCGACTGAGTGAAGAAATTAACTGAAAAAGATGCTGGCATGAAAGTAGGTGGAGCACCAGGTCACAGCCACCAATGACATGGACCAATGTGTGTAAGAAGGTATTGAACAGCCGGAATGAATCTTTCCTGAAAGATTGCACTGGCAAGCTGTATTGAACATTGCGAAAAACTCCAAAACCACGATTTTTCAAGATGCATGATGGACACATGTCGGATGGGCATACAAAAACATCTAAACTAGCCGCAAACTTGCCTCAAATTTCTAGCAGATTTGCCGCTCGTTATTTTCACATGCAAATGAGCTTTTGATTTGAAGCAAATGTTTTCCAGAAGTTTGCAGATCTTCACCGGTAGTGGTGAACCTCCGGCAAATCTTTGGCAACAATGGACAATTTGCCGCAAGTTTGCCGCATTGCTCATTTGCATGTGAAAATTATCAGTGGAGAATTGCGGCAAGTTTGCGGATTTCGTAAGGGTCTGTCTGTTTTCTCAGCATCTTGTTCCATGAGAGACAGTTTTTTAATGCTGTGTTGCTGTAGCTGCCTGTAGTAGCAGCTAGTAGCCCTTACAAAAATCGAGAGTTCATGGCAAATTTGCTACAAACTTGCTGCATATTCGCCACTGATTATTTTCACGTGCAAATGAGCTTTGCGGCAAATTTGCATCAAATTGTCCTTTTTTTCAAGGGTCTGCTGCTAGTTTGCCAGAACTCTAGATTTTTTTGTAAGGGAGCTCATTATGGAATGTATGTATAGGTCAGGGGAAATGTTTAAATCCGTTATTTTTAAATACATTTGTGTATAATTACTCTATTAATTAATTATCTCTGACAGTTTATAATATTCAATATCACAAACTGGGT
Organism: Myxocyprinus asiaticus; assembly: GCF_019703515.2. NCBI lineage: Eukaryota > Metazoa > Chordata > Actinopteri > Cypriniformes > Catostomidae > Myxocyprinus > Myxocyprinus asiaticus. Next base: position 43,020,167 of record NC_059357.1, on the reverse strand, counting down.
CAGTGTTTGTTTTATTGTTTTTTGTTTTTTCTGTTGTTGTTGTTGCTGTTAAAATGCTCTATTTTTTTTATCATTATAAATACATATCTAGTATTATTTTTGTTGCTATCATTATTTATAATAGAGTTAATATCCCTCTCACTTCCCATCATAAGATTATATTCCAATTCTCAAATGCTATCTAAATTATTAGCTGGAGTTATCCTTTGGAGATGTGCTGAAATGGTGGGTAGGTCATATCAAATTTACACTAATCTTTTAAGACTTTGTTTTTTTCATAGCTCTTGCTGTTTCACAGGCCCGATGGCTCAGAAGCTGCTCTCTCCAGTATGCCTCCAGGTACCTCCAAATGCCAGCTCTGTCTCTACAGCCTGTGTCCATCGATCAAAGAAAGTGCTGCCCAGGCTTCAAACTCAGTGAATATTGCACATTTCTGCAAAGTCAAAGTGAGTGGCCCTCACCTCACTGAAGGTTATAAGCACTGTGATGCTGAGCTGGCAGTGGCTGATGGAGAGAACGGTGCAGGACATGATGATGAAGATTAAGGCAGCACACGATTCTGCCACAACATGGAAGAATGAAGCAGTCCTTGCAGTCTGCCTACATGGACATCTACCTTCAAAAGCAGCATTCTAACTGAAATGGAACCTTGGAAGCTTATACACAGACAGCAACTCTGTGTCTCTTAATAATATAAATAGCTACTAACATTAAAAGCACAGATGACTCAACTCACAGTTGATTTCAAAAGAGTTTGGCATTAGCATGTTGCTAAGCTAACGATGTGATACAAGCATAAAAATGCATAGCACACAACTGTTGGGTAAAATAGTTTTAGATTTAACAATTTTTATCAATACTTTTTGATACTAAATGAGTTAAGTATATTTATAATCAACATTACTCTAATTTCATCCACCATCTTGGATGGATTTTTCCAATGTTTTTCACAATGCGCCACTGGATTGTCTTCTTCTTGATGGACACGTGTGATGCTGCCTTACATTTGGCCAAAAGAATGTATCTTAGAAGGCAGCTTCATCATGCTGCATACCAAAGCACACCTATGATGCCTTTCAATGTTATCTATGTTGCCACCAGGCAGCTTACTAGGTTTTGAAACAGAGATGTTACCATACATATAGCTATTTATTTATTTTTTTAATAATTTATATGTAGCTTATACTCCCAACATGGCTGAATCCTTGTATCTGGTTCTAACTAAAAGGGAATAGTTAATCCAAAAATGAAAATTCTTTAACATTTTTGCACTGCTTTTTACCATATATTGTAAGTGAATAGGGCCTCCAGGCTGTCAAGTTCCAAAAATGACACAGAAATATGACACACTGATTGATAAACAGACCACATTTTAAGTTGTTATAAGATTCACTCTCAAATCATTGATCAACTCTTTCATTAGCACCCAAATCAAATATGCCGACTACGTGCCGACGTTTGATTTGACACCCAAGAATCAATGAGGTTTGATGTTGTTGATGTCCAATCTGGCCGTAGCCACCATATTTGATTTGGGGGCTTCATTTGAAGTTCCGATCACCTGAAAAATCAGATTATTCAGATTATTCCTAATAATAGTAAAAGATGGCAAATTTGACAGGTGGAGTATTTTACGGATAACTTGTGCAGTAAACCGCCTACTAAATTCAGCATGGTGTAATCTGATTACAAAGTAATTTGCTACTGTAATCTAATTACTTTTGTATTCAATGGTAGTGTAATGTGCTTCTGTGACAGCTAAAGGGACAATGACAGTGAACAAGGGGAAAATATAATTTTTAAATCGTTGAGCGGAAAAACAAAAAGCATTGTGTAAAATTGTTTTAAAAGTAACTTAAAAGCAAAGTTATTATTTTGTCCATAAAGTAATTGGTAAAGTAATCTGATTACAATTTTAGAATTAGTAATTTGTCATGGATTACTATCTTTGAGTAACTTAACCAAGACTGTTCACTACAATCATGGCTGACACATTGATGCACTATGCTCAACATCTCTGTGTTAAAAATAAGTTAATTACGCTACATACAGTAGCATGCAAATTGCCACATCACTTGATTTTCCATCTGGAAGATAAATTTTGCCTGTTAATATGGAAACATTGGTTCATAAATGTTTTAAAACAGAGGTCTAATACTGTGCTCCAGTCCTCCTAAAAGTTCCTATTTACAAGCTTGGAAGTCATAATTATGATGTGATGTGTATGAAGTGATTTTGGTTGGAAAATATTGATGCATTGGGCAATTTTATATTTATTTTTCTCTTTTCCACATACTGAAGAACACAGAACGTTTTTTAATGCTTGTGCAACAAAATGAAGAGCAAATGATGTACATTCGATGTGTAATTGATGCTTTATCTGTGTATTTGATCATTTCCGTGTGTTATGATTCTCTGTTGTTTGCCTTGTGTTTTGCCCATGTCATCTGTTTCCCATGGACTACACTTCCCATAATTTCCTGCCCTCATCACTGCCAGCTGTCCTCGATTGTTTTCACCTGTCTTTCATTTCTCATTATCCATTGTGTATTTAATGCCCTGTTGTTTGCTTAGTCTTTGTCAGTTGTTATGTGTTTTGACCTCTTGTGTATGACCAGTGCCCATCGTGTATGTTTCCTTTGTTCCTGTGTTTTCCCATCGTGGATGTTTTCTTTGTTCCTGTGTTTACACCGTTATGTTGTACTTTGTTTATTTAATAAAACTATATTTAGCCGCACCAAGATCCAGCTCTTGGGACTTCCTTCCTAACGTTCCATCAAACATTACAGAACAACTGACCGCAAAATGGATCTAGCGGCTTATTTCGCGGAACTAAGCCAGGCGGACTTATCTATAAGGGAGTTTTCCCACTTCTTCTCCACCGTTGCCGTCTACACTGGATTTGATGATGCCACTCAAATCAAATCAAGTCAAATCACTTTTATTGTCACACAACCATATACATAAGTGCAATAGTGTGTGAAATTCTTGGGTGCAGTTCCGAGCAACATAGAAGTCGTGACAGTGATGAGACATATACCAATCTACAATAAACATCAAATTTACACAACACAATTTAAAATCTAATATACACATAATTACACATACCACAATATACAAATAATAACATACAATGTACATTATACAATACACAGTATAGAATACACATTATACAATAAAAATTGTATATATAGTATAAATAAAATGTACAGTAGGTTGTATTGTACTGTATTGACATTCAGGCTGTCGGCTGATAGTAAGTTGCCAGTGTGTTGTTAAGAGAGAATATAATTTATGACAGTCCGGTGTGAGTAATAAAGTGCAGTGCTGATGTATTCTGATCATGAGAGATCAAGAGTACAAAAGTCTGATTGCTTGGGGGAAGAAGCTGTCATGCAGTCGGCTGGTGTGGGTCCTGATCCCTGCCTGATGGTAGCAGTGAGAGCAGCCCATGGCACGGGTGGCTGGAGTCTCTGATTTTTCACACACCGCCTGGTATATATGTCCTGGAGGGAGGGAGGCTTACCTCCGATGATGTGTCTGGCAGTTTGCACCACCCTTTTCAGGGCTTTGCAGTTGTGGGCGGTGCTATTGCCATACAAGGCGGAGATGCAGCCAGTCAGGATGCTCTCTACAGTGCAGGTGTAGAACCGTGTGAGGATGTGGTGGTTCATTCCAAACTTCCTCAGCCATCTCAGGAAGAAGAGGCACTGATGAGCCTTCTTCACGACGGCCTCAGTGTGGATGGACCATGTGAGTTCCTCAGCGATGTGGACACCCAGGAACTTGAAGTTGCTGACTCTCTCCACTGGTGCTCCATTGATGGTGATGAGGCTGTGTTCTCTATCTCTTCTCCTGAAGTCCACAAGCTCCTTTGTCTTACTGATGTTGAGGGAGAGGTTGTGCTCCTGACACCAGTGTGTCAGAGTGTGCACCTCCTCTCTGTAGTCTGTTTCATCATTGTCAGTGATCAGACCTACCACCGTCGTATCATCAGCAAACTTGATGGCATTGGAGCTGTGTGTTGCCACACAGTCATGTGTGTACAGGGAATACAGGAGTGGGCTGAGAACACAGCCCTGCGGGGCTCTAATGTTGAGGGTCAGTGATGAGGAGATGTTGCTGCTCATTCTAACCACCTGACGTCTACTTGACAGGAAGTCCAGGATCCAGCTGTACAGTGAGCTGTTTAAGCCCAGAGCCCGGAGTTTCTCATCAAGCTTGGAGGGCACTATGGTGTTAAATGCTGAGCTGTGGTCTACAAACAACATTCTCACATAAGTGTTCTTTTTTTCCAGGTGGGAGAGAGCAGTGTGTATTGTAGATGCAATGGCATCATCAGTGGAGCGGTTGTTGCGGTAAGCAAACTGCAATGTGTCCAGTGATGGAGGCAGCACAGAGCAGATGTAATCTCTGATTAGTCTCTCAAAGCATTTGCTGATGATGGGGGTCAGAGCAACAGGACGCCAGTCATTTAAACAAGTGATTTTGGATTGCTTTGGAACAGGCACAATGGTGGACGTTTTAAAGCATGTGGGGACTACAGACAAAGAGAGGGAAAGGTTGAAAATGTCCGTAAAAACACCAGCCAAAGAGAGGGAAAGGTTGAAAATGTCCGTAAAAACACCAGCCAGTTGGTTCGCACACACTCTGATGACACGGCCCAGAATGCCATCTGGACCCGCGGCTTTGCGGATATTCACCAGTCGGAAGGATCAGGTTACATCCGCTACAGAGACGAAGAATGAACTAACCTCTGCAGCTTCGGCCGTGAGAGCTCTCTCCGCGAGGGCAGTGTTATTTCCCTCGAAATGAGCATAAAAAGTATTTAGCTCATCTGGGAGAGAGGCAGCGGTGTTCACGGAGGAGTTTTTATTCCCTTTAAAGTCTGTGATGATGTTAAATCCCTGCCACACACTTTCTGATGAAACACGTTATGCTATCAGCGTAAAGATCGATGTCGTCATCAGAGGCAGACCGGAACATCTCCCAGTCCATGTGATCCATATACCAGATTGGACTCACAACACATCAGTGGAGGGAATTGCCAGAGTCCGGAGATTACACGTGGGAGGAATATGTGAGGCTAATACTCGACACACTCACTTCAGAGGATCACGACTGTGTTCACGACCACAGAGGTTGTTCCGGAGTCGCTGTCAGTTTTCATGACCACAGAGGTTGTTCCGGGGTCGCTGCCAGTGTTTACGACCACGGAAGTTGTTCATTCCAGAGTCTCTGCCTGTGTTTACAACCACAGAGTTAATTCCTGAGTCTCTGCCCATGCTCACGACCACGGAGGTCATTTCCCAGTCATTCAAGACTCTTAGCCTCGAGCATCTCACGGCTCCACCTGCCACAGCTCCGCCCCTCGAGCCTCCCATTGCTCCGCCTGCCACGGCTTTGCCCCTCGAGCCTCCCACGGCTCCGCCTGCTAGTCTTTGTCAGTTGTTATGTGTTTTGACCTCTTGTGTATGACCAGTGCCCATCGTGGATGTTTCCTTTGTTCCTGTGTTTTCCCATCGTGGATGTTTTCTTTGTTCCTGTGTTTACACCGTTATGTTGTACTTTGTTTATTTAATAAAACTCTATTTAGCCGCACCTAGACTTCCTTCCTAACGTTCCACCAAAAATTACACCATGCTGCCACTTGATGTGGATGATGCAAAATGTAGTTTTATTCCACAAACTAGTCTCTTTATAAAGCAGCTAAATGAGTTATAGATCTTGCAAGCTTTAGTGCTGATATCCTTCATCAACACTACACAAAATGTGTGCAAAATAAATTCTGGACTATTTACAATAGCTTATAATAACTTATGATGAATATCAAAGCTTCCACAATGATTCTTTAATAGACACGCCTCAATTCGACTTTATGGCGGTGTTTATGTGCCAGTTATGTGCAACTTGTAAATACGATCTTTCCGACATGACTTGAAGGCAGCATAATCACAATCCCATTGCACAACCTTCATAACCAGGTCATAAATTTGATGTACACAATATCTCTGATTGCAAGCTCTAATTGCTTATACAGATGACAGTGAACTTTAACATTGGCACTCTCAGCAATTGTGGTGGAAAATGGGCTTAATATCGTGGTGGTGACCTCTAATCTTTTTAATTGGATAGTTCCTCCAAACATCTAAATGTTCATCCTCTCATTGCATCTATTTTTGTTATGTACTCCATTTAATTAAACGGTGGCTGTAATAAGCACTCTTGTTTAAGCAGTGCAGAGAGCACACGATCAGAATAAATGTTTGACTGCCTTGGGCTGTGTTTGGAATGGAATAGATTAGTACCAAAGATTTTCTAGCAAGTCAGTCCGCTGGCGGCCATCTTTGGAACATTCTCGGGAAGCTATTTTCCAGTCATGACAGTGCAGCTCCTATCTACTTGAATGGTGGAACACTGAAATCTCCAAAACTGTTGGTCAAGATTACGATCAAAGAACATTTAAAATCAGTTGTAAAATCTGACAACACTGGAATCATAAATTGTGCTTCTTTACCTCAGATTACGCAAAAAAATGCAATTTTCCTGGCTTGTAAAGCTAATTAGCATGCGCGTCCTTGAGTTGATTGACAGGTAATGTCTGTATCTAAAAGGTGATTGGCTCATTTACCGTTTGGCGTTTCAATTTCTCCCATTTGTTTTAATAGAAGTGGCCCATCTCTGCTAAATAATCTTTGTTAGTATTTTGAAGTTAGAATTCTGTGAGTATTGTTGAGTTTGAATTCAGCAGCATCTGGTGAGTAGGAGGATAAATGTGTGCAGAAGATCAAGGCCTGAAGGAGAACAATGCCTTGTCAAACAAAAGTTAATGCGGCTTCCTTCAAAGTGTCATTTCAACATGATTGAGAAATGCCTTGAACTTTTCACAGAGCAGTAGAGAAAAGACAAGGGATTATTGAGAGGGGGGGGATGAATCCATACATGACACAGGCTGGATCAGAACCTGCAAAACCCACACAAGCACCTCACCTAAACATGCCTGGAGCACATACACCAATCGCTAGGCCACAGCTCTGATTGAATGTTGGTTAAGTGTATAATTTCTGCATAAATACCATTTTCAAACAGGTTTCGCAATCTTCTAATTTATCGCGCATTTAATATAAGTTTAGTTACATTATACAATTATATTAATATTTTAGATCCCCTAACCCAAGCCAACCCCATCCCTAAACCTAACCAGTAATTTAACAAGAATATATATAAAAGACATAATACGCAGATACAAGTACAGACATAATAACTTAACAAACAACTAATGCTGCATATAAAGACTTCTAAAACCATACAACAGCTCTGTGTGAGGAACAGAGTGAAACTGGTTTTAATTGCTGAAAATTTGCCTCTCCATGAAAATGACATTAGAACATTCGATTGTTGCAATCGGTCACATGATAAGATGGGTTACATGACACACAAGAGCCAATGGCATTTGAGTGATGAACCTTGCCTTATAGGAAAGGTTCACCCAAAAATGAATATTCTGTCATTGTGTTCATCACACAAATTCAATCACAACATTAATAAAGCACCTGAAGGGGATTTGATATGACGCCATGCAAGCCGATTTGATCAGACATATAAGGGAAATTCGGCAATGGCAACATGTTGGCAATGCTGACGAAGGTCATTGCTGACTTGGAGGATCTTGCTGTAATACATCGATTGATCACTGCCTTGGAGACAAAATTTACTGAGGTGGTTACAAGAGTGGGGGATGTCGAGAAACAGATCGATTATCTGGAGTCATCGGAGAGGGAATTATCTGCTAATCCACTAGTGACCAAGGTGGATTTGGAGTGTGCCTGGGAGAAGTTGGAGGACTTGGAGAACCGTAGCCGGTGGAATAACATCCTTATTGTTGGAATTCCTGAGGCCAAAGAGGGTCAGGATATGGTGAAATTCCTGGACGGGCTCTCTCTGAGTCTGCTCGACATAACAGGCCATAAGCTGGAAATTGAGCGAGAGAGAGAAACGTGGTCAGTTCAAGGATTTGCAAGAAACACTTACATCAATGTAAGGTCGCTTTTGCACTGATGTTCCAGGCCAAATTGAGAATAGATGCTAAGGATGGCTGTAAAACATTCACATGTCCCCAGCAAGTGATGTCCTTCATAAAGTCAATGGAGCGAGTAAGTTATTTTGTGATAATCATGTAGCAGCAGAATGGGCCGGCTCACTGAACATTCGTTTGACTGTCCGAGGAAACTGAGCACCTTTATTTGTTTTATTTTTTTTTTTTGTGCTGATTCCGTCTAGCAGCTGTAGTTTGTTTTGTGGAGGAACACAACTTCGGGACAGTTATGTGGATGAATCTACACGTTCTTTGTGTTTATACCGCCTATTGGCTGGAGTTTGTTTTATAGATTATTTTTTGTTGTGTAATTCTGTTTCACAACATTTGTATAGAAACACCAGACTTGAGCAATCTGACAGCAAATTTGTTGCAGGGGCTCTCATAGGCATACATGGATTGTTTGAGTTTAGAGGGATGGACACCAGTTGGCGCTGTCGTGCGCGGGTTTATTAATGCGCATGTTTTTCTTTTTTCTGTTTGTTTGGTTAGAAGTTTGGGGTTTGATTGTTGCACTAATATTGGAATGTGGTGTTTATAATTTTGTTTTTGATATATTTTTTTCTATTATGTCAAAATGTCAGATGTTAAAATGAGTGGATTGTGACTCTCCACGTGGACTGTGAATGGGTTGGGGCACCCCATAAGAAGAAGGAAGGTTATTTCTCTTCTTAAGCATAAGAAATATGATATAGTGTTTCTTCAAGAATCGCATCTTACCCTGCAGGAAGATGAAAAATTTGGGAAGATATGGGGTGGACATGTTTTCTTTAGTGCTGGCTCAAGTAAGAGCAGGGGAGTCATTACACTGATAAGAAAGCATCTATAATTCAAATGTCTCAAACAGATTAAAGATCAATTAAGAAGAGTCATTATTGTTTTAGCAGAAATTCAGGGGCAAAGTCTTATTTTGGCTAATATTTATGCACCTAACATTTATGATCAGGGCTTTTTTATAGATCTTGAAGGGATGTTGCAAGCCACTGGCACCGCATGACTCATGATATAATATTGGGAGGAGACTTGATGGACTCATTCCTTGATCATAATGAAGAAAAATTGTGCAAGTCCCCTAGAGTAACATTGACACTTCACAGGATGTGTAAAAATCTTGATCTTACAGATATTTGGAGACATTTGAACCCATCTTGTAGGGACTATACATTCTTTTCATCAGTCCATAAGAGTTATTCTAGAATAGATTTTTATATATATATATATATATATATATATATATATATATATAAATCCCTCATTTCATCTGTTGTTGATTGCTCAATTGGAAACATTTTAGTCTCAGATCACGCCCTGGTGAATTTAGAGGTGTTGCCACATATGGAGAAAAGGAATTCATATAGTTGGCACTTTAATGTATCCCTTTTGCAAAATCCTGAATTCCAGCAAATGTTAAAGGCTGCAATCAATGTTCATATGGAGACCAATTAGTGCTCAGTATCCTCTGTGGGCATGGCTTGGGAGGCACTTAAGGCGGTTCTTAGGGGCAGGATCATACAGTATGTCTCATTCACCAAAAAATCCAAAGCACGAGAACTCGTGGAGTTGGAAGGGAATATCAAAAGTGCCGAGGCAGAGCTGAAGCACCGAATGTCGTCTGATTGCCTCAGAGAATTGACCTGATTGAAATACAGATATAATACTATTTTGTCACAGAGTTTTGGATATTCAAGCAAGACAGTCATACTTTGAGTCGGGGGACAAGGCAGGAAAACTTCTGGCTAGATATATAAAACAGAGAGAGTCTTTTTCTACCATTCCCTCAGTGAAATCTGCTGGTGGTGGAACATTTACCTCAGCCATTGATATTAATAATGCTTTTAAAGAATTCTATCTTGATCTCTATAGTTTTTGTCTACTGATGAGGATATTAGAATCTTTGTGGAACCATTAGAACTTCCTAAACTGACGGCTGAGCAAAAAAATTCTCTTGATGCTGAGATAACCTTGGAGGAGCTTGGCGAGGTAATTAAGACCTTGCCTACAGGCAAGTCACCAGGGCCATATGACTTTGCCGCTGAGTTTTTTAGATCTTATGCTACAGAACTGGCTCCACTTTTTTATACGGAATCATTAAAGAATAGGAAGCTTCCGCCAACCATGACGCAAGCCCGGATCAGTCTGATTCTTAAAAAGGACAATGATCAAAGCGAGTGTAAGAGTTACCATCCAATTTCCTTGATCCAGCTAGACGTTAAAATAATGTCAAAAATTTTGGCTAACCAATTAAGTAAAGTTATGACATCTCTTAAACATATAGATCAGGTGGGGTTTATTCGGGGCTGTAGCTCTTCTGATAACATCAGGCGTTTCATCAATATCATGTGGTCAGTGGCGAATGATCAGACTCCAGTCACTCCCATCTCACTCGACGCAGAAAAGACGTTTGATATGGTAGAATGGGATTATCTTTTTAAGATTTTAGAAATGTACGGGTTCGGGAATACTTTTATTGGATGGATTAAGTTACTTTATTGACACCCAGTAGCGGCAGTACAAATGAATGGATTAATTTCAGATTATTTTAGTCTGGATAGGGGCACCTGGCAGGGTTGCCCTCTTTCCCCATTACTGTTCTGTCTTGCCCTGGAACCATTAGCAGCCACGATAAGAAAGGAGGATGATTTTCCAGGGGTGGTGGAGGGAGGTGTGAAGCATAAGCTTTTGCTTTAAGCAGATGATATTTTATTATTTGTCTCCGACCCTACTAGATATATGCCTTGCCTCCATAGAATTATTAATTCCCTAAGTTCTTGGGATACAGAGTTAATTGGTCTAAATCTGAAGCTTTGGCTCTGACAGCATACTGCCTAGTAACTACTTTTCAGCCAGGCACCTTCCAGTGACCCAAACAAGGCATTAAGTATTTGGGTATTTTATTCCCAGAAAATGTGTGTGATTTAGTTAGAGTTAATTTTGACCCTTTAATAAAAAGGTTTTCGAGCGATGTGGGCAGGTGGGCTTCATTACATTTATCTATGATTGGGGAGGTTAATGTTATTAAAATGAATTGTATTCCAAAATTCGACTACCTGCTACAATCTCTTCCTATAGATGTCTCCCTCTCTTATTTCAAGCAATTTGATAGCATAGCGAAGTCCTTCATTTGGAATGGTAAACATTACATTTCAGTAAGTTGCATAGGCCGATTGACAAAGGTGGGCTAGGCCTACCCAAGATTTTGTTTTATTATTATGCATTTGGTCTCAGACATTTGGCTCATTGGTCGCTCCCACCTGAGAGAGCCCCTCCCTGGTTTTGTATTGAACAGGAAGTTCTTGCCCCTATTTTGCCATTACAAAGCCTTTCGTTCAAACTAACCAGAGAAGTTAAGTTACATCCCATTATCACACATAGAATGTTTAATTCGGACATTTATTTAAATGTAGCCTCCAGTATATGGCCGAACCCAAAATTATGTATTAATAAGTCCCCTTTCTGTTCGTCAGAGTGGATTTTGAGGGAGGTTAATATGCTCAGTGACCTATATGAGTGTGGAGTGTTGAGATCCTTTGAAAATATGGTTCAACATTTTGGGATTCCAGATCTCAGTTCTTTAGGTATTTACAGCTGCACCACCTGCTCTGTACTATTTTTGGGAGTAGCATACACCCCCATAAAGCAGCAGATACTCTGGGAGTGGTGATTAAGGTCTTGAGGCATCAGTGTATTACTCCCTGCTAATTCAGAGTCTGGGGGATGGAGCTTCGGCTTCTCTCAATAGATTATGGGAGAAAGATCTAAACTTGGTTATTGGAGGAGGGAGTGTGGGCTAGGCTTCTGAAAAACATCAAGTCTGCATCTAGAGATGCAAGGTTTCACCTTATTTAATTCAAGATTTTACATCAATTTATTGGACCCCCTATGAATTGTAAAGGCTTGGTCTTGGAGACACATCCACCTGCTGGCAATGCCAATCAGAGGATGGAGACATAACCCATGTTTTTTGGTGGTGTGTTAAGATCCAAGATTTTGGTTGAGGGTTCAGAGTTTTGTGTGTGATGCTTTGGGCACTCAAATTTAATTTTGCCCCAGACTCTGTATTTTGGGCGATGGGGTGGTCATTAATATAAGGGATAAAAACATAAAACATTGGGTCCTAACCAGTGTTATGATCGGCAGGCAAATTGTTTTAAGGGGATGGAAGTCGGCTGGAGCGCCCTCATTTCAAGAATGGTGCACGGAGATGGGGAGGGTGGCGGCTTTCAAGGAAGTGTTATGTAGAAGGCTGGGGAATTGGGATTCATTTGATAGGAAATGGGGCAGCTATTTGCCGTTTTTGGAGGGCTCTCGGGGAGGGGCAGTGGAGAGAGAAGTTTAGTTTTAAATGTGTGTGATATATATATATAATCATGTGTGACCACAGGGATGTTGTTGAGGGTCAGGGTGGGGTTGGGGATTGGGAGGGGGAGGGGTAATAGTGGGGGTTAAATGTTGATTCAGTGTATATATGTTTTGCTTTTCCTTGTTATCTATATGAATCAATAAAAAAAAAGGTTAATCAGAAAAAATAAAGCACTTGAAATCCTGTAAAAATCCATGTTCCTGCAGTTCAACTGGTAGAGCATGGCACTAGCAATGCCAAAATTCCCAGGGAACATATAAACTGATGCAATGTATACCTTGAATGCACTGTAAGTCACTTTGGATAAAAGAGTCTGCCAAATGCATAAATGTAAATGTAAACCAGATATGACGGCTATGTCGATAACATCAAATCTTATTGGTTGTCATCATGTTCTCATCACAGTCATGCTGTTAGTCTGAATATCAGCACGGCTGTGATTACTTGCAGCATTTGTGCTTATGGCTGATTAACAGCACTCTTGCGTAAGTGATTTTGCTTAGTTACAATTACAAATGCATTGTAATGCATTAAGATGCATTATTGTATATGTACAGGGTTCAAGTAAAATGTAAACATTTCATACCAAAAATAAGAAAAAACCCACATTCACTGCACATACAGATGACATGAATAAACATCATCGTGTTCACCTGTGTGGAGCCGACACCGGTGATATACAGGAGAAAAGGTTGTGCCGTGAGGGATTTCAGCTTTATTCCTCTCAAATAGAGAAGTACTGACAGAAAAATCTTTCCTTGAAGCTCAGCTCCTCTACTGGAGAACGCTGCTTCTCTCGAGATTCAAAAAATTCAGTTTTGCAGCCTTAGAGGAAACCAGACAGTCAGGCGGGTGTGACGGAGGCTCGCTGTTGTTTACCTCACAGTACATACAGTGTGTGCACCACAAACAATTGTAGAAATTTGAGACACTCTTTTTCATATGAAGCTATCTCGTACATAACAGTATTGTGGTGGTAAGAAACAACAACAACATAGTTTTTTATGTTTGTTTTTTATATTTGGTACATTCTTGTTGGTATTTGTATATGCTGGTGTTTTTGTTTTGTGGTGTTCCATTTTGGAACTAAACTTATATTACAATACATTAATTCTAGGGATGTGCACAGATCGTTGTTATTCAGTTAACCATTCAACGGGCCTGTATTTAAATACCACAATCACCGTTTGGTTGTTCTACACATGCAATAGAGATCTGCAACCCAACCCTGAGAAACCATTAGGTTTTGGGCTAGTTTCGGGTCAGTTTTTTTTTTTTTTTTTAGGGGCTGTTCACACGTGTTTTTGGATGTGTCTGTTTCCCCAATTGTTTTTCTATGTAAACATCTTTGACCAGTGCCTTGCACAAGAATTCCACATTTTTTAGACAGTGTGTCACGTTAAAAAGAACTTCAGTATTTATAAACGTATATGGAGACAACTGCGTTCTGTTTCATTTGTTGCGCTGTATAACTTCATGTGACTGTTACACACGATCCCAGATTGTTTTTACCGGCCAAAGTTTCAGCACTTGATAAAGGGTAAGCCAATGTTTTTTGTTTTGTTTTTTCTTACAGACACTAATTCCATTAGTTCAGTGCTAAACCATTTAAAAATCAAAGCATCCCGAAGAGGCTAATAAACCACAGTAGTGTAACTCCACACGTAGAACAATATTAGCGTCTGCTGCCTCACAAAAATTTTTAACTTGCCAGGGCAGAGCACATATCAGGTTTGGAACTTAAATTACGTATTTTCCATTTGTTAAGAATGCTGTGCTGCAGGCAGTCACAGTTTGATTACTTTTGTTTGACTGTAATGTGAGTAATTTTATTATTTGAACATCTATGTATTGCGCTATTTAAGCTCATAGCTCACCCTGGGCTTTATTCTCTGCTATTTTGAGTAGCATTGCAATAAACATTCTTTATTCCAGACGAAAAAGCAAATAACCATTTGTGAACCCTTGCGGCTAACCGAATATTAAAAATGGTTACCGTCCAGATCCCAGATAATCAGTACATAGTTAATTCACTTAGGTTCTTTAGTTTGTTAGCAAAACATCAACGAGAAGCTGTCAATACAATGTCTTTACCGCAGGTTAGGGGTGTTCTTATGAATGTTGTGAATCAGATTAAAACTTAAGCATGGTAAAGTCAATAACATTGGCCTCAATAATATTATTCTAAAAAATGGGAGAAACGTGTGATATTGAGTGCATGATTTGCGTGTAACTATGAACAAGGAGGAAATATAGACAATTAGTAATGTGATTACTTTTTCGATGATGTAATCAGTAATTCTGAGTAACTTAGCCAACACTGGTCTCGAGTGGCTTATTATTTTTACAAAATGTTGGCAACAGCAGTAGGATAAAAGATACCTATGTTAACAACAATAATAGGAATACAGTTGAAGTCAGAAGTTTATATACACTTAAGCTGAAGTGATTCAAACTCATTTTTAACCACTCCACAGATTTCATATTAGCAAACTTTAGTTTTGGCAAATCGTTTAGGACATCTACTTTGTGCATGACACAAGTAATTTCTCCAACAACTGTTTACAGACAGATTGTTTCACTTTTAACTGACTATATCACAATTCCAGTGGGTGAGAAGTTTACATACACTAAGCTTCTGATCAGCTAATTGGCTAATTGGAGACAATTTGAGGTGTACCTGTGGATGTATTTTAAGGCCTATTTTCAAACTCAGTGCCTCTTTGCTTGCCATCATGGGAAAATCAAAAGAAATCAGCCAAGACCTCAGAAAAAAAAAAAAAAAAAATGTGGACCTCCACAAGTCTGGTTCATCCTTGTGAGCAATTTCCAAATGCCTGAAGGTACCACATTCATCTGTACAAACAATACTACGCAAGTATAAACATTGGACCACGCAGCCATCATACCGCTCAGGAAGGAGATGCATTCTGTCTCCTAGAGATGAACATAGTTTGGTGCTAAAAGTGCAAATCAATCCCAGAACAACAGCAAAGAACCTTGTGAAGATGCTGTAGGTAGACAGGTAGACAAGTGTCTATATCCACAGTAAAACGAGTCCTATATCAACATAACCTGAAAGGCTGTTCAGCAAGGAAGTAGCCACTGCTCCAAAACCACCATACAAAAGCCATACTACAGTTTGCAAGTGCACATGGGACAACGATCTTACTTTTTGGAGAAATGTCTGATGAAACAAAATCTGAACTGTTTGTCCATAATGACCATCATTATATTTGGAGGAAAAAGGGTGAGGCTTGCAAGCCGAAGAACACCATCCCAACCATGAAGCATGGGGGTGGCAGCATTATGTTGTGGGGGTGCTTTGCTGCAGGAGGAACTGGTGCACTTCACAAAATAGATGGCATCATGAGGAAGGAAAATTATGTGGATATATTGAAGCAGCATCTCAAGACATCAGCCATGAAGTTAAATCTTGGTCGCAAATGGGTCTTCCAAATGGACAATGCCCCCAAGCATAACTCCAAAGTTGTGGCAAAATGGCTTAATGACAATATTGGAGTGGCCATCACAAAGCCCTGATCCTTCAATCCGATAGAAAAATTTTGAGAAGAACTGAAAAAGTGTGTGCGAGCAATGAGTCCTACAAATCTGACACATTTACACCAGTTTTGTCTGGAGGAATTGGCCAAAATTCCAGCAACTTATTTTGAGAAGCTTGTGGAAGGCTACCCAAAATGTTTGACACAAGTTAAACAATTTAAAGGTAATGCTACCAAGTACTAACAAAGTGCATGTAAACTTCTGACCCACCAGGAATGTGATGAAAGAAATAAAAGCTGAAATAAATCATTCTCTCTGCTATTATTCTGACATTTCACATTCTTAAAATAAAGTAGTAATCCTAACTGACCTAAGATAGGGAATGTTTTTCTACAATAAATGTCAAACATTTTGAAAAACTGAGTTTAAATGTATTGAAACTTCTGATTTCAACTGTGTATAATTGCTCTCCCAAGTTAAGTTTTATGCAGAACACAAAAAGTTTTATTGAAGATCTACTATTTTGTAAAAAAAAAACAATGTTGTGTAAATACCAGGGCTGTCGATTTATTATATAAAAATTAATGCAAAAAAAAAAAAAAAAAAAAAAAACTAATGCAATTAATCATGTCCCGTCCGTAATAAGGAATATTTTTTTCCATCTGAGAAATTTAAGCTTGAAGTACCACTTGTTTTCTCTAGAGGGCAGTAAGTATAACTTTAGCTATATTTGCAACGCTCTGCTTATGCAGAAAACAAACCACACTCATAGCCAACAGACAACAAGTGCGTCTCAATCAGCTCCCTAGCTCCCTATGTCATGAATCAGTATACCATGAACACGAATTCGAGCACTGGCAAGGGGACATTGGGACATTTATGACTCAATTACCTACGACACGATAACGAGCTCAAGCATTCAAGCTCAGCTGTTATTAATCAGCACCATTTCTGTATAAATGACACTATCGTTCATTTTTGTTGAAGTTATTCAAACACAGTGCTATTATGAATGAAAAATGGCATTAAATGAAATAAAAATATATAAAGGAGTGTATTTTAAACCTACTTTTAACAACAATTTAAAAAAAATGTTTTATGGATATTGCAAACAACATCTCTTTTAAAGGGAAAATAAGGGTTTAACTTCATATATTTACACTTGTGCTCGTCTTCTAACAACTCGGAAGACTTCAGAAGACATGACAACGTTTCCGGTAAGGGAACATATTGAGCAACGGTGCTCCCTGGTTTTTACGGTACATTGTGGGATTTTTTAGGGAGCAAAAGTTTCAGTGCACTGGAACAATTTTTGCGATTGAGACAGCCCTTAAAATGGCCGACTCCCTGATCAGTGCCCTGACAACTACTAAACTAGGGAGCTTAACTTGACACAGGGACCTAAAAACATTATGTTTATGATGCATCGCAACTGTCTGTCTTAACACAGGTGTACATCGATGCGTTCTTAAAAAAGCCCTTATAATAAATCTTGGACTGATTGATGAATTCAATTGCAGTATAGATTGCTGTGAACTGTATAGGTCAATGATAGATTATGTTCATGAATATGGAAAAACAATATATATATAGGATTCTAAAACAAATTTTTGTATTGTCTTTTTGGTGACACTTTACAATAAGGTTCCATTCGTTAACATTAGGTATCGTGAACAAACAATAAACAATATATTGTTTACAACATTTATTAATCTTTGAAAATGTACGTTAATAAAAATGGTATTGTTCTTTGTTAGTTCATGTTAGTTCATAGTGCATTAACTAATGTTAACAAACAACTATTGATTTTAAAAATGTATATGTTGAAATGAACCTTAACTAAGATTAATAAATGCTTTAAAAATATTGTTCATTGTATGTTCTTTTTAACTAATGTTGTTAGCTAATGTTGACAAATGGAACCTTATTATAAAGTGTTACTGTCTTTTGTAATGCTTTATTCGTGTGCCACAATGATGTAATGCATTTTAATTATCTGTATTATTATTTTTTTTATAATATATATGCATTTAATTTATAATTATTTAAATACAACAATTTATAATAATTTAATATTGAATTATTGTTATTTGAGGGGCTTTCTCTGCAAATATTTATGTATGCAATTATTTGCAATTAATTTAATTAATTGGCATACCATGTAATTAATTTGATTAAAAAAATGTATCGATTGTCAGCCCTAATAAAAACGTCTTAACTTTTGGCAGTAGGTCATCTGGGTATTCTATGCATACAGGAAATGTGCATACTGTGCTCTGTATACAGTACATACAATATTTTGCAGCAATTGTAAGAGTATGGTAGTATACCATTCTGAATATAGCCAATCGACTATGTTTGTTTGTTTCCATGATTTCAATGTTTGTTTTTAAAGACTTTTTTATTTATTTTTGTACGATGAACAATTTTGATACTGTGTTGGGTCACCATTTCATGCAAAATCTGAATCCTGAAGCAAAAGCAGCTAAGAACCATTGGTCTAGCCCAGTGGTTCTCAGCCCTGTTCCTGGAGGCCTCCCAACACTACACATTTTGTATATCTCCCTAATAAACACACCTGATTCAACTCATCAGCTTGTTAGTGGAGACTCCAAGACCTGAATTGGGTGTGTCAGATAAGGGAGATATACAAAATGTGCAGTGTTGGAGGGCCTCCAGTGTTAGGAACCACTGGTCTAGCCAACAGATCAAACTTGTTTCCTGTTCTCAGTGGGAACAGACCCCACGGTTCATTCAAATTAGATTGGAATAAGCTCAGAAAAAAGGCGCAAGGTATGTCAGTGTCAAGAGACACACTCAAGAACCCACCACATTTCTTGTGTGTAGAATGCTGCGTTTGTTGTCCTGCCTTGAATCTGAGTGCTCTGCTTCTCAATTGTTCAGGTGAACTACAGATCACAGCTCTTCTACATACACCAGCCAACAGAGAGGAGAAGTGGGTAGTGTCAAAACAGACACAGTGACTCAATATTGCACTTTAGATTGAAACACTGACAGTGAAGACATCCATACACACACATAAGCTCTGACGTGGGTTAAGCATCACGTTACTCGCAGAGAATGCCAGTGAGTTTAATCCTCAAGGTCATTGCAAATATGATTGTGATGGGATACATTTGTACAGAAAAGTGGATATCTGTATAATACATTTATGAATGGGTGAGTGAAGGCAAATCAGGCTCAAACTTGTCTTTTATCACACAGTACTGCTCTGTTTAATTCCACCTGGATTCAAAATAGATACAACTGAATAAAAAAAAAAGTATAAAAAATTAAAATAGTAAAGTAGGAATAGGCTATTTAAAGTTGTAGTTGTATGATTAGTAATAAAGTTAGAGTTAATAGATTTATAATATATTAATTAAACACATGGAACTAACATGCAACCTTTCACTTTCAGAATGTGAAAGTAGGGATTTAAATTAAAAAAGGACTTAAATATTGATCTGTTTCTTACCCACACCTGTTATATCACTTCTGAAGAGATGTATTTAACCACTGGAGTCAAACTGTGTTACTTTTATGGTGTCTTTATGTGATTTTTTGGAACTTGAAAGGTCCGGTCACCATTCACCTGCATTGAATGGACCTATAGAGATGAAATATTCTTCTAAAAACCTTTGTTTATGTTCTGCAGAAGAGAGAAAGTCATACACATCTGGGATGGCATGGGGGTGAGTAAATGATGAGATAATTTTAATTTTGGTGTGAACTATCCCTTTATCTGAACAATAGAGTGTGCATATGTGGGTTTGAATGCATGCATTGCATATGGCTCCATGCAATCAGTGTGTATGTGTTGTCTCGGGCTTAATTCTGTCTCCAGCTATTAACTCACGTGGCCATCTGTAGTGATAATCAATGGCCCACAGTGATGTTATAATTTAAGATGGGCGTAAACAGATATGGCAGCTATTAAATTAGCTGCCTAATGCTTTCCAGCCCTTATGCTTTAATGTGCTGCCTAGCGGAACATTGAGCAAAAACAGATACAGGATCAGTGTTTCAGTGCATATCAATGCTTTTGACCAGTGGCCCCTACAGCTGTATGGTGTGTATGCACTGTTTGTACCATGAGCGCTACGACTGACCCAACAAAATTTTCTCATATTTCTGGTGGTTGTTTAAAAATCAGAACTAGCAATGCCCGATTCGCGAATAAATCATTCTTTTGAGTCGGTTATTTTCAGTGAATTGGCTAAACGGCTTGCAAAATGATGTTCAAAATTAAGTCATATATGTTCTGACCGCTCTCTAATTGAATCATTTGGAGCGGTTTCTCACTCTCATTCTCACGTTAGATGAAGTGGATATTTACCTACAATTTAATGAAACAAAAGGCTGTCTTTTAGAAAGGTAACTTTGAGAAACTTCAACGAGTGCTGTGTCATGAATACGAGGCCGTACACATCAAATGTGTTTTTGCTACATCCCATTCAACTCAGATCTAACTGTGTTGGGCAATAGAGCTCCTTCATGGTCCAAAGTCGGATATATCAGGTAGGAATATCCCACATCCAACTTGGGATTCGAGAGAGAGAGAGAGAGAGAGAGAGAGAGTCACAGCCTCTTATGGACCTCTGATGATAGGTTTTTATCACTGGGCGGTGAAGAGATGTCATGATGGCTGTGAAGGACCTCTGAGAGCTGTTGGCTTGAGCTCAGAGTGTCTGTGTTGAAGTGACGTGATCTTATCACAAGTGGTTATGTCCTGGAGCATATGGAAACAGTCACAGAGAGCCAATGTAGCTCAATAAGACATTACAGCACATCACACACTTCATCATGTGCATTTGAAGGCACAGCAGTTTCGTCACCTGGAGTGACTTGTACAACTGTGAATGTGGTTTGCTGGTTATAGCGCGGAGGAGGGCGGGGCCGGGCCGGAATGACGCATGCCTGGACCTCAATCAGCCTGATGAGGCGAGCAAGGGATGCCTGTCGTAGAGTCCTCGACACTGCCGTCCACCCAGGGGAGCGCCGCTGCCATCCGCTGGGGGACGGAGTAGCCCGACCGCCCAGATGTGGGGAACGGCCACCGTCCATGAGGCGAGGAGAGACTGGACTCCCCAACCGCTTGGAGCGATGGAGCCACTGCTAGGGGTGGAGGAGTGCCCTGCCAGCTGCCAGAAAATGTGGAGGGGTCGAGGGAAGACTGCCGTCTGTGAGGGGAGGAGGGAATCGACTCCCCGACCGCCTGGAGCGGTAGGGCTGCTGCCAGGGGTGGAGGAGTGTCCCCACAGGCAGCCAGAATCGAGGAGGGGCATTCTGTCTGGGGTTGGAGGTTTGAATCCGGTCCGCCCGGGGAGGAGCGGCTGTCATCCGCCTGAGGGTGGAGGAGTGATCGAGGACCACACGACGGTGCATCAGAGAATCGACTTGACAATATAAATAAACAAAAACACACAAACATAAACACATACAGGGCAGCTGCCTGTAGTTCTCTCTCTCTCTCTCGGACTGCCGTCTCAGTCACCTTTATCCCTCGCTCACCTCATCAGGCTGATTGGGGTCCGGGCGTGCGTCATTCCGGCCCGGCCCCGCCTTCCTCCGCGCTACACTCCTCCCTGCGTTGCCTCAGGCCGGAGAGCCCCCGGCATGAAGTACACCCCCCCCCCCCAGCAGCAGCTCCATCGCTCCAGGCGGTTGGAGAGTCCAGTCAGCATCAATGTAAAGGGGTTATAAGGGAAAGGAGGCAGCGAGAACTGGCTTGACAATATAAATAACGTTTAATGATAAACTTAAACAAAAACACACAAACATAAAAACATACAGGGCAGCTGCCTGTAGTTCTCTCTCTCTCTCTCGAACTGCCATCTCCGGTCACCTTTATCCCTCACTCGTCTCATCAGGCTGATTGGGGTCCGGGCATGCGTCATTTCGGCCCTGCCCCGCCCTCCTCCGTGTTACACTGGTCTTAGCTGCTTTAAATCCTGTCACACACTGTAGGCAACAAAAAACAACAAAATCTACCACAGTACTTTCCTAAACACCTGTTTGCCACTCCCCCAGACATACGGGTATAAAAGGAGCTGGTATGCAACCACTCATTCAGATTTTCTCTTCGGAGCCGAACGGTCATGCTCATTGAGCTGAATACTACTGTTCATTCACCTCTGCTGGATCTGACGGTGCATTTCAGCGGCTTCTCCCTCCTCTGCACTGGTGCACTGCAGAGAATGCCCCTGCGGGCTTCGGCAGAAAAAAGAGAGTATATTTTCCTGAAAGAGTATATTTCTCTAAAAGAGTGGCACACACGGAATGTCTTTTTAAAGACGCGTCTTTTTAAAGATGCCTTTCCGCCTGTGTGTTATTCCTGGTTGCGGTCATTACCTCTCAACTTCAGACGGTCACGATCGCTGTCTTTCGTGTCTGGGCATGACCCACATGGAGGCAGCGTTCGTGGATGGTTTATGTCCTTGTCCCCTCGCATCTTCAGGAAGCTCGCAGAAGCAGCTCTTACCCCGTTAAGGGAAGTGGGCATTCGCATTCTCAACTATCTCGATGATTGGCTAATCCTAGCTCACTCTCGGGACATGTTGTGTGCACACAGGGACTTGGTGCTCTCGCACCACAGCCGATTAGGGCTTCGGGTCAACTGGGAAAAGAGCAAGCTCCTCCTGGTTCAGAGCATCTCTTTTCTTGGTTTGGAGTTGGACTCAGTCTCACTGACAGCGTGCCTCAAGAACGAGCGTGCACAGTCGGTGCTGACCTGTTTGAAGGTGTTCAAACAGAAAACAGCGGTTCCACTGAAACACTTTCAGAGGCTCCTGGGGCATATGCAGTGGCCACCCTGCTCGGGTTGATGCATATGAGACCGCTTCAGCACTGGCTTCAGACTCGAGTCCTGAGACGGGCATGGTGCCGCGGGACACATTCCGTGGCCATCACGCCGGTCTGTCATGTCTCGTCAGACCTTGGACCGACCTCTCATTTCTACGGGCAGGTGTTCCCCTAGAGCAGGTCTCCTGGCGCGTCGTGGTCACGACAGATGCCTCCAAAATGGGCTGGGGTGCTGTTTGCAACCGGCTTATGGACGGGCCCGCGGCTGCATTGGCACATCAACTGCCTCGAGTTGTTGGCAATTCTGCTCGCCCTGCGGAGGTTCCAGCCGTTGATCCAGGGCAAGCACTTGTTATTTCGGACAGACAACACGGCAACGGTAGCATATGTCAACCGCCAAGGCGGTCTGCGCTCTCATTGTATGTCACAACTCACCCGCAGCACTTCAAGTCGCTGCGAGCCACTCACATCCCGGGCGACCTCAACACTGCAGCGGACGTGCTGTCACGGCAGGTTACCCTCAGGGGAGAGTGGAGACTCCACCCTCAGGTGGTCAAGCTGAATTTGGAGTCGATTCGGACAGGCACAGGTAGACCTGTTCACCTCACAAGAATCCTCCCACTGCCCGCTCTGGTACACCCTGACCGAGGCACCTCTTGGCATAGACACGCTGGCACACAGCTGGCCTCCTGGCCTACGCAAATATGCGTTTCCCCCAGTGAGTCTACTTGCACAGACTCTGTGCATGGTCAGGGAGGACGAGGAGCAGGTCGTCCTGGTAGCACCCTACTGGCCCACCCAGACGTGGTTCTCGGACCTCACGCTCCTCGCAAAAGCCCCCCCCCGGCGAATTCCCCTGACGAAGGACCTTCTTTCTCAGGGACGGGGCACCATCTGGCACCCACGACCAGACCTCTGGAATCACCATGTCTGGCCCCTGGACAGGACCTAAGTGGTCTACCACCCGCGGTGTTAGACACAATCACTCGGGCTAGGGTTCCCTCTACGAGGCACCTGTATGCCTTTAAGAGGCGTCTGTTCGCTAAGTGGTGTTCTTCCCGACGGGAAGACCCCCAGAGATGCGCAGTCGGATCGGTGCTTTCCTTCCTGCAGGAGAGGTGGAAGGGTGGCTGTCCCCTTCCACCTTGAAGGTGTACATTGCTGCTATAGCAGCACACCATGACACAGTGGACGGTGGACTTAGGGAAGCACAACCTGATCATCAGGTTCCTGAGAGGCACCAGGAGGCTGAACCCCTCCAGACAGCACCTCGATCCCTCATGGGACCTCTCTATATTTCTTCAGGGTCTACAGAGAGCCCCCTTTGAGCCTTTGCAGTCATCTGAGCTTAAGGCACTCTCCTTGAAGACTCCCCTCCTGACTGCGTTCACTTCCACCAAGAAGATAGGAGACCTGCAAGCATTCTCTGTCAGCGAAACGTGCCTGGAGTTCGGTCCGGGCTACTCTCACGTGATCTTGAGACCCCGACAGGGCTTTGTGCCCAAGGTTCCCACGACCCCTTTTAGGGACCAGGTGGTGAACCTATGACCGCTGCCCCAGGAGGAGGCAGACCCAGCCCTGTCGTTGCTGTGTCCGGTGCGCGCTTTACGCATCTATTTGGATCGCACACAGAGCTTTAGGTTCTCTGAGCAGCTCTTTGTCTGCTTTGGTGCACAGCGGAAAGGAAGCACTGTCTCCAAGCAGAGGATCACCCACTGGCTCATTTACGCCATAGTTATGGCATATCACGCCCAGGACGTGCCGTCCCTGGTAGGGCTACGAGCCCATTCTACCAGGGGTGTAGCGGCCTCCTGGGCTCTTGCCAGGGGTGCCTCTCTAACAGATGTTTGCAGAGCAGCGGGCTGGGCAACACCCAACAGCTTTGCAAGGTTCTACAACCTCCGTGTGGAACTGGTTTTGTCCCAGGTAGTGGCACGCAATACAAGCAGATAAGTCTGGGATAGCCGGCCAGGTGTATCGCTTTCACATAGTGCCTTTCACCTCCTCTGAGCTGAAGATGTGCGCCATTAATTCCTAGTAGTGTTCACAAACTATGTTCCCTGGTTGACTTCCTCCGAGCCCTGTGGCAGTCGAGTTTTCGGAGAGACTTGCTGCCAGCCCAGTACATGTGCTAACTAAGAGCCCAGTTCTGGGGTAGGTGCTCCACATATGGCGGTTCCCTGTAAGGTAACCCCATGCAATGTATATCTTCCTCTAATTTATTTCCCTGTTTGCAAACTGCGTCTTCCTTGGGCAGAGCCCCCTCTGCCACAGTCTCCATGTTTGTAGTAACTCCTCCCCCGTTGGGTAGGATCTACCATGAGACTCTCCACATGGTCGGCAAGACCATGTGACGTATTTTCCACTTAGATATCCTCCCCTCTCTTTGGGCGAGGTGTGGTCTCCACGGTGTCCTCCCCTTGGGAGGGACACCCCCCGACTAGACCTGGTGGCCAGTCGGATAATCCCCCTTGTTTTTTAGGGAGTGGTAAAAAAAAGAAAGGGAAAAGAGGCCACGACTGGGTTAGCCTGTCACTATCTTTTGGGTAGTCGACTTGTCCCCAAAGGGCCATTCGACACTCATAACAATGTTGGGGGAGGTTACATGTCAGCCTGGTGCGCTGGCTACGAGGCACACGGTTGTCTGCCCATCACACACCGGCAGTTCATGTAACACAGTTCAACCAGTTGCGGCATTTTGTATAGGGACCCCTAGTGTCACTACATCGACACAACGTCAAGTGAGTGACAGATAGGGAATGTCCTGGTTACTTTCGTAACCTCCGTTCCCTGATGGAGGGAACGAGACGTTGTGTCCCTCCTGCCACAACGCTGAACTACCCGCTGAAATGGCCGGACCTTGTCTCGGCTCCTCAGCATAAAACCTGAAAGAGTGGTTGCATACCAGCTCCTTTTATACCCGGATGTCCGGGGGAGTGGCATGCAAATACCACTCGCCAATTTTCATTGGCCTTTTATCAAAGACCAGAGGTGTTTCAGGCTCCCAAGAGTGACCCCTAGTGTCACTACATCGACACAATGTCTCATTCCCTCCATCAGGGAACGGAGGTTACGCAAGTAACCAGGACGTTTTCACGATTTTTCATAGTGTCAGCTTGTCTAAATGATCTGCATCATATATTATTATTATTGTTGTTACCGTCACTTTATTACCTTGAGTTTACTCTGAAGATTGAGCAGTTCATGACCTCTTTTACCCAAACACAGCAGTCTTCTGACACTCCAACTTCTTTTTCTTTTTATTGTTTTCCAAGTAAAACATTGTCAACATTAGCACAAGTGTCAAAGGCTGCCTTAAATTTTCCCCAAGATCTCACCGGGGTCAGTACAGTACAATTTGACAATCAATAATCATACAAAATAGAGCAAAAATTCCACAGTGTGCACCTGGTTTAAGCTTGTCTTCTTGTTCTACCAGTCTGGCCAAGCTGGTGTTCAGTTGGTTTAGCTTTTTGGCTAGCTTGTATCCCAGCCTGACCAGCTGCAAGTGCCAAAACTCCCTTCTAAAACCATTAAAACAGACCAGTCTTACTAGCTTAACCAGGCTAGGAACCAGCTAACCACCTTAAGATGGTTTAAGGCATCAGGAAACCTTTCTACAGTGAGCACAAATGGGCCAATTATAATATAAATCCACCCTCTTACTAGATATCAAAGCATATTTTTTTTAATTAAATTATTAAAATTCATCATTAAATCATCAAATGTAATTTGCATATAGTATTTCTGCTTTTCCATAGCTTAGGAGTCAGTGAGATATATAGTATACTTCAGCTTGACAGAGCTGGTGTGGAATCAGCACTTTTTAATGAACCAATTAAAGAAACTCTGTGTTTTGCCCGGGCCCTCAGTGGACCTATAAGCACTAATTGCCAACACAAATAAAGTGAAAGAGGGCAAGCTTGTGGCATGTATTTAATTAATGTGTTTATTTGGGCCAGTGTTATACCTGCAGGCACATGATGCAACAGTTTCACCAACATGATCTAATTAGTACATTAATTTTGGTTTGTAAAGTGTGGGTCTAACACAAGAACATTTCTGTAAGTATAGGTAGACACTAAAACTTACTGTAAAATGACAAAATACTGGAAGAAAAACAAAAGAAGAAGAAAGTGAAAGTGAAGATTGATGGTAAAAAAAGGCTTAAAGATGGATCTGATCTAAGGAACTGAGATATTCTTCTAAAAATCTTTGTTTGTTTTCAGCTGAAGAAAGAAAGTCATGAGGGTGAGTAAATGATGAGATAATTTAAATTTTTGTGTGAACTATTCTTTTAACGAAACATGTCACTATCCTGTTATGCTCCCCAATACTGCTGGTTTTACACATGCTCAACATTTGACCACATCTTCTTTGTCTGCAGAATTTTGCCATTGGTGCCTTAACTTAATCCGTGGTGCACAAACTTCATCAGTCCTTGGGTGTATTGTGAGCACGTAAGGTTTGAATAATCAGACTTAAATTAGATTTTTGGAGCACCCCACACTCAGAATCACTGCTTTAGCAAATCAGGTGCTAAAACTATGCACAAAGCATGTGCAAATAAACAACACTGTAGAGCGCAACAGTCAAGTTAAATTTCCATTCATTTTTTTCTATAGACAAATTTATTAAAGATAAAGATAAACCTTTAAAGACAGACCTACAATCAGCCCCAAGGTCATTAATGGAAAGTACATTCTTCTGTAAAAGCCATCAGGCTGCATTATTTCGACTTTATTTAAGGTGCACTCTGTAATTTTTTCCACATTTAAAAAGTTTTACTTCTAAAGATATGAATTGTAATTTTGAAACATATGCCTTAAATCATGACTACTAACATGAGATGAAGACTTCAGTCATATCAGTAACCTTATAAATGCTGCTTTATTCTACATGGAGAGGGTCCGCACATGGGGGCTACCATGTTAAAATCACAGGGGGCCTGGATAGCTCAGTGGTAAAAGACGCTGGCTACCACCCCTGGAGTTTGCTAGTTCGAATCCCAGGGTGTGCTGAGTGACTCCAACCAGGTCTCCTAAGCAACCAAATTGGCCTGGTTGCTAGGGAGGGTAGAATAACATGGGGTAACCTCCTCGTGGTTGCTATAATGTGGTTTGTTCTTGGTGGGGCGCATGGTGAGTTGAGCGTGGATGCCGCGGTGGATGGCGTGAAGCCTCCATACGTGCTATGTCTCCGTGGCAACACGCTCAACAAGCCATGTGATAAGATGCGTGGGTTGACGATCTCAGACACGGAGGCAGCTGGGATTCGTCCTCCACCACCCGGACTGAGGTGAATCACTACGCGACCACAAGGACTTAAAAAGCACATTGGGAATTGGGCATTCCAAACTGGGAGAAAAAGGTTTTTTTAAAAAACAAAAAAAAACAAATCACATGACCAGACAAATACTACTCGCTTAATCTCAGTAACAGTCCTGTTATTGGACACTTTCACTCAGGGATTTAATTAATTCTGGCTGGCTGTGAATAGTGAATTTCTACAATGGCATCTGAAACTGAAATCTATTGATTTTAAATGATGCTGCATCCACACCCCTAGGTGTCAGTGTAAGACCAAGACAATGTGAACAAAAACTTACTGAATGCATTTTTCTTTTTTTTAATAATGTTTATTAGCAGAATTCCTGGTGAAGAACTACACTACCTATGAACCCAAAGGGAAATCAATCTGAGAATCACGGCAAACAAAGCACGGCAAACAAGCTCTGCAGCGACCGCCTACTCCCACGATGCACTGTGAATGATGCAGTCAAGTTGGCCTCCCTGCACACTCAAACTACTTATATATTTTTACTAGAGTTTTCAAAGTTAACATGTTGCGATCAATCGAAAAAGTTTTGCACTTTCATTTTTCTTTAGCGCGTTTAACACATTTAACATTAATAAAGCATAAAATAGCATATACACTGGTCAGAGTAGGACGGAACCTTTGCAATGTGTATGCCCTGAGTCATTACACTGACACACATACAACAAACACACACACAACACCTGTGTCAGTGATCAAATGATGGGGAAAGGACCTCTTAACACCATATGTTGTACAAAACAAGCCCAGATGGGACTTGTGATTGAAATCAAGTATTTTGCAGCCTCTGTAATGCACAATTTAATTACCACAGAATTGGGTAAAGTCAGAATTTTTCTTCATGCGCTTTTCATGTGGAGATGAAAGCCCCACTTGACGCTGGTGTTGACACCCTGACATTACTCATGAATGTGACTTCACGATTGCTGTAGCAAAGCAGAAAGCCACAGTCTGCCAGCTGATTAATATTTGTGGAGGATGAGAGTTAAAGAGATTTAATGCCCATTGCAATGAATACTCAACCTATGTTCTTCAACAGACTTTATACTGTGGAAGGCTTTGTTTGAAAAATGTTTATAAAGCATTATTGTTACATGTTGTTTTGTTTTCTTTCCTAAGAGGGAAATAAGTGCTAGGGATGGGCGGATCGATACTAAAGTATTGATACTTCTGATACTGACGTGGTATCAAGAATATCGATCCTTATAAAAATATCGATTCTGAAGTTGTTTTTTTAACTAGTGATCTTATTATTTAGATAACATGAATATTGATGCATCTCATAAGCTTTGACATGGAAAAAAAAATGATTATATTAGCGATTGTTGCATGACACCGGAACTATTTTTTCGTCCGCTTATCTTGACGTGCAGAAATGCTAAAATACACTTGCAGTCACAGACAGCGCTCACCCTTTCAGTCATAGTGCTCGTTCAAAGAGGGAGCAGTGCTTTCCTGAGGTAATGACAGAAAAACAGCATCTGGAGTTATTCACACTAAGTAATGACAAACCTAGACTTGGCATGTATTATAATGGGATTGTGTGACAATTTTTACAGGTTTATTTAAATTCAGAGGTGTTAAAACATTGATAATGATCTTTAATCCTTGTTAATAAATCATACACTTATGAAAACTTACCATGGATTTACTGTAGTAATATTGTAGTAACCATGACTGTAGTAATCACGACTGTAGTTGTTTTTTTTTTTTTTTTTTTTTTTTTTTTTTGGCAGTAACCAGTGTTTTGATACAATTAACCATGGTTTTACTACAGCATTAATGTAGTATCCATATGGTAACTTGGTTTTAGTAATAGTAACCATATAATTATATCTATGGTTAATTTTGTGTTTTTATATGCGGCTTATACTTACATATTTTTAAAGGGTAAACAAAGCAGCCTAATAATTTCCTGTTTAGGCCTAAATATATTTTAAAAATGTAGTAATAATTTAAGTTACTAACTTTATCCAATTAATTCGTAAAAATTCAATATAATAAAGATATCGGTATTGAAAGAAAATAAGTGGTATCGCCCATCTAATAATTCTTTGCAGATAAATTGCTATAGTCAGTGCAGCACTGGTGGGTATAAAGACACTGCTGTTCAAACACAGCAGGATGTTTATAACAGTGGAAAGCCTCAGGGGCGACACTTAAATGTGTTTCCTGCTGTAGTATTCACTAAACGCTAGCCAAGTGTGTATTAATCAGTGTGTGGTCATATGCATTTACCCTTGTGCAAATCGGTCAGGGTAGAGTGTGTGTAAATTTATACTTGTCTACTGTATATACTGTTCTCTGAGACTTTAAAAGAGAGTTCAGCACTGGTGTCGGTAAATCAGGCTTTCCAATGACAGGCCTTACAGCATGATGGAGTGAAGCTGGTGTTGAAGATATTGAACCATTTTTTGCAAGATCTTTTTATTATTTTCAGCCATTCATGCATTTCTGGGGGCTAAATTAATGTTTTAGAGCATGGACAGATCAGGTAGATCCATATCTGGGACAATGTCATACTGGTTTGAGAATGTCACAAAGTCTTTGTGGACACAATGTTGAGTTGCACAAACAGAGACTTATTCAATGTGATATGTCCATACAGAATATAAAAGATAAAGACTTTTTGTTGACTTTGACTTTTCTCTGTGAAACACAAAGAAGAGATGTTAGGCAAAATGTCAGAGTCTTAAGGCCAAACATACTCTACGCAAGTATGTGAACACAGACGCACCAGACGCAAGCTCGATTTCACACATCGTTGCATTGTGAAATGTGTCAGGGGCGCTAGAGCGGATTTTCTTCTTTCAATCAACAACTGTCATGGCGGACTCTGGCAGCAATTTGACTTGAATCCTTTGGAAAAATATTTGTCCCCAGTCCTAAACTATCAACTCATCTACCCCATCCGGTTTTGTGGTCATGCCTAAAAAATCAATTTCCCCCTTGTGGTCTGAGGTTTGTAACCACCAGAGCAACACAAGAGCGCACGTAACGTATGTACAACGGGACCGTGCGTTGGCCAAATGCTCGCCTCTGCATTTGCGTACTTGTGTGAAGTATGTTTCGGCCTTAACATCTGAAAGCATAAAAAATGTGTCCATATGACTCATGAGGTATATTCAAAGTTCTCTGAAGCCATACGAAAGTTTTGTGGAATGAACAGACCAAGATCATCACATTTTTGTTCCCACATAATCAAAATATATGCAGCTTCATATTTTCATAATTTCTCATAAATGCTACAATGCATCTAGAATTCTTTTTTAAATAAACACAAGCAGGAATGATATTTGGGAAAGACTGGCCAATGAGATTGGCGAGTGGAATTTGTATGCTACTCCCCCGGACATACGGGTATAAAAGGAGCTGGCTCGCAACCACTCATTCGGGTTTTGTGCTGAGGAGCCGAGACAGGGTCCCGGCCATTTCAGCGGGTAGTACAGCATTGTGGCAGGGGGGACACAACGTCTCGTCCCCTCATCAAGGAACGGAGGTTACAACAGTAACTGAGACGTTCCCCTTCTGTCACTCACTCGACGTTGTGTCGATGTAGTGACACTAGAGGTCCCTATATGAAATGACACAACTGGCTGAACCGTGTTACGTGGACTGCCAGTGCAGGTGCAAGCAAGCTGCTGCGTGCGTAGTAGCAGGTGCACTGGTCTGCACGTAGCCTTCCCCAACGCCCCAAAAAACGTTGTATAGTTCCCCACATCCCTGGGGGGGAAGAGACTTATCTAGTATGGAAGCAGGCCATGCCAGCTGCCTTTTCTCTCTATGTTTTCTCTCCACAGAGTATTCAGTTATTCAGCTGGGGCCATTTTAACGCTCAATATATGCGCCGGGGAAGGTGTTCTTTTCCTATCCTATTCTTTCAGGGAGAAAAGACCCAGTGGAGACCACATCCTGCCCAGAGGGGAGGTAACATGTGGCAAGCATGTCATGTGGGCTCAGAGCTGCACATGGAAGAGGCGCGGTGGTAGGTCCTGCCTGAAAGGGGAGGAGCTCTACAAACACGGCGACCGGGACAGAGAGGGCTTTATCGAAGGGAGACACAGGACTGCCGACAGCGGGACCGTACTGCGGAAAATACATCACATGGGGTTACCGGCGTAACCGGCACCTGTGGAGCACCCACCTCAGTAAGGGCATATAAGCACAAGTACTGGTTTTCGGCTGTGGATTCCTCCGCTGAATTTGCGAGCCACAGGGCTAGGGACAAAGGACATCTAGGGTTCACGGGTTCGTGAACTCGCATGGGAAAAGAAGCGCACATCTTCACCTCTTTGGAGGGGAAAGGCGCTATACGCAAGTGATACACCTGGCCAGCTGTCCGTATTCCCGAACTTACCTGTTCGTACCTGACAGAACACGGGACAAAACCGGCTCAACCCGGAGATTGTAAAATCTCGCAAAGGTATTGGGTGTTGCCCAGCCAACTGCCCTGCATATGTCTGCTAGAGAGGTGCCATGGGCCAGTGCCCACGAGGATGCCAGACTCCTTGTGGAGTGTGCTCGTATTCCCGAAGGGGCGGGCATGGCCTGGGCCTGGTATGCCATAGTGATGGCATCCACGATCCAGTGGGCAAGCCTCTGTTTGGAGACAGCGTTCCCTTTTTGCTGTCCGCCAAAGCAGACAAAGAGCTGCTCAGAGCGTCTAAAGCTCTGCGTGCGATCCAAGTAGATGCGCAAAGTACGCACCGGGCACAGCAACGATAGGGCTGGGTCTGCCTCCTCCTGTGGCAGTGCTTGCAGGTTCACCACCTGATCCCTGAAGGGGGTTGTGGGAACCTTGGGGACATAGCGTGGCTGGGGTCTCAGGATTACGTGAGAGTCACCCGGACCAAACTCCAGGCAGGTATCGCTGACAGAGAATGCTTGCAGGTCCCCGACCCTCTTGATGGAGGTGAGCGCAATCAGGAGGGCCATCTTCAAGGAGAGGGCTTTCAACTCGACTGACTCTAGCAGCTCAAAGGGGGCTCTGCGACGGCCCAGGAGGACAACGAAGAGATCCCATGAGGGGAACAGGCATGGCCTAGGAGGATTCAGCCTCCGGGCACCTCTCAGGAACCTGATGATCAGGTCGTGCTTCCCTAAGGACTTACCATCCACTGTATCGTGGTGTGCCGCTATGGCCAAGGGCCAGCCATGGATGTTCCAGAGGTCTGGGTGCGGGTGCCAGATGGTGCCCCGTCCCTGAGAAAGAAGGTCCTTCCTCAGGGGAATTCGCCAGGGAGGGGCTGTCGCGAGGAGCGTGAGGTCTGAGAACCAAGTCTGGGTGGGCCAATATGGGGCCACGAGGGTGACCTGCTCCTCGTCATCCCTGACCTTGCACAGGGTCTGTGCAAGTAGGCTCACTGGGGGAATGCATATTTGGGCAGCCCCCGGGGCCAGCTGTGTGCCAGCGTGTCTGGGCCAAGGGGGACCCCCGTCGGAGAATACCAAAGCAGGCATTGGGAGGTTTCTCGGGAGGCAAATAGGTCTAATTGTGCTTTGCTGAACTGACTCCAAATCAGCTGGACCACCTGGGGGTGGAGTCTCTACTCTCCCCTGAGCGTCACCTGCCACGACAGTGCGTCCACTGTGGCGTTGAGGTTGCCCGGGATGTGAGTGGCCCGCAGTGACCTCAGTTGGTGCTGACTCCATAGGAGGAGACGGCGGGCGAGTTGTGACATGCGACGTGAGCGTAAGCCGCCTTGCAGCAGTCGTAAACACTGGCTATGTGACCCAGGGAGTGAGAAAACTGCTCTTTTGAGAATGTGGGTACCGCAGCCCTTTCGGGGTGCGGCGAACATAAAAGAAAAGGAAACCAAGGATTTACCTCCCGGCCCTCCACCGGGGGATGGAGTGGTCTGGATAACAGCTCCGTGTTTGCAGCAGACATCTCGCTCCCTGGCTCGTCCATCTCAGGGGCACTTAGGAACCTTCCGGGTCCTCGTGCCGGCCCGTGAGGCAGGGGGCGTCAGCTTCTTGCAGGGGGCTCTATGCTGGGGCCAAGAACTGGGCTCGGGCTGAGGCAGAGCCGCCTGGGCTTTCGCCGCCGCAGGGGGGGCCACCCCGCCATCGAGGGTAGTGAGAGCGGACAAGCTGGGAGGCCTGTTTTGGGTAGAAAAAGGTGCCCTTCACGACCTCGTCAGCTCGTCGTGCACTTCCGGGAAGAAAGGGACCGGGGCCGTGTGGCTGTGAGCGGCGCCTCGAACCCAGGAAACAATCATCTAGCCGTGAGGGCTCAGGGGAGGGTGGAATGTTCCACTCCAACCCGACATACGCGGTGGCCCGGGCAAGCATGGCGGTCATCTCGCCGTCAGCCTCAGACTGGGCGGGCCGACCCGAAGGTGGCAGCCCAGTCAAGTCCTCGGTGTCTGACATCGCCAGTATGCTCTCCGATGCAGCGATCGAGCACTCATCCCGCTATTGAGCTCCAAAAGGGACACTAAGCTGGCCCTGGGGTGAGCTGGTCTCCTCTCGGAACTCGCTGGGGGCAAACGAGTGTGCTGGGGAATGGGAGGTCCGCGGGGATTTACCCGGCGGAGCCGCGCCCATTGAAGCCCCTAAATTGCCTCCAGCACTAGCCGGGCCGGCCTCGAACCCGGAGGTAAAAGGCGCAGCAAGGGGGTCGGCTAGAGTGGCTTTCCCCCGGAAGAAGGAAAGCCACGACCACAATGTCTTCCAGATGCAAACATACACATCAAATAGATGTCTGGGTGATATACGTGTGCTATCAGGGATGCTTCGGAAAGCTCTCTTCATTAAAGGCAATTACTCTTGTCTGCTGCTTCCTACTGAGATTGTGATTTGAGCAATGGAGCTTTAACCCACTCTGTGGCTCGTTTAGGGTTTGGCCTGTTTGGCTTTTAACTTCCAGCTCAAAGGCTTTGAGACACAAAGTTTGAGTACATACAGTTGTGCTTAAAAGTTTGCATACCCTGGCAGAAATTGTGAAATTTTGGTACTCTTGATACCAAGCCAAGGTCGGTAGACCAAGAAAGATTTCAGACACAACTGCCAGAAGAATTGTTCGGGATACAAAGAAAAACCCACAGGTAACCTCAGGAGAAATACAGGCTGTTCTGGAAAAAGACGGTGTGGTTGTTTCAAGGAGCACAATACTTGTTGACCCCTCTCCAAACATAGCACTTATGGTTGTGACCATAAAGCTCTATTTTGGTCTCATCACTCCAAATTACAGTGTGCCAGAAGCTGTGAGGCATGTCAAGGTGTTGTCAGGCATATTGTAACCAGCCTTTTTTGTGGCATTGGCTTCTTTCTGGCAACTCGACCACAACTTGAACAAAAATAAGCTGCATCATTTTTGTTCAGGTATCGTCGTATTGTGCTCCTTGAAACAACCACACTCAGTATCAAGCCTGCTCAGTGCATCCACGTGAAAGCTAACAAACTCATTGACTATCTATACACAGACACTAATTGCAATTTTAAAAGCCACAGGTGTGGGAAATTAACCTTTAATTACTATTTAAACCTGTGTGTGTCACCTTGTGTGTCTGTAACAAGGCCAAACATTCAAGGGTATGTAAACTTTTGATCAGGGCCATTTGGGTGATTTCTGTTATCATTATTATTTAAAAAGGAGCCAAATAACTATATGATAATAAATGGCTTCATATGATCACTATCCTTAAATAAAAGACAGTCTTTTTGCATGATCAGTCCTATTTTCAAAATCAATGCCAGAATGTCACAATTTCTGCCAGGGTTTGCAAACTTTTGAGCACAACTGTACAGTATATAGCCTTTGAGTACAGGGTACAGAGAGAGAGAGAGAGAGAGAGAGAGAGAGAGAGAATTATTGTTTCCCTCCCCTTGTCCCCTCCCTCATCCAGGTAGGTGGGGATGACCTGCCGGCAGACGGGATGGAAGGCACACCCCCCCCAGGGAAAGAGGAGGGGGGATGTAGGTCATGGGGCTCCCCGGCCTTAGAGAACGAGGGAGGAATGTAGCAGGGCAGAGGGCGGGGCCGGGTCGTGATTCCGCACACCCGGCCCCTAATAAGGCTGATTAAGCCCGAGAGGGATAAAGCCGACAGGAGACGGCAATGTGTCAGAGAGAGAGAGTTATGGTGTGTTCGTGCTTTTGTTTTAGTTAATCATTAAATATTATTTATATTGTCAAGCCGGTTCTCGCCCCCTCCTTTCCATTGATGTTTTACAGAGACTATGTTGTAAATTTAGTTGTCCAAACATTTGACTGGTAATAATGTTTAAGTCTTGTGGCTATACTTTCCAAATAGTATGTGTTTTAACATTTATTCCAGTGCAATGTTTTCCAAAGAGATAAGCAGAATTGAACCTGGAATTTCTTTAAAGAATGAAAATATGGAGTAGAGAAGAAAGCACGTGCACTCAGCAAAAACATATTAACGCCACTTATGTGTTAACATAAACTCATAAAAGTATTCTCAGACATAAACTGTGTGATAAAGCACTTTCTCTTAACAGCCTTTAATCCCTTAAACGGCTGCATTCATGATTACGTAACATTTCAGAACCCCACTTTCTGCAAAACCCCAGAATAAATACTTTTCGTAAATGCATGTTAAAGTGGTCAAAGTCTTGACAGAATGAAAGATATATATGGAGTGAAAGATATAGAAGCCTCAGTGGTGTCAAATGATGTCCACACAACAAACTAATAAGGAACTATGCTTCTTACCACAGGTAAAGAAAGAGCTGTAGTTCCAACTACACAACTTTGCAATGCTGTTTCCGAATGTTCCGTTGGAACTACGGTTTTGGGAAACATTAAATCGTTTAACTGTTATGGTAATGATGGAACTTGTGACTATAGTTGGCTAACAATGTTTTTGGGAAACGCACTCCTGGTCTGCTCATATTGAGAGTATTTGGCCCTTTATTTTTTTAGCTCTCTGAACAGCTTAAAGAAAGCTTAATTAAATATTGCAAAAGAAGGCTGATTCCTCCAAATCATGGGTGGGACCTGGCATTCCTGTGTGTGGTTTTATGTGTATTATGCATCCTCATGAGTCATCCACAGGTCATGTCTATATATTTTATCAAGGAGAAATCATGCCCTCTCATATATGGGTGTATCTGAAAATAGAGGTCTAAATCTGTACTCTTAACTCATGCTCTATAAACAGGCAGAAGGTGGGTGGGCTGTGGAGGAGAGTTCTGTGCTTTTTTTTTACTATGGTTTAGTCACCTTGGCCTGGCCTGGCTGTCTAAATCTGCTTAAATCCTGTTGTTAGCAGCAAACATGGATGATATGGGTGAAGCAAGCTTGTAAAAGCATGAAACTCTGTCTTTGTAAGAATGTTATAAGTTGTGAAGTCTGGTGTCTTCAAACTTACCAGAAAACCACATTTGATTAAAAAAAAAAAAAGAGAGAGATTTGCAGTATAAACATTTATCAAGGCTTGCTAAAATCACACTTTCTTTTCAGTGGTTTCTCTAGCACCTTATGTTCAGAAATTAACTGTTTTCTTAATCAAGAAACATTTTTGGCTGTAAATGGTTCTTGATTTGCTACATTCTTTGAAGAAGTAAAACATTATAAATTTGGGGGGCAATGGCCCAAAATGGGCAATGGTCAGAAGCACTGTTACGGGAATGGCCGCCACCTCCTGGTGGTCAGCAGCGGGCTCCTTCGCCTCCTGGCACTCAGCAGCGGGCTACTCCACCTCCTGGCGGTCAGCAGCAGGCACTGCCGCCACCTCCTGGGGATCAGCTGGGCAGACCGAGGCCACGCCGTTCTTCCTCATTCTCTGTTTATGGGTCATTGGAGGACTGGGGATCTGACTCATTGAGAGAGTGTGGGTGTTCAAAGAGGAAGAATGCTCATATTCAGGGGTTATTCACTCCTTACGGTGGTGAACGTAACCCACAAACTCCCAAAAAGAAAGAAAACCCAGACTTCCCATCTCCCAGGAACCAAGAGGGTTCATAAGGTAGATGTTAAATATGTCCTTAAGCTCAGCCTCGCTGAGGTCCAGCTCATCTGCCGCAATGAGGAAACTGCTGGCAAAATCTATAACATCCCCCACCCCTTCTCAGAGGGAATAGAGCTGATTGAGCTGGACCACCAACTGGTTGCTGAAAACTTGCTGGCTTGAAGACAGGAAGAGGAAAATGCCCATATTGTCTCTGCTGGGTCCAAATTGGGCCAGTTTGTAATGCCAGGAATCAGCAGAGGCAGGACCTAAATGCAGAGAAATTGAGAATTTATTTAAACCAAAAAACAAAGCAAACAAAAACTACCCCGCAGGGGGAAAACACAGCCCAGCACAGGGAATCCACTGAAGCTGGGATGGGGCAGGGAATCCACTGATCCACTGAGATGGGGCAGATAA
Organism: Myxocyprinus asiaticus; assembly: GCF_019703515.2. Lineage (NCBI taxonomy): Eukaryota > Metazoa > Chordata > Actinopteri > Cypriniformes > Catostomidae > Myxocyprinus > Myxocyprinus asiaticus. The sequence goes on along the minus strand of NC_059357.1, from coordinate 42,981,731 downwards.
ACTGAATCCAGGACTGACCAGAACCAACAGGAACAGGAGCACAAGACAGACTGACATGAGCACAAAACAAGATGAACTGGCACTGGACAGCACACATGAGAAGACTAAAATAAGGAGAGAAATTAGGTGTGACTAATGAACTAATAAAAAGCAAACAAGGAAGCGGGGTATGATGCAAGACTGAGAGACGCGTGGCAATACAGAAACAAAACAAAGCCACGTGGTCTCGCAAGACACAGACATCCGAATGGCATGAGCGCATATCACCAGGACAATAAGGCAACATGCGCTCATGCCAATCGACAGACAAAACGAGAGAATGTGTGTCAACGCCAAAGAAGCCATGCCGCGTATTCTCACACTAGACACAGCCTGAGCGTACATCATGAGGCAAACACCACGCAATGCATGCAAAAGGCGGCAACACAAGACAATACACCTGTGTGAGAATTCGGCCACAAATAAACCCAACATCTCAGAATGAAGTGACCGAACCTCAGCACAACATGAAAACAGCTCACAACCCGGGCACGCAACACGAACACAACATGAAGCGTGCCCGTGGTAGTGAGAGACAGACATAAACGATTGACGTGAGTGCATGCTGCCAAGATGGCATAAGCACAATGCACTCACATCCTTAACAGACAGAACATGGAACATGAGTGTCCGGATCCCTACACATACCGAAACCGAACCAGACAGGGAAGTCAGGATCCAGACACCATGCCCTGGACATGAAACAAAAGACCGACCGAAGAACGCACGGCAGGGAAACCACAAAGACAGAAAACAAAACACAAGACAGACACAGAACAATGATGTCACATCCCTGTCACACAAACAGCCAGACTGACAGAGTGACAAAATTGTGACAAATAGTTATTTCTGTTGTATATCTATAACTGGTTCTGAATTAGCTTTTTATTAAATTTTTTGCCTTGTGTCACATACAGCCATGCTTTATTTCAAAGGACAATTTTTTGTTTGAAATATAGCAATGACACTCATAGTTTGACTTGGCAGTATCTAATTTAATAATTCTTAGCGATTTGGTTGGCAGAAAATTACAAAATCCTTTAAAGTGATGTCCATTGGAATGGATGCAAGGTCTGAAAGGGTTAACAAGGAGCAAAATTCAGTTTTTATGTACTGTACTGTATATTCCAAGTCTCCTGAAGCAATACATTTAGGTAAGACAAACAAACCAAAAAGTCACTATTAACTTACATCTGCCCTAACTCTCTTTGGTACGAATATTAGAGATGTTGGACCCACTTTGCATTAGGTCTCATTAACTACTATGTACTTAAGCCAGTGGTTCTCAAAGTGTGGGGCACGTCCCATAGGGGGGGCATGAAGGTATCGAAAGGGGGCGTGGATGACTGACCCGTTCTTAAATCACTTTCATACATTCAGCAAAAATAGTGACAATACACGCAAAAACCAATGTGCGCAATTTCTACACTTCTGCTTTTTCTCCTGCTTTGTTTAAACTTTTGGCAGGCACCTTAGCACAAACTGCAGAAAGCATATAATAGTGTCAGGTGTGCTTTCAGCTGCGCTTATGTAAACAAAGATGTCTTGCGTGCCAGTTTCAAATGGGGGAAACGATGAATTAACACTGATATTTCGGTCGGTCCCTCACACAACACTATCTAATTACTTCAGAAGTATTGATATATAAGGCAAAAGAGTTCAGAGTGACTTGTATGGTGCTTTTGGAACTTGGACAGCCTATCACCATCCTCTCATCCTTCAGTCTTGTCGCTGACACGTAGTACCTGTTACTTTTCTCAGTGCTGGCCTGTATGGGCCAATCACAGTTGTTTATTATTACTGGAAGTTTACTGGAGTTTAAAAATGATTTTATATATACTACTGAGGCAGATTAACATTCACAGGTATGAATCCTTGCAATTATGATTATTATCTTTAAAAAAAAACAAACAAACAAAAAAAAAACTATCTAGTGTTAATGTCTCCATTGAGAGAAAAACATTCTGCTATTTAAATGCAGATGAATGGAGGATTCAGTTTGCAATGTGTTCATGCCCAGGGGTTGCTCCTGTAGTAGTATCACCTTTTTTTTTATTTATTTTATTTTATTTTTTTTTTATGATTAACATTTTTATTAATTTAAAAAAAAAAAAAAAAAGAAAAAAAAACATATATACAATGATTCAACATTAACTCCCACTACTTCCCCTCCCCAATCAAGAACCCCACCCGACCCCAAAACGAACATCCCAGTGGTCTTACATAAGTACACACATATACACACACATATGCATACACATATACATACATACACACACACAACCCCTTAAAACAATCTGCCTGCCTATCATCGCACTGGTGAGGACCCAATTGTTTATGTATTTGTCACCTGCGTCGATGACCACCCCATCACCCAAAACACAGAGTCTGGGGCAAAAAGAAATCCGAATGCCCAACACGTCACACAGAACACACTGTACCTTCAACCAAAATTCCTGAATCTAAGCTCACCACCAAAAAACATGGGCCATGTCTCCTTCCTCTGATTGGCATCGCCAGTAGATGGGTGTGTCTTTAAGACCAAGCCTATACAATTTAGAGGGGGTTCAATAGAACCGATGTAAAATCTTGAATTGTATAAGGCACACCCTTGCATCTCTCAACGCAGTTTTTATGTTTTTTTAAATCCTAGCCCATTCTCTTTCCTCCAATTCCAGGTTTAAATCTTTCTCCCATAATCTCTTGAGAGTGGGTGAGACTCCGTCCCTCAGACTCTGAATTAATAAGGAGTAATTCACTGATGCCTCATGGCCCTTTCCAAAAGCAGAAATCACCTCTCCTAGAGTATCTGCTGCTTTAGGGGGGTGTATGCTATTCCCAAAAATAGTACAGAGCAAATGGCATAACTGAAGATACCTAAAAAACTGAGATCTGAGGATCCCAAAATATTGAACCAGATTTTCAAAGGATCTCATCACACCGCTCTCGTAAAGATCACCAGGTGAATTAACCCCCCTCGCAATCCACTCTGACCAACAAAAAGGGGACTTGTTAATGCATAGTTTGGGGTTTAGCCAAAGGCTTGAGGCAACATTTTGATAAATATCTGAATTAAACACTCTGGACACTTTTGTCCATACTGAGTGCAAATGTGAAATAATGGGGTGTGATTTAACTTCTCTATTTAGTTTGATGGAAAGGCTTTGCAATGGCAAAATAGGGGCAAGAAGTTCTTGTTCAATGCAGAACCAGGGAGGGGCTCTTTCAGGTGCAAGCGACCAATGAGCCAAATGTCTGAGATCGAATGCATAATAATAAAACAAAATCTTGGGTAAGCCTAGCCCACCTTTGTCAATCGGCCTATGTAAATTATTGAAAGGAAGTCTGGGGCGCTTACCACTCCAAATGAAAGACTTTGCTATGCTGTCAAATTGCTTGAAATAAGAGAGGGGGACATCTACCGGGAGAGACTGTAGCAAGTAGTTAAATTTTGGAATACAGTTCATTTTAATAACATTAACCTTCCCAATCATCGATAAATGTAATGAAGCCCACCTTTCTACATCGCTCGAAAACCATTTTATTAAAGGGTCAAAATTAACTCTGGCTAAATCAGACAAATTTGTCGGGTATAAAATACCAAAATACTTAATGCCCTGTTTGGGCCACTGGAAGGCGGCTGGCTGGAAGGCCGTTACTGGACAGTACGCTGTCAAAGCCAAAGCTTCGGATTTAGACCAGTTGACTTTGTATCCTGAGAACTTGGAAAAGGAATTAATAATTCTGTGGAGGCAAGGCATATATCTAGCGGAGTCAGAGACGAATAATAAAATATCATCTGCATAAAGCAGAAGCTTATGTGCCACGCCTCCTTTCCTATCATGGCTGCTAATGGTTCCAGGGCAAGACAGAACAATAATGGGGAAAGAGGGCAACCCTGCCGAGTGCCCCTATCCAGAGTAAAATAATCTGAAATGAATCCACTTGTTTGTACCGCTGCAACAGGGTGTCTATAAAGTAACTTGATTCAACCAATAAACGTACTCCTGAACCCATACATTTCCAAAATCTTAAAAAGATAATCCCATTCTACCATATCAAACGCCTTTTCGGCATCAAGTGAGATGGCAGCGACTGGAATCTGATCATTCGCCACTGACCACATGATATTGATGAAACGCCTAATATTATCAGAAGAGCAACGACCCTGAATAAACCCCACCTGATCTATGTGTATAAGAGATGTCATAAATTAATCGGTTAGCCAAAATTTAAGCTAAACTTTTTACATCTAACTGGATCAGGGAAATTGGACGGTAACTTTTACACTCGCTTGGATCTTTGTCCTTTTAAGAATCAGACTGATCCGGGCTTGTGTCATGGTTGGCAGAAGCTTTCCATTCTTTAATGATTCAGTATAAACTTCTAACAAAAGTGGAGCCAGTTCTGTAGCATAAGATCTAAAAAATTCAGCGGCAAAACCATCTGGCCCCGGAGACTTGCCTGTAGGTAAAGACTTAATTACCTTGTCAAGTTCCCCCAGGGTTATCTCAGAATCAAGAGAGTTTTGTTTGCTCATTCATCAGTTTAGGGAGTTCTAATGGTTCCACAAATTTTCTAATATCTTCATCAGTAGACAAAGACGTGGAACTATAGAGATCAAGATAGAATTCTTTAAAGGCATTATTAATATCAATGGCTGAGGTAAATATTTCACCACTAGCAGATTTCACTGAGGGAATGGTAGAAAAAGACTCTCTCTGCTTTATATATCTAGCCAAAAGCTTCCCTGCTTTGTCCCCTGACTCAAAGTATGACTGTCTTGCCCTGAACAACCAAAACTCCACTTTCCGTGACAAAATAGTATTATACCTGTATTTCAATCGGGTAAATTCTCTGAGACCATCAGACAACATTCGGCGCTTCAGCTCTGCCTCGGCACTTTTAATATTTCCTTCCAACTCCACAAGTTCTCGTGCTTTGGATTTTTTGATGAATGAGGCATACTGTATGATCCGACCCCTAAGAACCGCCTCTTAAGTGCCTCCCAAGCCACGCCCACAGAGGATACTGAGGACCAGTTGGTCTCCATATAAACACTGATTTCAGCCTTTAACATTTGTTGGAAATCAGGATTTTGCAAAAGGGATACATTAAAGCACCAACTATATGATTTCTTTTTCTCTGTATGTAGCAACATTTCTAAGTTCACCACGGCATGATCTGAGACTAAGATATTTCCAATTGAGCAATCAACATCAGATGAAATGAGGGACTTAGATATATATATATATAAAGAAAAATCTATTCTAGAGTAAATCTTATGAACTGATGAAAAAAAATTATAATCCCTACCAGATGGGTTCAAAGGTTACCAGATATCTACAAGATCAAGATTTTTACAGATCTTGTGAAGCGTCAGTGTTGCTCTAGGGGGTTTACACACTTTTGCTTCACTATGACCAAGGACTGAGTCCATCAAAAGATTAAAGTCTCCTCCCACTATTATGTCATGAGAGATGCAACATCCCTTCAAGATCTATAAAAAAGCCCTGATCATCAACGTTAAGTGCGTAAATATTAGCCAAAATCAACCTTTGCCCCTGAATTTCTCCTAAAACAACAATGACTCTTCCTAATTTATCTTTAGTCTGTTTGAGACATTTGAATTGTAGATGTTTATTTATCAATATAATAACTCCCCTGCTCTTACTTGAGCCAGCACTAAAGAAAACATGTCCACCCCATATCTTACCAAATTTTTCAGCTTCCTGCATGGAAAGATGCGTTTCTTGAAGAAACACTATATCATATTTCTTACGCTTAAGGACAGAAATAACCTTCCTTCTTTTTATAGGGTGCCCCAACCCATTCACATTCCATGTGGAGAGAGACAACTTATTCATATTAAAATTTGACATATTGATATAATAAAAAAAAAAATGAGTGTGCCAAAAACAAGATTACACAGACAACATTCCCCATTAGTGAAACAATCAAACCCCGAACAAAACAAACATAAAGAAGAAACGCATGCGCATTAACCCCACGCACGACAGCGCCAACCGGCGACAATCCCTCTAAACTCAAAGAGTCCATGTACGCATGCGAGAACGCCCGCGACAACTTTGCCATCAGATTATTCAAGTCCGGTGCTTCTGCACAAATTTTGTGAGGCACAATTACATAACAGAAAATACTTTGTAAAACAGACCCCAGCCAACAGGCAGAATAACAGAAAAAACATGTAGATTCATTCACAGAACTGTTTCGAAGGTGTGTTCCTCCACAAAATAAACTCCAGCTGATATAAAGCCATTCAGTTTCCTCGGACAGACAAACAATTGTTCAGTGAACCGGCTGTTATGAGTGCAGCAGATGAGGTAATCATTCTACTAGGAGGCATAAGCACAAAGAACAAACATATTTAACCACAACTGTCCCGAAGTAGTGTAATTCCACAAAACAAGCTCCAGCTGCTAGGCAGAGCCAGCACGAAAAACAAAACCGGCATCCCGGTTCCTCGGATGATCAAGAGCCAAACTAACTCGGAGGCCACGCAAAAAATAAAAATCTTCCGTCAATGCAAAAGTTTATTGGAGTCATGCCATAAAACAAACTCCAGCCGCTAGGCAGAGTCAATGCAAAAAGAAACAAAAATGGCACCCAGCTTCCTCAGATAATAGAGACCCTGAACCGCGAGTCAGTCCACTAATATAAGAAACATCAAATGGCTTACTCCAATGTATTTATGAAGGAGAGTGCCTGTTTTGGACAAGTAAATACTTTGCAACCATTCTTCATTTCTATTCTCAGTGTGGCCGGGAACATCAATGCAAAGGCGATCTTCTGTTGGTGTGAGAGTTTCTTACATTCCTTGAACCGATTGCGTTTCTCTCTTGTCGAATTCGCAAAATCCGGGAACAAGAAAATATTATGGTTCTTCCAAGAAAGCTTCCCTTTAGTCCTCGCCTGGCGCAACATGAGATCTTCATCGGATGATTTCAGAAATTTGGCCAGAATGGATCGAGGCCTGTCTCCTTCAGCAGATCTGCGAGCAGGGACTCTGTGAGCTCGCTTGATTTCCAGCTTGTGGCCTGTTATGTCGAGCAGACTCGTGAAAAACTCATCCAGGAATTTCACCATATCTCTGCCCTCTTCATGCTCAGGAATTCCAACAATTCGTATGTTATTCCTTCGGCTCATATTTTCGAAATATTCCAGTTTTTCCGAAATTAATTCCAAATCTGTTTTGGACGCGGGCGGATTAGCGTATAATTCCCTTTCCGATGACTCAAGATAATCGATTCGTTTTTCAACTTCTGTCACTCTTGTAAACAACTCAGAGAATTTTGTTTCCATCGCCGTAATCGATCGACGTATACAGCGAGATCCTCCAAGTCAGCAACATCATCAACATGTTGGACAACTGAATATCTTCTCCCGACGTGCCGTCCAAATCGAGTCCCCGGCTCGCAGTCCTGTCAGAGGCCTCAGCTTAAACACGTAAGTGTCTTTTAATGTCTCCAGAGTCTGAGAATTTTGACTGCTTTGCCATGTTTACCTCAAAGAGCAAATATGTAACTGGGTGTATCGAATCTCACTGGATCACAACATGAAAATAATTAAAAAACTAGCAAAGTTCACAGAGCTCTTACACGTCTGTCTCTCGCATGGCATCATGTGACCCTATTTATTTATTTTTCATTCAGTTTTCATAGTATTTTTAAATACAACTTTTTTACGTGAAATGAAGATGAAAGAAAATGCTGTTAATCTTGTACATTTTGATCACTTTTGATTATTTTTTGTTTTATTATTATTATTATTATTTAAGGGTGGGGGGGAGGGGGTTGCGAAAGTATTTGTTGTTTCAAAGGGGGGCGTGACCAAATAAATTTGAGAACCACTGATTTAAGCATTTGACACAATGTAATTACTTGGTACATACATGTTGTTGCATTGTACTTACAATTAAAGTACCTGCATTTAATTGCATCTGTAGTTACAGTGTTAACCTTACCCCTGATCGTAAACCTCACCCTAACCCTAACCCTAATCTAAACCTGACCCTTCCACTAAACCTACCCGTACGTCAGCCTCAGTAGCAGCAAATGTGAATTTTGCTAAACAACATGTAGTTACACCGTAAATGCATTGTGTTTTATAGTATGTTTTTTAAATTATTTTTTATCCCCTTTTCTCACAATTTGGAATGCCCAATTCCCACTACTTAGTAGGTCCTTGTGGTGGTGCGGTTTCTCACCTCAATCCGGGTGGCGGAGGACAAGTCTCAGTTGCCTCTGCTTCTGAGACCGTCAATCCGCACATCTTATCACGTGGCGCGTTAAGACACAGTGGAGACTCCGCATGTGGAGGCTCATGCTACTCTCCGCAATCCATGCACAACTTATCACGCACCATATTGAGAGCGAGAACCACTAATCGCGATCACGAGTAGGTTACCCCATGTGACTCTACCCTCCCTAGCAACCAGGCCAATTTGGTTGCTTAGGAGACCTGGAGACCTGTATTTTGATGTTAGTACATAGAAGTTGAAGACACCTAATATAAAGTGGGATCGAGAAGCTTGTTCACAAGTCCTTTCAATTGAAACATTCTGTTGGTTGAGGAGTCCTGCAAAAGCACATATTATTCTAGGTAATAAGAAAGAAGTATGATAGTTGTTATTATTCCTTAACACTAGAAGAATTGAGTAAAATGTGTAAAAACCCATAAAACCTTGTACAGTTCCTGGCTAGGTATAGCACCTACAGCACTGTAGATCTTTCTGAAGGATCTAAAATTTATTTTTAACAATAAACCTGATCCTTACAGCTTGATCTTCATTGGTTATGTAGAACTTTTCAATGTATATTTGTTGTAAATCTGTCACAATGTAATGCAGGCATTGCAAACAGGCTTTTATTGAAGGATGGGGCAAATAAAAAAAAAACAAAAAACATTTTGGACACAACACCAAAGCCACAGCACCCAACACATTGCTGTTGCTCATTTCACATGTGAAGAGGGTTTTAAAAGTCTTAAAGCAAAAAGAAGTCTTAAAGCAACAGTAGCAAATAAGGGGGAAAATGGCCCATTCAATTCTAAGGTACATGGAAAATGGTAATGAAAGCTAAATTTTCGTGCAAAAACCTTGACTAACATTATCAGTAGACCTTAGGGAAAAATCTAAAATGATATGATCCCTTTAAAGCACACAGAGTGGGACAGGTCTTCTTTGTCACTGTAGATTTCCCTATTATGGGATGATGGTGAGTTATGACTCCTGCCTCTAATTCTCTATGAATCATAGCTGATGTGTAGACACTGCAGTACTTTTTTCTCTTGGTTTTTTATGGGTGAGACATGAAATGCAGCCAAGAATGTGTTGCGAGAGAGAGAGAGAGAGAGAGAGAGAGAGAGTCTAAAAAATTAGGAGAGTTAGTTGTCACTTACAGCCACCGGTAATAGTCTCAGGAGCAACAAGTGCAACAACACTTTTAACAGAATGTGACTATACGCACACGGGTAAGAAGGGATTTTCTTTTTGTAAGCCCCCTTTGCTCGTACCCAGCCCTCATCTGCCCACTGACACAAAAGATAAACGTGTGAACATACCGACTTTCCTGACCGAGATTTATCCTACTGCAGCCCTACAGCACCACCATTTTCAGGGCAGAAGATCCAGGGCTGCAGTCTCCGGGCAGTAGTGAGGGTGGAGCTATGACATGCAATTTTCACATTAATATTTAATTCAGTTGCTTTATAAAACATATTGTACTGGAATATTGCGTGCTTTGTTTATCAACCCTTTTACTTATATCTTTTAACATGATTATTTAAGTGTTTTATACACCACACATTAATGTTAAAAAGCAGTCTCCAGGTGGGTTGAACTAGAGGTCTGCACAAGCCTTAAAAATAACCAGAACCTGACCCGTACCCGAAACCGTGTAACCTGACCCTACCCGAAATGAACGGTACTGTCAGATTTTAAGCTCGACCCTGAAATCACTTGCCCCCTTTATAATTTCTTCTCCAAGCAAGTATTGTTGCAATAGGCTGTATTTTATGTAAGCAATGGTGGCAACATTTGTAACAGTATACATACACAGTTTAAACAAAGCACTGCTGCCCCTAAGCACACCAGAGCAAAAGGGAAAAAAAACATTGGCTTACCGTTTATCAAGAGCTGAAACTTTACTAAGTGCAGAACAATCATGTTTAACAGTCACATTGAGTCATCTTTGCAGCCTGAACTTCTTCAGAAATTCGAATAGTTGTGACACCTGTGCTAAAACATGATAGACACAGTTTTATTTTTATTTATTTTTTTCCTTTTTTAAAATACATTTTCTAGAATTCCATGTTTAATTTAATTTCATCATCCAAATGGTGTATTATCAAATACAATACATATCAAAATATATCAAAAAAAACTTTTTCACGCATCGATAATTGGAAGATTTTCCTGATGATTATCAATATACAGTATATCAGGATTTTTTCAGATATAAATAGGGCTGCTCGTTGCACAAAAGTATTTCTCTCTACAGATATATTCCTCAAGACAACTTTAGTAAAGTGTGAGCGGCAGGGTAAATTAAAGGGGGTCACACACCGGACGTGTCTGGCTGACGACATGGCACCTTCTAAAATTCAAAACAATTATTTATTTTCTTTAAAGATACACACACACCACCAAAGCTCAGCTTCATTCTGAAGTGCCACGGAGCACAACTCGCATAGTTTTCCATTAAATTCGACCCAAATCATTATCTATGAATAAAGATTATTTACTCTAGCCATCACTGGATGAAATATTGTGTATATGTATCTTTCATATAGCCTACACAATGTATTTTGAGTAACAAGTATGTCGTTTTGTGGTTTGACAGCTTGACTGAAAGATCTACATACAGAGAAATTGCATAATAAACGTTGCCATTTCTAATCGTTCAGTTTGCGCAGTTACACCAGTTTCACTAAAATGCAAACTCATCAACATCACTTTGTTCATTCTTGAAGAAGTACCAAAACTTTCGTTACTTTGATCTACCATCTCCTGTGCCACTTCAACTCTTCCTGTATGTGTGTGTGCTTCAGTAAATGGTATATCGCCGTCTTGTGGTCTCCCAACGCTATTACGCCAGACTTTTAAAGAGAGAGTGTACTGGAAAGCATGGAAATTGGGCTTCTAATTTAAATGTCGGCTCATTTTAATTTATCAATGCCTCAAAAATATATCGATAAAATAATGTGCCAATCAATTATCGATATATCGATATTGTATGACATCCCTAGTAAAAAATAGAATAATTATTTTTCAACTCACCAATTTTTAACAACATTTTATTCAGTACAATAGCACTCTTGTTTGTTATATATTGCTTAATTATTATTATAATTATTATAATTTTTTATAATTATTAATATTACTGCCATGAAAATTACATTTTACTATACTATACATATTTCTGCTTCAATTTCAGGCGTCTAGCTTTTATTTTGAAATGTGCTTTTATTTTGGTATGTGGTTTGATGGAAGCTTCACTTCTTCTGATGGATAAACTATTTGCTTCATGGCCCAGTGTGATTGTTAAAATGTAAATGCTGTGATTTAATTATATAAATACATAGGGCTCTATTTTCATGAGTATGCAAAGTGCAGTGCTACATGCTACGACTGTGTGCAACGTCTTATTCAATTTTCGTGAGAGTGCTAATTCTAAGTGCAATTTTCGTGCCAGAGTGTTTGCGCAAACTGTGTATTTTATGTTAATGAAGTGCCGCAAAGCGCAATTTGCTTTTTTCCTGAGAAATGTGTCATTGCACTAAGACATTTCAATACCACCTCTTAACTCCAATTCCAAATTCAGTTCCTGCATTTGCAGTTTGGAGATTTCACCAGCATGTGGTAATAAAGTTCATGTCCAAATTCTGAAAGTACAGAACGTAAAATAATGTCCTTGACTATTACTGTTGAAGCTGTTTGTTGAAACAAAAAATTATTAGATTTGTGTTACATTTTCTAGAGGTCATGGTTTATTTTTTCAATTATTATTTGTATTTTTATTTTTATTGTTTATGATACAAGGTGGCGCCGCGTTTTGTTGCTTTTGTTTGTTTGTCCTGTGCTTAGTAATATTTTTACAGTCACTTTTACCAGGGACGAACTGCTGAACATTCGGCAGCATATACTAGACAAACTTTTCTCGGTTTTTGAATATTTGGACGTTTTGCTGGGCATTTTAGTCGGAGGCGCGGCTGTGTTGTCTAAACGTGCTATGAGCAGGCGAGGTGAAGTGTGAAGTCCCATGCTGCTTCAAACGCTCAATCATTATTCCTGTCCCAAAGAAACCAAAAATCACAGGACTTAATGACTACAGACCTGTCGCCCTGACATCTGTGGTCATGAAATCATTTGAGAGACTGGTGTTGGCCCACCTGAAGAACATCACTGGACCCTTTCTAGATCCCCTTCAATTTGCTTATCGAGCAAACAGGTCTGTGGATGATGCAGTCAACATGGGATTGCATCATCTCCTGCAACATCTGGAAGACCAAGTTCATATGCAAGGATCCTTTATGTGGACTTCAGTTCGGCTTTCAACACCATCATCCCAGCTATACTCCAGAATAAATTACACCAACTCTCTGTTCCCATGTCTATCTGTCATTGGATTACCAGCTTCCTGATGGACAGGCAGCAGCTTGTGAGAGAGGGGAAACTCACTTCCAGCACCTGTACAATCAGCACTGGTGCCCCCCAGGGATGTGTGCTCTCCCCACTACTCTTCTCCCTCTACACCAATGACTGCATTGCCAAGGACCCCTCTGTTAAGCTCCTGAAGTTTACAGACAATACCACTGTCATCGGCCTCATCCGAGATAATGATGAGTCTGCATACAGAAGGAAGGTTGAACAGCTGGCTGTCTGGTGCAGTCAAAACAACCTTGAGCTGAACACACTCAATTGATTGTGGACTTTAGGAGGAACACCCCAACACTGACCCCCCTCACCATTCTAAACAGCACTGTGGCAGCAGTGGATTCATTCAGGTTCCTGGGCACTACCATCTCACAGGACCTGAAGTGGGAGACCCACATTGACTCCACTGTGAAAAAGGCCCAGCAGAGGTTGTACTTCCTTCACCAGCTGAGGAAGTTCAACTTGCCACAGGTGCTGCTGATACAGTTCTACTCAGCAGTCATTGAGTCTGTCCTCTGCAATTCAATAACTGTCTGGTTTGGTTCAGCTACGAAATCAGACATCAGAAGACTACAAAGAACAGTTCGGACTGCTGAGAGGATTATTGGTTGCCCCCTGCCTCCCCTTCAAGAACTATACACTTCCAGAGTGAGGAAAAAGGCTGAAAAAATCACTCTGGACCCCACTCACCCTGCCCATTACCTTTTTGAACTGTTGCCTTCTTGCCGATGCTTCAGAGCTCTGAGCACCAGAACCATCAGGCACAGGAACAGTTTTTCCCTCAGGCTATCCATCTCATGAACAGTTAAATTGCCCCACTGAGCAATAACTATGTGCCATGCACAGTTTAGTCTTTTTTATATTTATCCAACACATCCATCCTCTTCTGCCATTTCATTCCTCTGAAAAAAACAAAAACAAAACAAAAAAAAAGCATTTGCAATGTACAAAACAGATTGTATTTCCACTGTACATAACAGATAACAGATTTGTATTATATTTGCACTACGTATGTGTATGTGTGTATGCATGTATGTGTGTGTCTGTGTGTGTATGTACGTGTGTATAATTATTTTTTATTTTTTATTATTATCTATGTCTTGTTGCTGTTTTTGTATTGTTTTTTTATCGTTGTACACTGGAAGCTCCTGTCAGCAAGACAAATTTCTTGTATGTGTAAGCATACTTGGCAATAAAGCTAATTTTGATTCTGATTTAAGTCACTGCAAAAGAGGCCGGTGGAAGAAGGAGAGAGTAAAATGTTTGGATTTGGTATGTTTTTTTTGTTTTGTTTTGTTTTTTTGACCACTTCATTATTTTTATTGCATTGTTTGTTTTTTCATTTGAAGTGTAATTTGAATTTAGATTTTTTTTTTTTACGTGTTTTAATAAAAAACAATTATTTTTCAAAAAACAATGTCGACCAGTAGAAGTGAATCGTGCTGATACAGTCACTGTTAATACTAGCCATGATTTGTGTTTCAGTAGATTAAAATGATTAATAATACTTACATGTAATTTAACGGAGCCTACATCCATATCCTGAACCAAATTTTCCATGTGTATAAAAGGAATGTGTCCCATTTAACAATGAACACAAAATAATGTAAATCCATATTTTTATTCTTCCAATTCATTGCATACAATCCATTTACACTACCAAATTCTTATAAATGTACTGTGTTTGTTTATATCACTGGTGCTTGACAGGGAATGGACTGTATAAGAGGACAGAGATGGTGCCGGGGAAAAACCTCCATTGACCCGATTAGTCCCTTACACACATGATTTTGCCAAACCCACTTGCGCCTAGACTTAGCTCACGCTTGCACAAAAATACCAAAACTTCATGGCCATGCCCATTGACTTAGGGCTTATGAGTTAAGGCATTGCGCTGCTGCCTCAAAACTGCTGATGACGCGGACATAAGCTATTTAGCAGAGACAGGCCACTTCTACAGTATTAAAATGATTAGAAGAAATTGGAATGCCCAACGGTCAACGGATGTAGAAAGGATGACCCGCCTTACAGATAAAAGAGCCAATCACCTTTTAGATACAGACATCGCCTAGCAATCTACTCGAGAACGCGCATGCGCATTAGCTATACAAGCCAGAATTTTTTTTTTTTTTTAGCATACTCAAGGTACAGAAGCACAATTTATGATACCAGTGTTGTCAGATTTTACTGCTGCTGATTTGAAATATGTTCTTTGATCGTAATCTTGACCAACCGTTTGGAGATTTCAGTCTTTCCCCATTCGAGTAGATAGGAGCAGCACTTGTATTCCGTTTGTTTACATAGAAAATAGCTGCCAAAGTGCGTTC